>NC_139625.1:45013068-45295568 GCF_964638095.1 Poromitra crassiceps | reverse complement strand
ACACACACACACACACACACACACACACACACACACAAATATAACAGTTTTTCCTCATCTAAATTATTTTGTTGTGTCTGTTAGGAAACAGAATGAGACTAGACAAGCCCCCACAGCCCCATCCATCCATCCATCCATAGCATGTTGTTTACACTGAGTGGAGGAAAAGACAACAAACCAGTGCAAAATAAACCAATCAGACTGCAGCGTTCTCACCCTGCCATCGTGTTTCTAACCCCGGCAGACAGACAGGACAGTTTGCTCTCATCAGTGTTGGTGAAATACAGATGAGTTGAAACTTTATTTATCCCTGTGAGGAAACAGAGATTCTGCAACAGCAATTAGGAAACAGCAAAGGCAAACAGAGGGGACTAGAACATGCAAAGGCAAACAGAGGGGACTAGAACATGCAAAGGCAAACAGAGGGGACTAGAACATGCACATGAAAACAGAGGGGCCTAGAACATGCAAAGACAGAGGGGACTAGAACATGCAAAGACAAACAGAGGGGACTAGAACATGCAAAGGCAAACAGAGGGGAGTAGAACGTGCAAAAGAACAGATGGAACTACGAAGTGGTGGAATGCAGATCTCCGCGATCACAGTGCACAGCTGATCTGTATGTGGTTTGTTTACTTGTAGGCCTTTTCCACTGGCTCTTTGGCCCAGGCTGGTCCACGCCACGGTGAGCTCATTTCCCTTCCCATTATCAGTTAAATCATGCCACGCCAGGATTTGTGGGCCGCGCTCGAGACGAACCTACTCCGAAGTGGGGCCACAGTGAGCCACATCGTGACAAGTTAAGGGTTAGGGTTAACCCTAACCCAAATGTAATTATCATCATTTATCGTTATTATCGTCATGTAAAAACCACTTCATAGGCTTTGTATAACCATTATAATATCATCTTTTTCTGTTGGTGCAAAATCGGAACACTAGTATGTGAAAATGTCTCACCGGACAATGGATTCAGTGTGGACAGAGAACATTCAATAGTCGGACGCTCGCTTCACCGCCGCTCCCTCACTGGTAGCCAATTAGCCTGCACAATGTAGCTAAAACGGACTGGTGCCTCCAATTGTCAAGACTGACCTTAAACACAACTGCGAACAAAACTTAACTTGCACCCTACACCGGTGATCTGTGCAGAAAGTTTGGAACCGTGAGCCGCTGAAACTGAACTGAGCGTTCCTCGGTCAGCTCTGAGTGAACAAGCTGCTATTTGAACAGAAAGTGACACAGACTCACAGAACGCCTGGCAGCATGGTGCTGAGGCCAGCCATGGTGCTTCTTACAGAATAAAGGAGAGTAAAGAATACACTTTTAGGATGCAGTAGATCAGTGATTGTCAACTGATTTCATATGATGGGCCCCTAATTTAGTCCACAATAGAGCCACAAGACCCGATTTGATTAGATTTTTTTTCATCTTGAACCCAAATATTATGCGTTATTTTGTCCCGAATTCCATGAGTATCTGCAGAGAGATACAGTGAACTATGATCAAAACAGTCATTCTTCTACATACTCTGATTGTATTAACTTCTGAGATGAGATAACAGATGTTTACCAATTCATGAGGGTCCGAAACCTCCTTAAAGCCCCTCAAGGGCCCCTGCGGGTCCTCGGACTCGACATTGAGCTCGACGTCGACCACTGCTCTAGAATTCAGAGAGGTTACTTGGTGAATTTCATAGGTTGCTTTAGTTGCCTAAACCTAACCAAGTTGCTTTGTTGCGGCGGCACGGTGGCGCAGTGGTAGCGCTGTCGCCTCACAGCTAGAAGGTCCTGGGTTCGATTCCCACCTGGGACGCTGTGAGCGCTGAAGGAGTGCGTGCCCGTCCGCATGTCCTCAAGTGCCCACCGCCTCGGTGGGGTCGTCAAGAGGGCCTTTCTGTGTGGAGTTTGAATGGGGGGGGTTTGGGGATAAAAAAGAAAGTTGCTTTGTTGCCTAAACCTAACCAACACGAGCGACACGTGTTTACTTTCATTTTTAACGGTGGAGGATTGTATAGGTCAGTATAGGTTATAGTGGGCTAAGGGGTCCTGACACAGTCGTTTCAAGAACTAATTAAATTTAGTTTAGTTTATTTGTTGACAATTCAATTTAAAATGACAATTCCATGGCTGCAACATCACATGCACAATTGAGAGAACATCAAGGATAACACAAAAAAGTCACAGGCCTTATTTCCATTGTGGTGTGTGTGTGTGTGTGTGTGTGCACACGCGCGCACGTGTGTGTGTGTGTGTGTGTGTGTGTGTGTGTGTGTGTGTGTGGGTGCGACTGTGCGTGTGTTTGTGTGTGCGCATGTGTGCGTGCATATGCGTGGAGATAATGCCCTGCTTTTGTGAAATTAATGAGTTTCTAAGAATTAAACCAATGTCTGCTGCGGCTTTCCTTGTGATTTGGAGATTCACATAAAAAAAAAAATTAAAGGCCCATTCCATAACTTAGTGTTAGTTGTCTGAGTTTTGGAGATATTGGCTGTAGAGATGGCTGCCTTCTCTCCAATACAATGGAACTGGATGGCACTCGACTTGTAGTGCTCGAAGCACCCAAAAAAATACATTTGATCAACTCAACAGCAATGTCTCTTTCCAGAAATCATGACCCGGTTACTCAAGATAATCCACAAGATAATCTCCAAAACTCAGGCAACTAACACAAAATGATCTAGATGGATAAATAGCACTGTAGGTGAGGGGGGGGAAAATATTTTAGGGTGAGCTGTCCCTTTAAATTCCGCTAAGGAGCATTCACTCATTGGTTAGAAAAAACACTTTATGGACATTAATTTCTTCCAAAATCATACATAATGGGCCTTTAAGTTATGTAAAAATGTTTCCCTTGGAGACAAACTTTCATCATTAGAAAGTCTGTTAATTCTACAGTAGCCCTACATTATTCTGGGGCTACTAATTCTACAGTAGCCACAGTAGCCCCCCCCCCCCCCCCCCCCGTTAAGTGTTCAGCTTTCATGTTCTGTCAACCAGATCGATTTTGAGTCAACGCTGTTTTGCTCCCACAGGAGGATTTGAAAAGACTTTCTGGGTTTTGAATACAAAACGGCTGACTGTTTACGCTGTTAACTTGGCACAACAACTCTACAGCAAACCTATAGATCTGTCATCTGTGTGTGTGTGTGTGTGTGTGTGTGTGTGTGTGTGTGTGTGTGTGTGTGGCTACTGTACCATGGGGAGAGAGAGAGAGAGAGAGAGCAGTGTGACATGATTATGGTAAAACTGCTGCAGAAAATTGTGATTTTTAAACCCAGGCTGAACAAAAACAGGTCATAATATGCAATAGCCAGCTGACACACAATAAGGCCTTGAATGTTTTGAAAGATGAACATCTTAAAAGTCTGATTTTCTCTTCTAAAATATTTCCTTTTTCATCAAACCTCCGCTGTCTGGTTCAACAATTCCCATACAAATTTACAGATTTCTCCAAGATTTGTTGACAAAATCAAGAATGAAAACATATCCATTTATTGTGTCTACTGTAAGTTTGACCAGTGATCTTACTCCAAAACAACATGCCAATTTTGCGTCTTTGATATCACCAAACGAGAACTTGAAGTCCTTGAAGTGAGCATTTGAATCTTGGGCTGATTAACTTTTACTTTATTGTTTCCGTATTTTGATCTTCTTGATATTCAACACATTCTGATTCCGATGGTGTCAAATACCGGTGCTTTGTCACACACCTCATGTGTTGGATGTTAACGAGCACGGTAGGCTACCCGTGTGTGTCAGCAGAGACTTTTCAATATAGAGACACCTCAACTTCATATCGGTGCCACGTATGGTTCACCACTGCCATGCCCACTTAGGAGACTGGTCAGCCAATGAAGTTTCATACGATCCAGGAGACCGGAAGAGTACAATTTCTTACTATTTGCGGAGCCTGGAGTGGGGTGTCTCTAAATGATCCATCTCTGGCATCAGTATGAAATGCACACATACGCACCTGGTTGGGGTGAAGCAAAGGTCAAGTGGGGGGTTGGGTTTAGGTACTGACATGGTGGGGGGGCTCCAGGGAAAGGGTCTCCAGGGAAAGCGGCAAAAAAGACCATTGGAAACACAGTGGCCATCTCAGACAGGGCAACACACACATTTCAGTTTTAGGTTCAGTTAAATTACACAAATGCGAGTCTGTTTAGTTTCAATTTCAGGAAATTGTTTCATTTAGTTGCAGTTGAAGACAGATGAGAAGATATCCAAACTATACAGGTGAGACAAACGTCCCAGAACTGAACTGAGGTAATCTAGTTGAATGGATTGCTGTCCAACCAGCTGGCTCCCGTCCTTCACCAGGTGTCCAGGTGTACATGTAGATCTCTTTCTGATTGGATGGCTGGGATGAAACCAGCAGCAACCCACTGTTCTACACCAGCTAGTACCAACATGATTGGCAGGTCACGGTCCAGCATTGGCCTCACCATTGCCTCCACTACAGTACAACTGAAGTCAATGGTGACTGGTTTTCTCTCCAGTTGTGCTACCAACCTCGCTGTGTGTTATAGACAAACTTCCCCTGTGTTTCAACTGGCATGAGGGGGAGTAGATTATGACATAATCTTCGTTTTTGGGTGATCTCTTCCTTTAAAAACGAGGTGAACCCATGTGGCGCAAGGCTCACTCAACTCTTCTATTCTCTTAAGTGGTGGGCCGAAGGCTTCTATCTGCTTTAGTCCTTGAAATGATCGATCCTCATCTTAAGTTTATATGCTTTTTTCACATGAACTAAATCAAGCTTAGTGAAAATTCTTTAAGAGAGACGGTAATGTCATTCATTCACTCACTTTTCATTCATTCACTCTCCTAGGATAAAACTCTAGCTGTCATACCCACTTCCTAATCAACCTGCATTTTCCTGTTCTAGGAGAAACCCTTTAGTTGTCACTGGCTCTCATTCATCCCTCCTGTCCTCATTCACATCTTGCCCTGTCAGGAGAAAACCTTTTAATGTCACGCCCACTCATTCATAAAACTCAAGTCATCAATCACCCCTTTCCCGCTTCTACCTAGCATCACTGTTTGTGGGCGGTAACATTTAGATTAAGCCAATTAGAGCATGACCCATTCAGCCTATCATGGTTTTCTGTCATAGCTAAAAACCTCCCGTTTCTCTCTGTGTTGCCTCATTGGGTTTCAGTGCGTTCCTGCATCCCTCCTCCACCCCATTCTCCTCCAGTCCTCTCTGAGGTCTTCAGATTCAGAAGCCTTCTCCAGCAAGACTCTACTTCACCACCACCAGGTCTAGACTCCACAGGGGGGGATATTCAATCTACTCTAGCTGCATCCATCTACCCAGGCCCGGTTCTACGGGGGTGCAAAAGCATGCATTGCACCCTTATTTTAATTGTCTGCATGCTCAGTTGAAAAGTTTTTTTTTTTTTTTTTTTTTTAATAAATGCTACAGCTGCACACTTACTGTTTAAACTTGAATTATAGTTGTTGTTTTTCTTTGTTCTTTGATGTGATTTTATGGCTTTTTGGCACCTATATGTAACCTTTTAAGGTTGAGATAATTGTATTATCATTATATGGTCCAAATATTTCAGTAAAGCACTTGAAACACTTGAAATATTCTTGCTTGGGTGGTATCATTCTACTTGAAATGATGGTCAAATGCATTATTTTTAGTAAAATAACATGTCAAACATGTCAAATTCTTCGGCCGGGCATCTGCACCCCTTCCTATCTAGGATGCACCCCTAGTCATCTTGTTCTGGAACCGGCCCTGCATCTACCCCTGCTGATCATGACGTCATAATCAAGCTGATGTCATGATGGAGTCTATTCGCCAAAACTATATCTATATTTATGTGCCATACAGGCTCATGTATCTTATCTAATAAATCATCTGTCATTCAAGAAATGGTCTCTCTGGTTGAAATAAATTTCCTCTGAACACGATTCCGTTTGTTGGCAGCCTAAACTTGAACGTAGTTGAATGAACACTTTATTTACACTTCATACACTGATCAAGCAAATGCTAGGCAGTACTATTACAAAAAACAATCAAATGCTCGTTCTAGCGTCACATGACGTGAATCAGCCAATGATATTCGTGCAAAGAGGACGTATTAAGGAAGTGAACAAACCATATGAAACACAGAACGACTGAAGCTCTAAGCTGTCAGGTAAGTCTGTTTTATATTGTTTCATATAATGAATATAATATCATATTTGTTTTAATAGTAATACTTATTATTTTACTACATCTTAATGATGCAGTCAATATTGGCAACCGGCTAAATGAATTAATTGTCATCACACAAGTTGTCTCTTGCTGGTGTTAGGCTAACATTAGCATGTTGGACGTCAGCAGGTGGTTAGAAATTAAAGTCAACTTTTTATAGTAAATCATTATTTTGTGTCTGAAATCTACTATAGTAAATCATTATTTTGTGTCTGAAATCAAACAGCTATTTTCATATTTCTGCAGCATTTAGCTGCAGTGCTAATTTCTCACCCTGCACCTAATGTAACGCTATTGTTACTGTAGCCCCTTGTGGGAGCTCTTCCGAGTCATGATGACGACGTCATCATCTCCGAGATATGACATCACCAGTGATGTCATATCTCCAAGCCAGCTACACTATATAAGGTTCGAAACACTTCAGTGTTCAGACTCAGAGTTCGACTTCCATGATAGATACCCAATACAGCAAGCAGGGACAGAAGCTGCTACAGCAGCGGATGCCAGCCACAGAGATATGATATGGATGAGGACGAGCAATATGGCTCTCCTCGTGGCGGTTCTCCAGGCTGGTAACCAGACTGATATGATACGGTGGAAGAGACCGAAGTGCATGGAGTTGGCCTTGGTGTGTCAGCCGGTGGAGGACAGCCCACACTTTGGAACCTGGCTATGGAGCATCGGAGATCTGGCAACCAGTGGTGCTCTGCGCTGGAGTCATGAAGAAGACCGGTGGATGAAGAAGGCTGGTGGTTGGAAACAGCAAAGACAAAACAGGCATAACTGGTGGTGAGGTGCAAGGTGGCAATCGTCCAATACTACATCAGTTCAGCTGCTCTCCTCGTAGTAGTCGATGTATAGGTCCAGACGATGAGGCGTTCAGCTGCTCTCATAATAGGGACCTCGACTACGTTCTGACAGACGTATCTGAGACAATGCAAGCTAATCAAATCACCGAGAGAGGCTGCGAGTGCGAGCTCCAGCGAACTAGAGACCGCAAGAGACATCAACGGATTACCTTGCTAACAAATCCGAATGAGGACTTCTGTGAGACGCGATCATCCCTGGTTGCTTTATAACCAACCAGGTCCTGGTCACTAGTTGCCTTACAACCAACCAGATCCTGCCGAACCTCCATTACAGTCAACATTAAGACAAATTCCTCGTATGTAATCTTGCATACTGTGGCAATGAAAGTGATTCTGATTCTGATATTTATGTTCTGTAGCTATGCGCAAAAAAGGTGAAAAAGTAGTGTTTCCTATCTTGCCCTTTCTCTCTTCCCTCTCTCTCTTTTTAAAACACAAGCAGTTGGCTGGTATCAATCAGCCGGTAACGGCGAGGTCTCTAGGATTTTATGAAGTGTCTGCTCTGAAGCTGATTGGATAAATTAGTGACCACAATCGTTACTGATCGTTCCTCAGACTAGCTCTGAGCGATTCTTAATCTGTCTGTATATTAGCACTAATGGAATGCAATTTCAGCTTTCTATACCCCCCTCTCTCTCTCTCTCTCTCCTCTCCATCACCACACCAGGCCATGATCCCGGGGGCACCGTCGGACCGTTGTCTAGGTAACTACAATCACCGTGCCTCCTCCTCCTAAATGAGACAGAGAGAAAATTAGAGACATCTCTTAATAAGAGCCTGGTGCTAAAAGAAAATGACCAATATTCTTCTGGAGGCAGGAAAATGATTTGAGCTGCAGCCAGTTGGTGAAGGAGCAGCAGGGGAGATTAGCTCGATTAAGGCCAAATCCGACCTGCTTCCAATTTGATGAGAGGAGGGAAGATAATTGCGCTGAGATTGGTTTCTTATAGCTCCGGCCCTTACTGAGGGAATTAAAGACACTCTTTGTGTGTTGTCTTTCCAGTGGTGAAAGTAGACCGGAACAGGACGATACATAGTTAAAGGGGGACTGACCCCCCCAGATTTCTTGCAAAACGCTATTCTACTTGATTTGAAAACTCTGCCGGCAAGATGGCCGCCTATACTCCCTTCTGTATCCTGGCAGAATAAACTATCATAACTTGGCCAATAAGTATGTAAGATACAAAATAAAACATTGTAATGTCTTTATTTGTTGTAGAATGCAGAGGACATGTAACTGTTTAGTTAAACTCGCATTCCAGGAATATTGTATTTACTACGCTGCTCTAAAGATGTGGGCCCCTATCGTTGCATCAGCCTATAAACTGCGCTGAGCGCCCAGCGCAGCGCAGATCAGTGGGCGTGGACCAGCCCACTCGATATCTTGGTTTTGGCGCTACATGCAGCCTTTAAGCATTACAACCACGCATTTTAAGCGTAAAATTATGCACTATCTGCTCATTGGGTAAGTGCAGTAAACGAATCACATGCTTCACTTTTCAGCTCCAATTCCACGGAGCGATCCAGTCCGGCTTCAGAAAAGCCGAGGGTTCTGATCTCCCCCCCTCCCTTTTATCCCCTCTTGTCTGTCTCCATATATAGGCTATTATTCCATATTATTCTCAAACCAATCTAACTGCAGTTTAAATACTGCAAGCATGTAAATACGCTACACAAGTGAAAATAATGTTCTAAACACATCAGCTAGAAAATATAGCCTATCCGTATGATGAGATTAATTAGATTGGTGAAAGTTTGTCCAGAATTATATAGTTTTGCTACCTTTTCTTCTCCCCTGCTGCACAGGTAGGATGATGCACATAAATATAGCCTACATTATGTAAAGTCATTGCATAAATGTGTTTTTATTGTAAAACTAAAATGTGAAGTAGAGCCAATTTATTGGAGCAGACATCACAGTAGGACATGACAGTAGAACAGCGTTACACTGTCACTCATCTAAATCACGTTAAATCTACAAGGGATATATATAGCCCCAATATGACATATATGTTTCACATAGGGTGGTGTTTTCATTTCGATGTTTTATTTGGTCCAATATTGAAATGTTCTACAATTGCAGGTTGTGTTACCATTACACATTATTTAGATCTACCTTTATATCTATTTTGGCTCATTTGGCTGCTATTTATTAGCGAAATGGATTAGCCCAATGCATGCTGGGAGATTTCACATGCCAGGCAGTGAACTTACAACTTCTTTTTTCTATCGGACGTGTGTTGTGTCTGTTTGAGCGAGGGAGTCAGAGAGAGAGAGTCGTATTGTGCCTGTCAGACTGAGGAGAGAGAGGGAGTGACACAGAGAAGGGTGACAGAGGAGAGGCAGAGGAGCGCTCCGCGCAACTGGCGCACTGAATAGGCCTGGTTTTCAAAAGCGCAAAGCGTTAAATTAACGCCAGGTAGGAAGATATCATTAGGCCGGTATTTAAGGCCGAAACGCCCATTCTCGCCTATTCTGGGACTGCGCCACGCCCAGTTCGCCTAAAGCGCATTTGGGGGCCTAAAGCCATGTTGATATCTTCCCGAGGCAGGCGCAAGGCATGTTTTTTTGCGTGTAAGGCCAGTTTTTGCGCCGAAGGCCTGTGGGAGAATAGGGCCCAACGTAGTTGGCTCGAGCCTGTTTCGTCCTGGAAGCCACTCGCTTTGTGCCAGAAAATTTTCAGTGTATCACAGATAGAGAACGATAAATGATAAATATAGCCACGTTATAAACAACAAACTAATGCTGGTGATCTGTATGGAAACAGTGTTACTTGAAATGGTTAACTCATTCATGGCCAGTTTAGGACTGCCAATATTTAGCACAGGCCAAAGATTTTCATAATTGTTGGTCATCTTTCAAGACCCACAGTAAATTATCTATTAGCACCAAAGTGATTTGCAATACCTCAAAATGAAGATGTACGTCTCTGGGTTCACCAGGAAAAAAAAAGTGAGCTTTTAGCATGTTCTGTACTCTACTTATAGCCATTTATATACAGTACACCCTGTTTTCACCAAAAAGGTCTCTCTGAGAAGAGAAACAGCAGAAAAGGCCATTTTTGTAAAAGACACAATCTCAGGCAGAACTCGCTCTCAATTCTTTTATTTTGAACTGTATTGACATCAGACATGTAAATATTATTCGTTATGACACAAATGACAAAAAAAAAATATATATATATATATATATATATATATACATGAAGTGCTTTTTTTACATTCAACAATACAGTTTACTCAGTGTGAGTGAATGTGCAGACAGACAGACAGACAGACAGACAGACACACACACACACACATACACACACACACACACACACACTCCTTACCGCGAGATCATCCGGGTCCTGTCGCATTGGAGTCCAGTCTTCCTCGCCCTCGACAGGAAAGTGGCCGTGCTGCTTGGCTCTGTGTGAAAGCCATTTCTGTGGCGAGGCTGCTGTTCTCCTCCTGCTCACAAAGTTGTGACTCCGTCTCGTCTCTTTCGGGCTGGGACACAGGAACGGGGTCCAGGGACCAGGATCGATCATGTTGGTCACGGGTTTGACTACCGCGAACAACTGATCGATGTCCGCTGCCCTGCAGCAAGCCGACCAACTCGTGCAGCGCGCCGAGGGGCGTTTCAATGGCGTTTCTCCTCTCTGCACAACTTCACAAGGAAGCGCGTTTCTCTGTTTTCTGTTTTTCCTCCTGCTCATTTCAAAACAGCAGCTGCGGTATGTGTTTGATCGCGTGTTGTCGGCTTGGCTTTGAGGCTAGGGACCTGATAACATGTCACAGGCTGGGGAAGTCTTTATAATAATAATAATAATAATGCATTTTATTTAAAAGCGCCTTTCAGGTCACTCAAGGACACTTTACAGGGTAAAATCAGATGCAGAGCAACAAGTAAGCAAACAGTATAAAATATAAAAGAGTGGAAGGGAAATAAGATAGAACAAAAACAAAGAAACTAAACAGTAAACAAAGAAAACACCATGGAAATTACAGGGAATATGCTACTTTGAAGAGATGAGTTTTGAGGCTGGATTTGAACAGGGGGAGGGTGTCAATGTTACGAATGTCAGAAGGGAGTGAGTTCCAGAGTTTGGGAGCAGAGCGGCTGAAAGCTCTGCTCCCCATGGTGGTGAGCCGGGCAGAAGGGACAGAGAGATGGATGGAGGAGGAGGATCTGAGGGAGCGGGTAGAGGTGGCAGTGTGGAGGAGGTCAGACAGATACGGAGGGGCAAGGTTGTGGATGGCTTTGAATGTGTGCAGGAGGATTTTAAAGTCTATGCGGAATTTAACTGGGAGCCAATGAAGTTGCTGTAGGACAGGGGTAATGTGATGGAAGGAGGGGGTTTTGGAGATGATGCAGGCGGCTGAGTTCTGGACCAGTTGGAGCTTATGGAGGGATTTCTGAGGGAGACCAAAGAGGAGGGAGTTACAGTAGTCGATGCGGGAAGTGACAAGGCTGTGCACGAGAATAGCGGTGGTGTGGGGGGTGAGGGAAGGGCGGAGACGATTGATGTTGCGTAGGTGGAAATAGGCAGACCGGGTGATATTATTGATGTGAGATTTGAAGGAGAGTGAGCTATCGAGGATGACACCCAGACTCTTGACCTGAGGGGAGGGGGAAACTAAGGAACTGTCAATTGTGAGGGAAAAACTGTCAGCTTTGGAAAGTGTGGATTTGGTACCAATTAAAAGGATTTCCGTTTTTTCACTGTTTAATTTGAGGAAGTTTGAGGTGAACCAGGATTTTATTTCAGAGAGGCAATTGGTGAGGGAGGAGGGAGGGAGGGTGGAATTTGGTTTAGTGGAAAGGTAGAGCTGGGTGTCATCCGCGAAGCAGTGGAAAAGGATGTTAAATTTACGGAAGATGAAGCCAAGGGGGAGGAGGTAGGTGATGAAGAGAAATGGCCCCAGGACAGAGCCCTGGGGCACACCAGAGGAGACGGGGGAAGGTTGGGATCTGAATGATTTGAGTTGGATGAACTGAGTGCGGCCTGAGAGATAGGAGTGAAACCAGTCAAGGGGAGTGCCAGTGATGCCGATGGAGGATAATCTATTGAGGAGGATGGTGTGGGAGATTGTGTCAAAGGCCGCACTCAGGTCAAGGAGGATGAGGATGGAGAGTAAACCAGAGTCAGCTGCAATGAGGAGGTCGTTAGTGATTTTTAGGAGGGCCGTTTCTGTGCTATGGCGGGGGCGGAAACCAGATTGAAATTCTTCATAGAGGCTATTGTGTGATAAGTGGGAGTGGAGTTGAGAGGCGACAATTTTTTCTAGGATTTTGGAGATGAAGGGTAGGTTGGAAATGGGGCGGAGGTTGTTGAAGTTGTTGGGATCAGAGCCAGGTTTTTTCAGGATTGGGGAGACAGCTGCAGTTTTGAAGAGTGAAGGAACAGACCCAGTGGTGAGTGAGGAGTGGATGATGGCAGTTATGAGAGGGAGTAGTGAGGAGAGGCAGGATATGACCAAGGCTGTAGGGAGGGGATCTAGCTGGCATGTGGATGGCTTGGATTTATGAATGAGGTCATAGATTGCAGAGGGATCAGGAAGTTGGAAAGAGGAAAATGGCAGACTGCAGGGGGGAGGTTCAGAGGAGGTGAGGGAATAGGACTCAAATGCTGGTGGATTTTCTCGTTTTTCTCATTGAAAAACAGAAGGAGGGAGTTACAGGTGTCCGTTGAGTAGAGGTGGGGGGGGAGGGAATCTGGGGGTTGGAGGATTCTGTTAAGGAGGGAAAAGAGTGTCTTGGAGTTGCCGTGGTTGGAAGAGATGAGACCAGAGTAGTAAGTGGATTTGGAATGTGCAATGGAGTCCTTATATTGAGAAATGTGAGTTTTGTACATGTCGTGGTGGATGGTGAGACCAGTCTTTTTATGGAGTCGCTCGAGTTGCCGACCTTTGGTTTTCATGGAGCGGAGTTCGGGGGTAAACCAGGGGGCAGAATGGGAGAAGGAAACAGACCGGGTTTTAACAGGAGCGAGGGAGTTGAGAATGTTAGTTAGGGAGTTGTTGTAGTGGGTAACCAGTTCATCGGGGGAGGATGAGTAGTCCGGGTCCAGGATAGTGGCAATGGTGGAGGAGAGGGTGTCCGTATTGATGTCCTTGATATTCCGGAATGAGATGAGACGTGGTGGCTTGGTTATGGAAAGGCGGAGTGTGATATTGAATGAGAGGAGGAAGTGGTCAGTTATGGGGAGTTGGTCAGCTGTGCAATTGGAGGGGGTGAGACCAGAGCAACAGATTAAGTCCAGAGTATGACCTTTAATATGGGTGGGAAAATCAGTGAAAAGTTGAAAACCAGAGCTCTCAAGGCATGATGAGAAGTCACGGGTGAGCGGAAGATTGATGTTGTCCATGTGAATGTTGAAGTCACCCAGCAGTATTACATTAGGTGAGAGAGTGGAAAGATGGGTGAGAAAAGCAGCAAAATCATTTAAAAACTCAGTGTGAGGCTTGGGAGGACGGTAGATAGTAGCCAGAATGGTGGGAGTGGGGCCAGGCAGTTTACACACAATGGATTCGAATGAGTTGAATGCAGGGACAGACACAGGCAGGACTTTCCACTTCTCGCGGTGAAGTATCGCGAGACCTCCTCCATGACCAGAGCCACGGGGTTGGCAGAGGTAACTACGCGCTGCACTAATAAAAACAAAAACACGTCAAACACGTCATTGGCCCTCTGGGCTATTCCTGATAACACGTCAAAGACGTCTTTGGCCATGAATGAGTTAAAAGTTATATACTGTACATTTGGTCATTCAGTGGTGTTTTACTGCCATGTAACATAACTAGCTAGCCACTAACATTAGCCACAGTAGGCGATTACACATGATGCATTGCTCTTAAACGCGCAAATACCACCGTGACGTAACGATGTACCAAATCGGCCATTCATTTGAGGGCACAAAAAAAAAGCAGGTTTGAACCCATAGAGGGCACTTAGGGGTTTGTAAAATTGGAACAGATTGGTCTCAAATGTGGAGATTTTGATCAGAATCCTTCACATACCACCCCAAAAGCCATATATATTGATTAAAAGCCGAAAAAAGTGTTTTGGGGGTAAGTTACACTTTAAAGATTTGGTGCCTGAATGCAGAGGAGGAGACAATGTGACGTGCAGCTGCTTGTCAATCAAAACCCACAGAAGCCGTCACGATCGCATTTCCAACAAGGAAACACATCTGCTCAAGGGCGCGGGAAGCTGGGCACCCCTGGTGGCAAGAGATGTAAAACAAAGTTGTTGTTTTTTGTTGTTTTTTACAGTGCACCTGAACGCAACATGCAAAATACCCGCTGAATAAGTGTCCAAATGTTCATGTAATGCTGGCCAATACTCCACTTCTGTTATAACATTTCAGTCTGGAAGATATAATCTTTATGACTAAAAGGCTAAATGAATAGCTTACAAAATGAATAGCCCCGAGGGCCCATGGTACTATTAATCCGGCCCTGGATATATGGGAGGAATAGCAGGTAGGCTATCACTGTCCCTGATTCCTGAGGGTAAATTGAGTAATGCTGCAGAGAAGAGGAGAAGACACTGAATAATGACATCACAACAGTATAATCCTAATGTTAATTTAAAATTAAATATTCCTCTAAATATGGCTAAAAGTCCAAAAAGGGAGTGGGAGCAAGTGGTGACATGGAGGTGAGTGAGAAAAGGTGACTGAATAATGACACAACAGTCTAATCTTAATGTTAATTAATCTGGCGACAAAGTGGCCAATTTTTTTTTGCCGCCGACCTTTGGCAGCCGTCCCCCCCAATGTTGAATCGGTGGCTACGGCCTTGCAGCACCCCCTACCTAAAAGTACGTCCAGCGCCACTGCATCTGCTGACGTTATGTCATTAGATCAACATAAACAACAGTAGTCTCTCTTGTAAATTGCTTCTAAATTGTTCCAGTGCAGTGTTTTAGAACAGTGTGTTTTTAATCTGTGCTATAACGCTATGCGACACACACACACACACACACACACACACACGCGCGCACACGCACACACACACACACACACACACACACACACAGAAACAAGCTGAGCTAACAGCAACCAGCGCGGCTTGCAGTCCTCGAGCAAATTCCGTTTGGGGAAACAAATTTCTTTCGTTTTTCACACTTTTTCACATCAAAAGTTCATTTTTCAAGATTTCATTCATAACAATAATCTACAGTTAGCTGACATCACATAGTACTATCAAATGTCTACCCTATTTCAACCAATCATATCACGACCGATCACGACATGGCAGCTGTCAATCAATCTTTATTTCAGGAGAATTTTCTCCTCCAAATGAAGGGGAAAATGGCGCCTAGTGTCTGTAATCTGGCACAATTTCTAGCCCATAAACTAACTACTAACTTGGCCAATTGTATGTAACATACAAAATAAAGCAAACAGTGTCTAAGAATGCATGAGATGTAACTGGCTCCGGCTCGTTAAACTCGCATTCCAGGATAACGTTAACGTAAGGTGTTGCCCCTCGGAGATTCCAGGCGGGCAGGCAGCACTCATGCATCAGATTGTCCGCTCCTCTCCACACAGAAGCAGCTGGCTGCCTGGTACTCTGCGGATCCCACTCGCGTAGCACCACAACACGCTGAATCCCACTCGATTTGGGGGTGGAACACGCCAGGATTGGCGAAAGCCAAATCCAGTCCCCAAAATTGTCAAATCAAATCATCAACATGCTACTATGGCCCGCCTTTCAACCTGTCATCTCAGACAAGTTTTGTTTTTCAGTCTGAATTGAAACGTGACTCCGACCCACACGCCACTTGGGCTCCGTTGGGTTCATCACGTCTTTAACGTGAGAGTCTGTTTGTTTTCGGAGAGGAGACGTCTGCGGGTATCGGCTCCCGGTAAAAACCTTGTGAACAATGAACACTGAGGAAATCCTAATCTCATAAAACGGCTCGCATAATTCCACACTACTGCACGACGCCATGACACGCTGTCTTCTGTTATTGTTTTGAGTTTGAGACCCCTAGCGTCAGAAAATTACATACTACAGGTTAAAAGCCCCCCCTCCAGTGTATTTTGTATTTTTTAAGAGATTTCATATGTTTCTGAGTTATGACAGTGTTAATTAGCCACACTATTCGACAAATATGTTTTGACAAATAATGTGCTCAAGTTAAAAAAGTTAAGTTAGTTGCTAAAATGGAACGATGACATATGACACAATGGAACGCTACGGTAGTCATACAGTACATAATGAAAATTTGATTCTGAGAGAGGATGAGCTGGCGTTTACTAGCTAGCTAGCTGTTACCTATGTTAGCTAAGCCCACTGCCTGCTGGCTGTAACCACGTTTGCCAGGCTCCAAATGCCACTGAGTGACCAAAACATTCGCTTGTTAACCATTTCAAGTCACGCAATTTACAACGGGGGCATCAGTTTTGATATCCGTTGGCCGGTTCTTGAGATCTCAGCAATAACATCACTATTCCTTGCAGTAAGCTACGGAAGAATACTGTTTCCGGCGTAACTTGTTTTTGGTGTGTAGCACAGAATCAGATAATGTGCGACTTTACACCAGGCGCTCATAGAACGTTGAGAACGTTTTAAATAGTACACCAACCCTTAAACAGGTAGAAAAACTGACTGGAGGGGGGCTTTAAGCTCATGCTCCCTGTGCTTCTTTCCAGAGGGTCAAGTGAAGCATTTAGAAGTGAAGAGAGTGAAACGATTGTATCTGAGTTAGAAGAGATGAGAACATGGAGATGAAGGGTGTATTCTGGGACTGCATGGGAGGATGATGGTAGCCTGGGGTGCACAGTCCCAGGAGGACCTGGAGTCCAGCCCCACCAGGTCCAATCCCATCAGAACCTTACTGGGCAGAGGATGTTAGTCTGGGGTTATTACTTAGAGCAGCTTCCAATGAATGCCACAGTGGAATAAGCTCAAATTCCAGATGTACAGGCACAAGTTAAGTGTGCACTCTCTTTTAAATAACAAAAATAATTTAATTTAGTTTAACATTCGTTTTTCTTGACAATGTTTTTCCAAGTTTTTTCCCCCAGGGATAATAAGAAGATCACAGAGTGATCTTCTTTGCGAAACTGAGCAGAACTGGTGTCAGAACATTTAGATGTTTATCAAATTTAATTCAAAATTACTGCGAAAAGTAATACAAACTTTCAAGATAAATTTAGACATTGAGAAGTGTCTGAACAAACACTGTGATCATGCTCCAATCCTCACTCAATTAGAATGTGTTTGGTTTAAATTAGACTCTGCAATTAGAATGACAAAGTGCTGCTTTATATATTTTTAAAGCAGAGAAACAATATTACACAACGACCACGTGAGTCTGCCTTGCTTAATTTTCCAGATAATTACAGATGTCATGCTCTGCTGCATCCTAGTTTAATTTATTTGCACATATGATAAAACAGAGAAAGAAAGAAAGAAATGGAGACAGAAACAAACGGAAAGATAGTCACATAGAGTCGCAGTATGTCACACAACCAATGACACAACCAACAAACAAAGAGGTAAATGACAAGCTAGCATTTCTCAAACTGTCTGTGGGTACAATGAGTAGAGAGAGATTGGTTGTACAGTAAAAAAAATAATGGGTAATTTATATCCTAGTTAACCTCCAACTACCAGTGTAGTAGAATAAGTAGATAATTATTTTAATTGACCACAAACTACCAGTAATAGAGTAGGTAATTTATATTGACCATAATATAATATAGACCAGGGGTTTTTAAAGTCTGAGACTGTGGGCCTCCTCCTAGACAACACTTGGAAAAAGGTGCCCCCTCGCTCAATTCCTGGATGCCTTTGGGGTCATGATTATATGATCTTATTCTTATCCCATAGACCAGACCTGGGCAACTGGCGGCCCAAGGGCCACATGCGGCCTGTGTGGCCCGCGCTGGAATTGCATTTTTTTTTTTTTTTTTTTTTTACAGTGCACCTGAAATCAACATGCAAGTTACCCGCTGAATAAGTGTCCAAATGTTCATGTCATTCTGGCCAATACTCCACTTCTGTTATAACATTTCTGTCTGGAATATGGAATATCTTTCAATAATCTGTATAACTAAAAGGCTAAAAGTAATCTCATGTGTAAGAAATGACTGTTCTACATTGAAGTAAATAATTAACTTGTTGGTTTTGAGTTCAACACAGGCTTTGAGAATCCCGGGCCACTTACTGATACTTATGCTTAAATTAACACACTCATATTCTGGTTTATTTAAAGAAAAGCATTTTGGCTAGTGGAAATTCTAATTGGCTGGTAACTTTGAAATCTAGCAGCCATATTGGCAGGTGGTCAAAAAAGTTAATTTCAAACCCTGCATGGAGAGCAAGTGGTGACATAGGAGTGAGTGAGAAAAGGATCAAATATAGGTGTTTAAGACTGAATAATGACATCACAACTGTTTTAAACTGTTTTTAAAATTTAAAATGAGTTATTCCTCTAAACCTGCCTTCAAATGCCCCAAATCTTTTCGTGCCGGCGCCGTTCGGCCCCCAACCCTCAGCAAAATCTGGCCCTCTGTTAGCGAGGACATTTTTTTGTGGTCCTCTCTATCATCAAAGTTCCTGGGTTACGGGCATGACAATATTTGTTCGGCCCCCGGCAACAATCTGGGTTTCTCATGTGGCCCCCCATGAAAAATAATAATAATAAAGCCAATAATTGCCCACCCCTGCCATAGACCCTCAACATTTGAGCCAAGATAGCCTGATATTGCTGTTTGACATACCAGACTACACACAATACATTAAAAAAGGTCTGTCTGAAGGGATTTATTTGTTTCTGACTCTGGGAAAGTGGGGAAAACAGTCAAATTCCTCAACATCACTCTCTGAACTATCTCTTAACCAAATCACACACATTTAGGATATTCTATGTGATCTCCTTTTGATAACTAATGGCTCATCTCCACCACATAACAGCACATTACAGCTCTACTTGGCCTTACTTGTCTCAACCGGATAGACTGTCTGATTCCACCACAAGTTTACTTGCCTCCGCCCAGAGCCATGTATATAGAAGAGTCGCGACATCTCCATTCACTCCAATGGACCAGTTTTTCACGCTCAAGAGTTCCAGGAAGTATAGTTTCTGGATTAAGCAGCAGTTTTTTTTTGTCAAATTGTACATTATCAGCTTTATTTTAGCATTCAAAAGTAGCGCGAGACCCCTTCCTGGCTGTTCATTGGCTAATGAGTCACGCATTTTGGTCCTCCGCTGACGCCACTCTCTCTCTAAATTGCTCTGCCTCCGCCCACAACTGGTCGTCATAGCGACCACCTATCTTCCCTCCGCTCTCCATTTGTATAACATTAAATGAACACAGATATCTTAACAAACTGTAGATGGAAAATGAATGGGGGATGAAATCCCTTGGTTGTATGTTGAATGCAGGAGAGGACTTGACTTTAGCCGGCGTGGCTTTTGTGCTCAGTCAGTACTAGTCACTGCGACCATACCAGGAAGTAGGCTATAACGTAAAACTTTCAAATCAAATCCATACACTGAACTTTTAAGCTGGTTATGCAATACTGGTGCCTCTATATGACCTACATTGGCAAAATGAGACCATCGGCTAGGAGAATGGATATCAATTTGTTGTTATTTACATGGATCTGCTGCGCTGGGGACGGGGGCAGTGGTGTAGTCTACCTTTTTTCCAGAGGGTATACTGACTCCGAATGGAAATTGAAAACGATATGTATCATAGCGCATTTCCCAGTGCGCATACGCAAATCTGAGTCATTTCGCAGTGTGTATACGCCGTATACCTGCGTATCACGTAGACTACACCACTGGACGGGGGTTACTACGCTACGGGGAGAAGAGGAGCCACCGGCCCGGCCACTCACCAGGAAAGGCCGCGGCTCCGCTAAACCCCCGCCTCCGGCCTAGCGGAGACGTAGACATAACACACAACTACAAGGGGTTCCCGAGCCACAGACTTTTCTCTCTCAAAACAATTGAAAACCACCGTCATGTTAAGGCTGAGCAAGGATATTGATTTTATGTCACCAGAGCCGAAGGCAGCAAGACAAAAGACTGATGGAAATAACAGAATAGAAGGTAAGTGCCACTAAACTGGTGTCCAGCATTGACAGTAGACACAGTAAACACGATTCTGCCTGACCAATCAGTCGTCTGCAGTGTTTTCACCTCGACAGAGCAGGCACCAAAAGCAGCCCGACTCAACCCGGGCTGTCCCGGTTTTTGACCCGTGGAATGATACAAAAAAGTGAGTCGAGCCAGGCGGGGCCGTGCTAATACCAGCGGTGGAAATGGGCCATAAAGTAAATTTTTTCACTTCCATTCACCTGAAACTGCTTGGAGCCCCCGAGGGGAGGCCTGCCTCACACTTTGAAAACCCCTGGAATAGACCATAACAGTTGACCACCAACTACCAGTAGCCTATAGAAAAAGTTGCATCAATTTTCAAAATACCACATGACTATACTCTGGGATATACATTTATGCAAACTGAATGTCTTTAATGAGTGGCAAATCATCTCGAGACTCTCTTACATTTTGATTTTGAGGCTTCATACACCCCCCGAAAACCCTCTCACATCTCACACTATGGGTCTCACTCACACACACACACACACACACACACACACACACACACACACACACACACACACACACACACACACACACACACCAGATTAGAGAGTCTCGTGACAGCTGGGCCTCTGCTGGCGGCGGGCGGGGCTAAGCACTGTCACATGTCAGGGGGCAGTGGGAGCAGCTGATTGGTCAGCTGGTGTTTCCCCACATCAAACACCTTTTCGACCCGTTGCTTTGACAACCATCGCCCGGCACCTCACTCTGCCTGATTGGACCTGACTGAGCGCGCTCAGACCGCGTCCGGCTGCGCACCCAGAGGCCGAGAGCAGAGAAGAAGACTACCGATACCATGTAATGTAGAGCTGATGATGACAAGCCCTTTCTCTCTGCATTACAGACAGCTTGGACATCTTTCTCCGAAGCTGCCAATATTCAATATTTTCCAAATTTGTCTATTCCTATGCCAAAATGTAAAAAGAAAAAAAAGAAAAGAAAAGACAAAGAAAATAAAAAAGAATCTGTTTTTCTTCCAGATTTGTATTGTTGGCACAGACTAAAACTAAACTAAAACAATCAATTGAAAGCATAATAATAATAATAATAATAATAATAATAATAATAACAATAATAATAATAATAATAATAATAATAATAAATATAGCCGCAAGCGGCGATGCGGGGTCCAAGCTTCCGGTGACTTGGGGGGTATATGTCAGATAGTGCACATTTATTCAGACTTGGTATGTGCACAAGTAAACAAAGTTTGGCTGAGATCCGGTGACCTGACGGTTTCCAAGCAGTACTAGTAGTAGTAGTAGTAGCAGTAGTAGTAATAGTAGTAGTAGTGTTGGTAGTAGTGGGAGTGGTAGCAGTAGTAGCAGCAGAAGTACTAAGAATAGTAGTAGTAGTAGTAGCAGCAGCAGCAGTAGTAGTGGTGGTTGGCTGTTATAGCGCCACCATCTGGTGGATTGGTGTAATTTTTTCCTCTGAGTAGTGGGTGATGTCTTGAAACTATGTGGAAAGGTGGGTGATGTGGGGCGTATGGTTTCTGAGATCCACACACTTTTAGGGTAGGAAAAGAACAAAAGCAAATACACAAAATTTAGACATTTATCATTTCAAAACGGTTTCACGTATCCAAAATCCTTTAATAACTTTAGGTCGGGGTAGTCCATAGATGTCCCAGAAAAATTCCCGTGTGATTTGGCCAAACGGTCTAGGAGGAGTTCGCAAAAGTAGGTTTTTGATAAAATTCAAAATGGCGGAAAATCTAGGCACACGCAAATGGGCGGGGCCTATATGGATAGATGCGTATTGATCCAAGGAATCCAGGATAAGTGAAATTTTGAGTATAGGACACACGGTTCAGAAGATATGGACCATAACGCGAAATGGTCTGTTATAGCGCCACCATCTGGCCGATATGGGTAATTTTTTGTTTCTGAGTAGTGAGGCACATTTACAATCTATGTGCCCAGTCTGGCTACGCTGAGCATTACAGTTTCTGCTGTACATACAGTTTTACCGGAGAAGAAGAAAAAAAAATATATATATAGCCGCAAGCGGCGATGCGGGGTCCAAGCTTCCGGTGACTTGGGGGGTATATGTCAGATAGTGCACATTTATTCAGACTTGGTATATGCACAAGTAAACAAAGTTTGGTTGAGATCCGGTGACCTGACGGTTTCCAAGCAGTACTAGTAGTAGTAGTAGTAGCAGTAGTAGTAATAGTGTTGGTAGTAGTGGGAGTGGTAGCAGTAGTAGCAGCAGAAGTACTAAGAATAGTAAATGGTAAATGGTAAATGGACTGCATTTATATAGCGCTTTTATCCAAAGTGCTTTACAATGTGCCTACATTCACCCATTCACACACCGAAGGCGGCCAGCTGCCACGCAGGGTGCTGGCACAGCCATCGGGAGCAATTTGGGGTTCAGTGTCTTGCCCAAGGACACTTTGACGTGCGGACGGGAAGAGCCGGGGAACGAACCACCAACCTTCTAATTAGTGGACAACCCACTCTACCTCCTGAGCCACAGCCGCCACTAGTAGCCAATAGTAGTAGTAGTAGCAGCAGCAGCAGTAGTAGTGGTGGTTGGCTGTTATAGCGCCACCATCTGGTAGATTGGTGTAATTTTTTCCTCTGAGTAGTGGGTGATGTCTTGAAACTTGAAGTAGTACTTGGATAGAAAGCAGTTTTTGTGTACAATATCCCTTTAAGTATCTGGACAGAAAGTGGTATTTGGGTAGAACATACTGTCAATACGACAAGTACTTCTCTGGCTCTGCAGATACATATAATATGGTCTACAAAGTTAAATACAACAGTCTGGATAGCTCACTTGGTAAAGCACATGACTTATGCTAACTAAAGACCATTGCCGCTCAAATTTCAAACCCCACGTGGGATGAAAAACTTTCAACTTCAGACAGGTAAGTCAGTAACAGTAATTAACACATTGAGTGCCAAGGACGTCTGTGCACGTCCTAAAAAAAAGTAACGAGGAGTGCCAAGGACGTCTGTGGACGTCCTAAAATCATAATTCATATTATTCCATAATTCTGCTGTTTAAGGTCGTACCTAGCCAGTGAGCATGAATCCCTTCAAGGGATCACACGGCGCCACCTTAAACATCGTCACGGAAGCTGCGCCACCCACCTCAGATCCTTTACTTTGTGCATGAGACAGCAGGGAAAGACGTGATCAAAGAGGAAACCGATGCATGCTTCAGCCAGAGCCGTATATATTGCTCTGTCTGCAGCGGAGAGTGGGCTCGGCTGCATCCGCGCTCACAACTGAGCTCTTATGCTTCTATCTATCTCCACACGATTTCCTGCCAGAAAGCCAGCATCCGAAGCCGAACGGCCAAGCCTTTTCGTTCAGTCGCGTTTGCCAGCGCGCATCATTTCCTTGATGCGCGCTGGGATCCGTCCGGGGCAAAAACGGAGTCGAGAAAACAAACTCTGTGCGTGTGGGAGGAGCCCGCAGCTCAGAGGTGGAGAGGGGAGGGGGGGGGGGTGGGGGGTGCAGGCTGCACAGAAACCACACTACGCCACCACATCAGAAAACACCAGCCAGAGTCAGTGAATGTGCTCGAAATTAGAGTGCAAAAGGTATTCATAAAAGTGACTATATCTTGGAAAGTAAAAAAAAACGACAGAAAACCCTTGAAAGTGCACTTATATATAATATGACATTACCATGAATAGGCATATTCAGTTATTCTGCTATGTACACAGTGTGTATTCAGCAGCGTTATACATAATTATATCCAGATTAACCTTTATTCTACATTTTCAAAAAATAAAACAGTTACCTGGCCGTGGTTTGAACCCAGGACCTCCAGCTTTGGGGTCTGCTACTTTACCCCTACACCATCCTTCCACAGCAATGACGAGGCACGGATGTAACCTTATTATGGCATAAACTTGTTTTTATTCAAACATGGGTGTCAAGTCTTTGTGGATCGGGCATTACTGTGTGACATCTAAACCAACTGTGTATTATGTTACAGCAGATGCAGAACCCCAAAACACATTAACCCCACCCAAAATGCTACATTCCAACTTCCAGTAGTAGTAGTAGTAGTAGTAGTAGTAGTAGTAGTAATAGTAGCAGAAGTAGTAATAGTAGTAGTAGTAGTGTTGGTAGTAGTGGGAGTGGTAGCAGTAGTAGCAGCAGTAGTTGTAATTGACCGGTTAATGAGTTGTGGGCAATTTAGTGTTGGCGTGTGTTTCATTAAAAGTTTCGAGATTTATCATTTCAAAACGGTTTCACGTATCCAAAATCCTTTACTAACCTTAGGTCGGGGTAGTCCATAGATGACCCAGAAAAAGTTTTGTGTGATTTGGCCAAACAGTCTAGGAGAAGCTCGCAAAAGTAGGTTTTTGATCAAATTCAAAATGGCGGAAAATCTACCACACAGAAATGGGCGTGGCCTAGTGGGTTAGATACATGATGCTCCAGGGAAACCAGTAGATGTGGAATTTTGATTCTACAGCTCGCAGTTCAGAAGTTATGGACCGACAAACGTGAAATTGGCTGTTATAGCGCCACCATCTGGTGGATTGGTGTAATTTTTTTACTCTGAGTAGTGGGTGATGTCGTGAACCTGTGTGGAAAGTTTGGGTGATGGGGGGTGTATGGTTTCTGAGATCCACACACTTTTAGGGCAGGAAAAGAACAAAAGTAAATACACAAAAGTTTAAACATTTATAATTTCAAAACGGTTTCACGTATCCAAAATCCTTTAATAACTTTGGGTCGGGGTAGTCCATAGATGACCCAGAATAATTCCTATGTGATTTGGCCAAACGGTCTAGGAGGAGTTCGCAAAAGTAGGTTTTTGATAAAATTCAAAATGGCGGAAAATCTAGGCACACGCAAATGGGCGTGGCCTATATGGATAGATGCGTATTGATCCAGGGAATACAGCCGAAGTGGAATTTTGATTCTACGCCTCACGGTTCAGAAGATATGGACCATAACGTGAAATGGTCTGTTATAGCGCCACCATCTGGCCGATATGGGTAATTTTTTGTTTCTGAGTAGTGAGGCACATTTACAATCTATGTGCCCAGTCTGGCTATGCTGAGCCTTACAGTTTCTGCTGTACATACAGTTTTACCGGAGAAGAATAAAAAAAAAAAAAATCGGAACAGATACAATAGGGATCCACGCACTTCGTGCTTGGACCCCTAATAATAAACGGAACAGATACAATAGGGATCCACGCACTTCGTGCTTGGACCCCTAAAAATAATCGGAACAGATACAATAGGGATCCACGCACTTCGTGCTTGGACCCCTAATAAAGATAATACTAACAGTAACCCTACAGATAAACAAATACTACCAACTTTAGCTTAATTTTCATTCGGCTTCTTGTTGCCATTATGTGTCTGATGCTGAAACGGTCCAAATGTCCTCACCAATGTTGGGCAAGTTACTCTGGAAAAGTAATTAGTTACTGATTACTGATTACTCCTTAAAAAAGTAATAAAAGTTACTTTACTTATTACTTTTTCAAAAAGTAACTAGTTACGTTACTAGTTACTTCTTCTTCTTTTTTTTACCGAGAGAGTCAGACAGATAACGTGAGTGTAAAGAAAGATGTTGTTACTGTCGGAGTGGTAATAAAACAACACAGCCTCAGTGCAAACGTTTCAAGCTTCGTTGCTGTAAGAAGAAAAGTGATGATGATCTGTCAACATTCCCTGGGCCGTCTGACTACGGTCAGAAGACTTTGACCAGAAGGTTAGAAAGTAACAAAGTGTACACTTACCCAAAGTGGATCTGTTATGAAATGTTACACCAAAGTCTACGTCATCCAGCGTCGCCTTAGCCTCCATCCCCGTATATTCTCTCTCGAGATGGCCAGCAAACGTCTTTCTCTGTGGCAGCTTGACATTGTTCTTCATGGGTATTTTCTCTGATGCATCGATTTGAGGGCGAGTCAACAGTGCAAATAGGTAGCATCTGCCGTAAGTGGAGAAGGACTTAAGAAGCTCATCGCCGTATACCAGACGTAGTATTTTTCGCGGTTGAAAACATTTTGCTGCTCGCACATAGTTTACAAAGGACAATAATGTTCTTTGCCTCTTTGACCGAGACAAACTCAAAATAATGGCATGAATACCTCCAGCTTTTGAACGCGTATTTCTCTTCTCCTGGCTTCAGCCTCCATCATGCTGCTTCGGTTTGTTTTGAAGTAGACAACCACACTCTGACCTGTCGCGCCGCAGGTCTACCTGAGTCCGTGAGGATTACTTTTTCTTTTCAACTCTTTTTACATAGAAAACACTGCATTCTGGCGGGCAATGATCTAACGCAGTAACGCAGCGTTACTTGGATTAGTAACTGTAATAGAATTACTGTTTTGGAAATTGTAACGCCTGATATTACTTCGTTACTGAAAAAGTAACTAATTACAGTAACGTGTGTTGGGTTACTTAGTAACCCAACACTGGTCCTCACAAGAAATAAAACCCCAGAAAAGTGTTGACTCGAGAATCCAAGTTGCTTCTGATTGGCTAAAACAGTCTGCTCTCCTGAGCGCCGTGACCTTTGACCTGTGTGTTGAGCTGTGATCCTTCCACCTTCTGAACTGGGAAAAACATGACTGTTTCCAAGTTTCAATAATCACTGTTAAAGTAGGTCTGTGGTGAAGACTGGCAGACATCTCTCTCTCTCTCTCTCTCTCTCTCTCTCTCTCTCTCTCTCTCTCTCTCTCTCTCTCTCTCTCTCTCTCTCTCTCTCTCTCTCTCTCTCTCTCTCTCTCTCTCTCTCTCTCTCTCTCTCTCTATACCATAGTGCATAGAAAAGTCCTACATATTTAGTTTTCAAGATTATTGATATGGACTTGGTATGGATTTTTTCTGACTTGACTTGCTGTATTTAGACGAGAGACATGAGATAGACTTAGTTGACACAATGACAGCTAATGCAGGATGTTTAGTTGGTTGATCAACTTGTTGGGTAGTCCTAATGTAAAACCCTGCATTTTGTATTTTGTATGTCAATAGCAGTTTTTAATAATCGATTAATTGACCATTAACCTGACCAATTAATCGATTAAGGAAACTAATAAAAAATTGCATCCCTAATGGAGAGGAGACTAAAGCATGGTGCTGGCATGGAGAGAGAGAGACTAAAGCATGGTGCTGGCATGGAGAGGAAGAGAGACTAAAGCATGGTGCTGGCATGGAGAAGGAGAGAGAGACTAAAGCATTGTCCTGGCATGGAGAGGACGAGCGATACTAAAGCATGGTGCTGGCATGGAGAGGGAGAGAGACTACTAAAGCATGGTGCTGGCATGGAGAGGGAGAGAGAGACTAAAGCATGGTGCTGGCATGGAGAGGGAGAGAGACTACTAAATAGGGGTGTCACGATACACTCAGTTCACGATACGATACGATACACGATATTGGGTTCACGATAACGATATGATACGATATTTTAACAATATTTTTTTGCCATCGTTTTGTAAGTTGAGTGGGCATCCTCCACGCTAATTTGAGTAATTTCACCATTTTCATCCTCCGTCTCTGCAACGTCCCTCGTCTGTTCAAACAGAGCAATGAAAAGGAGAGCGAGCATGCAATCAGATGCAGATCAGTGCCACGATGTTCAGCTTCTTTTTCTCGCGATATGAGATTTCATCTCAACGATACATATTGTCACGTTTTGATATCGCGATATATTGTGGGACGATATATTGTGACATCCCTACTACTAAAGCATGGTGCTGCCATGGAGAGGGAGAGAGATACTAAAGCATTGTGCTGGCATGGAGAGGGAGAGGGAGAGAGATACTAAAGCATCGTCCTGGGCTGGCATGGAGAGGGAGAGAGAGACTAAAGCATTGTGCTGGCATGGAGAGGGAGAGAGATACTAAAGTATGGTGTTGGCATGGAGAGGGAGAGAGACTACTAAAGCATGGTGCTGGCATGGAGAGGGAGAGAGATACTAAAGCATGGTCTTGGCATGGAGAGGCCTAGAGACTACTAAAGCATGGTGCTGGCATGGAGAGGGAGAGAGAGAGACTAAAGCATTGTGCTGGCATGGAGAGGGAGAGAGATACTAAAGCTTCCTGGGCTGGCATGGAGAGGGAGAGAAAGACTAAAGCATTGTGCTGGCATGGAGAGGGAGAGAGATACTAAAGCATGGTGCTGGCATGGAGAGGGAGAGAGAGAGTAAAGCATGGTGTTGGCATGGAGAGGGAGAGAGATACTAAAGCATGGTCTTGGCATGGAGAGGCCTAGAGACTACTAAAGCATGGTGCTAGCATGGAGAGGGAGAGAGAGAGACTAAAGCATTGTGCTGGCATGGAGAGGGAGAGAGATACTAAAGCATGGTGCTGGCTTGGAGAGTAGGGATGTTAATAATTTGATCGATCAAACTATATGTTAACCGATTAATCGACAATGTAGGCTATGTGCTATTTTATAATTTTTCTTTTCTTTTCTGAAATTATTTAACACCACAAGGGCAGAATGTAACTTTCACTGCTTATACAGAGGAAGAAGAAAGCCAAGCTATCACACAGAAAGTCCAGGGTGGGAGAATTACACCAAAAAAACATTGTAATACAATGTTGAAATATCTCACGTCCACAAGCACAATGACAGCTAATGCAGGACGTTTAGTTAACTTGCTGGGTAGGCCTAAAGGCAAGTGTAAAACCCTGCATTTTGTATTTTTTATTTGACTTGTGCCTGTAAGACGTGAGACTCAGGGGCACTTTACACGAGGATGGTTTCCTATGGAAACGGGGAATTATTTTATCGTTAGTGCCTCCCGTTAAGACGGCGACGGCGAATTCGCGCTTAGGAAACGACACATTTTAAAACCACCCTCCAGAGTGGAATTGTTTAGAGACGCTTCCCGCTGAGCGGGGCTGAGCGCTCCATGTAATCACTTTGGAACGGCACATTTCAGAAACTCTGACGTGCCTGCACAGGCGACACACGCGATTACGCCATAGCCGTGCGCGAGTTGGCAACCAAATAAAACGTCAGAATGAAGTTTGGCAACATTCAGAATTAAGCTACACTGCGGCCAACTTCAGTTACATGTTCAGAACGTTACTGCTGCGAGGAGCTGATGGCTGTACCCGGTCGGCATTTAACGTTAGTTACAAAAGCACATCGACAGTGTTTTCTCACTGCCAGTAGCCTAACTACAGTAGGGTTTGACAGTCGGACCGGTGTCAGCACAGCCAGCGCTCCCGGTCCTCGCTGCTCGTTAAAGATTTCCAATAGGCGATATTCTGATAAACTGGTCACATATATGTTACGTTCTCACCCGACAAATATTAAAACTTTAAAACAGTTTGGGGGGTTTTTTTGCTTGAAAAAAGCTTTTTGGCAAGTCTAAATGACTGCGGAAAGCCTACTCTACTTCCGTGTTTAAAACAGGAAAGACGATCACGAAATTACGTCATGCAGAACGTCCTTGTATGGGCAAAGAATAAGGTGATCACACTGCCACCTAGCGACCTGGCATGTACATCACGGCGTTTTAAAAATTCAACAGCGCTCATGTAAACAGGGAGAAGGTGTGAAGGAAACGCTATTGTGTCGTTTCTTTCAGAAACTGTCCTCGTGTAAAGGGCCCCTCAATTGGGACTTGAGAAAAGTTGACTTGGTCACAGCTGAGGCTCCCGCTGACACCCCCTGCAGGTTTCATCTCTCAAACAAAGAGGCCATTGACACCTGGCACTAACATACATTTTCTGTGATCAGATTGCAATCAGATAGTGCTTGACCACATTAACATGATTGCATTTACACCTGGTATTAATATGTGTCTCCAGTGTCCACATTGTGATCTGTTCAGGGCAGGCAAGCTCCATAGAGTAGAGTGGCAGAAATAAGCCACTTTTAAACATGAAGTCTGGATCATATCTGGCTAGCCAGAGCAGGATATTTTCCGGTTTTACCTTTTTAAACATGAGGGGTCTTTGTTTAGAAACAACTGGATATGAGCCGTTTTTTCTGCCAATGACGAGTAGAGCGGGCGGGGTGAGCGCGGGGGGAGGCGAGGAGTGGGGTGGGGTGGGGCATGACGCATAAATTGTGTGTGATCCACATACCAAGCACTGACGAAGGTCCTAGGACCGAAACGTTTGCTTTTTTATTTTCACTATGAGCACCGAGCACTTTATGGGCAAATAAAAGAAAATTATATTTTCGCAAGTCTCAGTCTAAGGAGTCTTCCTTAAATTACTATGCAGTGAGCGAGTCTATTCTGTCAGCTTTCCTTCATATTCTCTGGACCACCGCACCTGCAGCCAAACCAGAACAAGGGACAAACAAAGGCGCAACAGTTTTCTCCAAAGTCCTGAGATTCAGAAAGACAATTTTTTGGCTGAGTGGAACATTGAGGATGCAGGAGACATCCCACAACCTCCTCCCCCAATCCAACATCCCCCCCCCCCCCCCTTGCAGGTGGCCCCCAACGAATCCGGGAGGCAATGATGAGCCTTGTCCCACCACCCAGGCAGAGAAATTAAAGCTGACTTACAACTGTTGCTCATCCACCCATAGCCTTGTGCTGTAGCAGTTTTTAGTGTGTGTATTTTTTTAATATTTTATTATGGTCTCTTCTCCCCCTGCGGTATATAATGCAGGTGATATCATAACACACGGCACATGACGTCATGAGCTAGCAACTCACAATGTAGTCAGTGTTGCTCGTTTTTCTTCAAACTCTACATTTTTACTACATTTGCCGGTGTTCTGTGGATCAGCTGAATGTAAAGGATTGTACATGTGACATGTCCTCATGATAACAGGTCAACAGTGAATTACTGTAAAGTGCTCTCTCTGTACACCACCATGGTTTTGAAATCAAACAATGAACGTTTTTTCTGCCATTGATGAGTAGCGGGCGGGGGGCAACCTCCATTCCGTCATACCCCTATTACGACAATCCTCTATTACGACATCCCCCTATTACGACATGCCTCTATTACGACATGCCCGACGTGCCCCTATTACGACACATTTTAGTACCCCCATTCCGACAGTTTAGGTTCGCCAACATAGCCTATATGCCCGCAAGCTCACAGCAGTTCACAATGCCCTCTGAAAACCACATACAGTACATAGGCTACACAGAAGTGGCTTCGTTCACCCTCTCCCCTCCCCACACACGCACACACTAGGCTACTATTATTATCATAATATAAAAAGAAAATAAATTGAAGGACAGTAGCCTATTCCCCGGTGGTCTCTCTGCTTCTCTCTCTCTCTCTGTGTGTGTGTGTCCGATTCTATTTATTCTCACACACACACACACACACACACACACACACACACGGGGCGAGTCGGCGAGTGCCAACAGCAATATCTCGAGGTTGTGAGACTTCATTGAAAGACTGCATGAGGGAAAGCTCGAGTCTAATAGGCTCAGATATATGCACACATTCGAGTCTGACAGTAAAAATAAATTATAAGTTGGTGACTGCGCAGCGGCAGCAACAGCAGCAACATATTAGCCTACATTTTTCAGAGAGAGAGAGAGAGAGAGAGAGATCAATATTTGCAACATTCACGCAGCACAAATCGCCTCTGCCTATATAACCCACAGCCATGCACAAGTTCTGTAAAGCCATTCAAATATATTGTTTAATTTCGCTTGATATAGCCTAGCCGCAGGAAAAGTATAGACTAAGTAAGAACTGGTGAGAAACTGCTGGCCGCCACCTATTAGCTGTAGGTGGAGGTGATTTCGGGAACAGTAATAATATCCAACGCAGATTTGTATTTGCGGTTTCATTCAATGAGTAAATAGGCGTGTCTGGCACGGTAGGAGTTGGAGCAGTCCATATTGCACTGTGATTGGCAGTTGTTAAAAACCACGCCTCTTTTGCGGGCACGAGTTAACGAGTGCCAATCGACGTTCGTAGTAGGCTACAAGTTAGTCTCTTAAAACAGACTGTCTCATCTACATCCGGCGAATGCAGCTATATACAGTCTGTACGTTACACCCCCAGAACACGCACAAGGAAGTTGGGAAAAAAAACCTTCAGACTGGAAGGAAGTTCTACGGAATCCGACCAATCACGACACGCGAATGCGGCATATTGGATTCTGATTGGACTAATGAGCGGAAGACCCGCCTTTCTGCCGGCATATTGGATTCTGATTGGACTAATGAGCGGAAGACCCGCCTTTCTGCTTCCCATTCCGGTTGGTGCATGATTCTCCCCCACGAAGTACAGACGGTATGGCGGAAGCATTTGAAAATTGCGGAAGCCAACTCGTCTGTTCTAAGAGACTAGCTACAAGTTAACTACAATCGAGCTGATCTGGTTTAGACAAACCAGATCAAGGGACAGATCCTGGATCTTCTTATACAACATTCGTAGTACAGGCCCCTGGTCCTGTTGTTGAAATTCACTGGTGAACTTTTCCAACCGCTGATCCATCATCACCATTGTCCTTTCGCTTTGCGTGGTGTGCTTCTTCCTTCTCTTGGCCAGTGGCGTGCTACACATCGACTCTAACAAAAACAACAAGGTCGCCATTAGTTTAGTTATGGAGCCAGCTAGCATTGTTATCCAGCTAGCCTGTTAGCATCGTTACAACAACAAGGCTACAACAGGATTAGTAGTTACGAGGCCAGCTAGCATTGTTAGCCAGCTAGCTTGTTAACGTTATTTGTAGTAGCGTTGGGCTAAGGTCCCAGCAAGCAAAATTACGTCATGATAACGTTGTGATGACGTCTTTCAGTGACGTCCAGGACTAGGCCAAATCACATGCCGTTTTGGGCATGATTTAGATGTCTACGCGGGAACGTCAAACTGACGTTGAATTATGACCATTACCATGAATGCGCATGTTCACTTATTCTGCTATGTAGCCTACACAGTGTATATTCAGCAGCTTTATACATAAAGCTATAATTATGTCCAGATTAACAATTTATGCTACATTTTCAAAAAATATAATACTGCCATGAGTGGGATTAGAACTCGGCTATTCTACCACTACGCTATCTGTCCACTGAAATATTCTGCTGTAGGTAGGAATAATATAGCCTACTGTTTCAAAACATGGACCCCTTGTTCTTTTTATACCAGTATAACATCCATGGAGTCGGGACAGTTTTAATAAAAACGAAAGCTAATTTAATTCAAACCTTAATCTGGAAGAATCACTGAGGGTCCCCTCAAAATTTACAACTGTCACCAGCCTATAACGTTTGTTTGCCAGTGCTCCTGCACACACAAACAAGCTATACGAGACATAGTCTATACCGTAGGATTATGGCAGAAACTTGTTTTTTTATTTAAAACGTTGGCGTCAAGTCTTTGTGGATCGCACATCACAATGTAACGGTCTACAATCTGTGTAAGCAGAACCCCGAAACACATTAACGCACAATGCTACAGCATGCAACTTCCAACTCAAATGTATAGTTTACGCCTCGCAGTGTATTTTCTCTTTCAAAACAATCTGGCAACAAGATATGCAAGTGAGACAATTGCAGGATTCCCCCGCAATTCATCTCCTCGTAGTCCCACCTCCACGAATAAACAGTTTGTTAATCAGCGCAGATTGTCCAGTGTCCAGGCTGAGAAATACGTGATTGATTGCAACCATTTAGTTATCCTCATGGATATTTCAGTGGTGAGTGAAATTAGTTGGATAGTGATACTTGGGCCAGATCTGACTCGTCATGATATGACTTGAGCTGGCCCCGATTGGGCTCTCTCGATTCGTCCGGGTCCGTCCGTGCTTGCTGGGGTGGAACACTTTAATATCTTACCTGTAACGCCAGATATATTATCTTCGATGTCCAGCGTCGTCTCGGGCTCTCCGCACGCTGGAAGTGGAGTTGGATCCTCTACGTCGCTGCACGGCTCACTGGAGGCCGAGGCCGTCTCAGGCAGGGGGCTGGATGAGGACGACGGTGTGCTGCTGGAGAGAGACGGTGTCTCCATTCCGACGAGGCGAAGAGGGGTGACCTGGTGGTACTGGTGTTTTAATGTTTTCAGCTTCGTGTTCACCTGCTGCTTGGTGCGTCGCACACCGCGGTCCACGAGCCTTCTCGTTATCTGGTCATAAACAACCGAGTCCCTGGCCGTTCCAGCTATCTGTTTAACGATTTCGGCCTCTGCCCGGACCATCAGCAATTCGCGGATTTCCTCGTCCTTGCAGTTAGAGTTAGCCATTTTCTTGATCGTTCGTCTTTGGTTTGTTTTGAAGTTCGATGTGAAGTGTTCACTGCAAGTGAGAGCAGCAAGATACCACCGGCTGTATTTGTTGTTCCGACAGTCGCACGGCAGCGACATCATCTACAACACGCCTACTCGCTAGCAACGTCACGAAGAGCCACACCCGCCCAGTCAGTCATGATCGGGATTATGAACTGCCAGTGTTTAACAACAGCCGCTTTTGCTCTAATGCGGATCCTATACAAGGGACCGAGATGAATATGATACGGACTCGCGGGAGTGCGCGTAAGCCGGCTAATTGTTGTTTAACATGCAGGCCAACCGGCTAGGAGCTGGTTATAATACGGATTCCACTGCATGTTAAGAAGTGGATACAGCGGTGACTGTTGTTGTAGGTCTATGTGGTTTGAGAGGACACACTGCAATTAACACTTGTCTTCAATGCCTCTGACCACCTGACCACCTGCGGAGGTGGTTTGGCCGATCAGACCGCAATCCATAATGTGTCTTCGGGGCGTTTACACCTGTACTTTCAAGTGGTCAAGCACTATCCGATTGCAATCTGATCACAGAAAACGCATGATAGTGCCAGGTGTAAAAGGCCTCACTGTTGGTCAGTCTAGCCTTCATTCCTCAGAATCAGAATCACTTCTTATTGCCACAATAGGCAAGATTATGCAGAATTTGTCTTAGTGTAAGTATGCACCGTAACGGTCATATCAATATTCAGAGATAAAAAGAAAACGTCTATAAGACAAAATCACAACATTGCAAGTGCAGTCCAATATAATACACGAATAGGGGTGGAGGCATTCAATCTGAATTTACAGTCCAAGTTAAATAGGTAGCCTATTAAAAATGAATTTAGAGTCCAAGCGGTGCACGATGTAGTTCACAAGAGTAATCTAATAGAGTAGAAATGTCTGGTAGAAGTAGTAGCTATAATACTTCATGTGGTGTTTTCCTGCTGTTTAGATTCAACATGGCAGCCGGCTGTGTACCGGTCTCCTCCTTCCTGTCTGACTCACCGTTTGCTGATTGGAGACGGTCGACCCGCTCGCTCGCCGCTCCTCTTGCATCCAAATCAGTGTTAATCAAGGGTGCTCCATTCGTTCCTCACGGTGATAAGACAAATGATTAGCGGCATTCAGCCAGTGAGGGCAGCGGCGCCGAGCGACCAATCACAGTGCCCATCATTCAGCCGGTGAGGGCCGCCCATCCCGCAGATCCCCATGGCGATGTCTTTTAAATTAATTGTTTAATAAAAGGAAGATGATTGGAAAAATAAAAAGAAGTGTGTGTTTCTAGGGAAGGATCTGCATGTCAAAACCCCAAGTCGTGAATATTTACACTGCACAGATCGGCCAGATCAGTTATCATGATACTCATCTGTTTTCATTTTGCTCAACACGTAGTCCTGTTTGTGCTGTGTGGAAACACAGAAACACCAGAGGCATGAGAATCACTCTGAAGAGCTGTCATGTTTACAAAAGCATAACGGACTGTAGTTACAGTTACACCTCCTTACCACATGCTGCCGTGCCTCTGTAAGAATGTATAGAAGAGATCACATGTCCAGCTGAAGAAGAGTGTACTAGGTAGAGAGAAGAGTAGAGCCATGTGCAGACACAGTGACATGTAATGTTACGATACTAGCTGCTGCTAAGAGTCAATACAGTGACATGTAATGTTATGATACTAGCTGTTGCTAAGAGCAAATAAAATACTCCAATTGTTCAATGTCGCTTATGCTTCACTATCCTCACCGTCATAACAAATTGGCGATGAGGATGGGAGATGGAAGAACATTACTGGGATATTCATATGAAATAGATGGGCATAGGTTTGATTTGGAAAGAAAATAGATCTAATCCTTACATAAAACAATGCTAAATTGTATTAAGAACATAATGAAATGATATATATATTCATAACAGTTATCCTTAGATTTAAAAAAAAAAAAGATTTAATTCTATGTGAAAGTTTTTTTGTCCCTCAGTTATCATGTTGTATAAATTCCAAGACTAATATTTTTTCTCAATTTTTTTTATTTGCTTTAAATTGTGACCAATCATCAGTTCAACAAAAGGAGTCCACTGACTGAAGATCCAGGTCCACTTGTCTCAGTCCTCCCGCTTGCTCTCCGGTATCCTTTAAAGACCAGCGTCAGCCACCACTGCCACTCAAGTTAACTTTTCAAGGCAAATATCCACTGCAAAACGTCCACTGCAAATTAATAGCCACACTGCATGCTACTCACTCGTGATAGGAACCCGTAGGTATTAAGCTTGACAAATCTCACAGTAATTGGGTCGAGGCTAGGGGGATGTGCTGCAATAGCAGTAAAAAAGTCCCAGTGGTCCTGGCAAGGGGTAGTGACAGCAAGTGGAACTAGGGAATATTTTAAAAGTGGCTGGGGGTAAAAGGTCCCATTAAGATCAAAACTATGAATAAAAATGGCCAAGATAAAACACTAAAAGCAGGTCTAAAATATGGCAATCGCCGTGTTCTATAAAATGCTGGACAGGAGGAAAGGAGCAAGGGGTACTTAACTCGAGAGAGGGGCACATCGCAACGCCACCCCTCTGCTGCGGTCCAATGGCTTCCCCCTTGCTTTCACGGATGAGACGCTTGCTTCTCCAACGCAGCTCGCCGAATCACAGGCCTCGTCCGGATAGGTGCTGTGTTGGCTCTCCACTCTCCTGGGTCTGTCCTGGTGCGCTGTGTGGCCTCCTCGCTGTATCGGCCATCTCCCTCCATCTCTCGTTGGCTCGGTTTGTCTCTGAATAGTCTTGGAGGAGGAACGGCAACATGGAAGAGACTGGAAAGCCCCACCCCGCCCACGGCTCCCAGTTCCAGGTGGAGCAGCTTCTGGGCCTTCCCCCTCTCTCCTTCTCCCCCGTGAATCCGCCACGGTGCGCCCATAGGTACGCCTGGAGAGAGCGGTACTCTGCGGCCATCCCAGACGAAGCCGCTCACACCTGCATCTCACCCAAGCCGCGGGCAGGGCTACACACGGCTCCCCATCTCAGCCGCTCCTCCTCTGGACTCCTGCAGTCAGCATGGCATCTCCATTCCCCTCTGGTCTCTCTGCCATTGTCTGTGGCTCATGCTGCTTATATCCCCCCACCGGTGCTCCCCGCACCGGTGCTGCCCGCACAGGTGAGGGTACTTTCTCTGATTGCAGCCACAGCTAGCAGTGGCCTTCAGGGACAGTCAGACACAACATACAAGCATTACATTTACAAATAATCTGGAGAAAGTAAATACAAAAACTGGCTCCATCACATATATTTAAAAAAAAATCTTTAATTGGCCAAATCTTTGCCTATAGCCTACTGTATATTCAAGACAAATATTGGTATCGGCATAATATCGGTATCGGCAGATATCCAAATTCAGGTATCGGAATCGGATCGGCAGTGAAAAAATGTGGATCGGTGTATCCCTAGTTACTACATCAACGAACTTAACATGTAGCTTTATCTCTGGTAACGTGAGCTCAGTGTGTTACTGAGACAGAGACAGGTCTTGAACAAAGTACATTTTCTCTGTCTGAAAAAAGCCATTTTAGTGTCAGAATGTTCAGAAGATATGTGGCATGCAGGAAATAGGCCCAATATTTACTTGGATGACTACGCGGGCAAAATAATCTGTCATATCTGTGATCACGTTCATTCCTCCCATTGACACCAATGGACCCATTTCACAGCAACACTTGCGAGGTGGCAAAAGCAGGAAGTAAAGCACCTGTATGCTAATACCATTAATTATTCTTCCATTTTGTTTAGGTGTTCCAGTGTCAGGTGCCCTCATTAATGCTACTCATTCAGAATGCTGCTGCTAGAGTTCTAACGAAGACTAAGAAAGCTGATCATATCACTCCAGTTCTTAAGTCCTTACACTGGTTGCCAGTGTGTCAGAGAATAGATTTTAAAATACTGTTATTAGTCTATAAATCACTTAACACATTGAGTGCCACAGCGCTTCAGTAAAATTGTCTGGAGCCTGTGCCAGATTCACTTCCATTCAGTTGAAAACAGCTATAGAATTTTTTCTATTAGGGCTATATGGACAGGGCTGGACTCTAATGAAACATTGGACACTCCTGCTTCTTTCAAAGAAGAAATTTTGTTTCTAGACAGTTCCATTATGAAATGACAGCCTCTGAAAGAAGAGCACTTTCAAGGGTTTTCTGCTGTCTTTTTTTTACTTTTCAAGATAAACACACTTTTATGAATACTTTTTGCACTCATGATTATTATTATTTTTTTTTTCTCCTGCTTCTTTTTATTATTAGACATTACATTACATTACATTACGGCATTTGGCAGACGCTTTTATTCAAATCGACTTACAATATCAGAACTTACAATATCACATTTTTGTCAACAATCGAGAAGTCATCTATGCATACAATCGTCTGGCATTTACAGCTTTAGTAGTAATAGTTTCCTGTATCAATAAAGTAGGCTATCTATATGTAGGTTCTAACCTCTGGAACCTAACTAACGCTAGTCTAACACTAACGCTAGTCTAACACTAACACTAGTCTAACACTAACGCTAGTCTAACAAAACAGTGACACACAGACAGACAGAGACACACAGACACTTTTTTTTTTTTTTTTTTTACACCACAGATCCTACCTGACCTAACGCTAAATGCTAAAGCTAATAACGCTAACACAGGCACACTCGCTAACAAAACAGTGACACACAGACAGACAGACAGAGACACACAGACACTTTTTTTTTTTTTTTTTTACACCACAGATCCTACCTAACGCTAAATGCTAAAGCTAATAAAACACTAACACAGGCACACTCGCTAGCACACACACTCACACACACACAACCCACCCACTCACCTCACACCAAGCACTCGAATCCACTCACTACACAATCTCACAAACTAATCTACTAATCGCTATGCTAAATACTCGCTATGCTACTAAATTCTACTAAATGCTACTAAATCTCTAAATCTCTGCTCTGCTACGCTCTGCTACTACTACTCTCAAGGGGGGAAGGCTGTTGTGGGAAGATGAAAGGAAAGGATCTCAGCGCCAAGGTTTTAAGGTGGCGCAGCTGCCGTGTAGATTTTTAAGGTGGCGCCGTGTGATCCCTTGAAGGGATTCATGCTCACTGGCTGGGTACGACCTTAAACAGCAGAATTATGGAATAATATGAATTATGATATTGGGACGTCCACAGACGTCCCTGGCACTTCTCGTTACTTTTCTTTAGGACTTCCACAGACGTCCTTGGCACTCAATGTGTTAATGGCCTAGGCCCAAAATACATAGCTGAATTGCTCCCACGATACGAACCGTCTAGAACTCTTAGGTCAACAGGGTCCAGCTTATTAACTGTCTCTAGGATCAAATCAAATCACGGGAAGGCTGCATTTACCCACTATGCTTCTGCTAGCTGGAACAAATTGCCTGAAGACCTCAGATCTGCCCCAACCTTACTTACTTTTAAAAATAGACTAAAGACTTTTATGTTTACCGTCGCTTTTAACACGTTGAGTGCCATAGCCGAGATATCTCGTCTTACATAATCCAACGGTTGAGTGCCATAGACGAGCTATCTCGTCTTACATAAACATTTTTTTTTTGACGGTGGGACATCAATCAACCCCTTTTACGTCTTCTATATCAATATTGGGAGGAAGATAATGTGTATAATCTATTTTACCGACCACTAAGTGGCGACAGTTCTCTTCCAAGACAGAGAGGAAGGCACAGCCAGCTACAGCCAGCCAGCGTGCTGGAGAAAGCCAGTGTAATTTTCAAGGAAGCAGCTGGGCGAAAACTCCCTCGATCCCACACACACACACACACACACACACACACACACACGCGCGCGCGCACACACACACTCGAGCACCCCCGCGCATAAATAAGACCAGAATCGCAAAAGCTTACTGCTTTCAGTCTGTCCGCCGGCCGTTGAGAGTGATGTGGGCCATCGCCGCTGTGTGGGCGGTCAGCCTAGCCGTCAGCGTGTTACCTTTGTGCGGATGGGGCAGCTTTACGGAGAATCCTCCCCCCGCAGCACAGACGGAGGGAGGAGCCCGGAGACACACACACACTCTCTCCCTCTCTCTCCCCCTCCCCCCAGTCCCGAGAGAGAGAGAGAGAGAGAGAGAGGAGAGAGAGAGAGAGAGAGAGAGCACACAGAGCGGGAGACAGACACGCCGCGGGGGCAAAGAACGGACAGAGATCCCCTCCCCCCAGAGCCGCGGAGCAACGCGCGAACACACACACACACACACACACACACACACACACACACACACACACACACACAATACAGTATACAGACTCGCCCAAGGGCACCCACAATCACAGGCAGGTGACTGTTCTGCTGTTTGATTGAATTTCACAAAACTGCGATTATCTCAGCTTGCTGTCTCAGACGCTAAAACCATGCTGTACTCAACGGCTAATATCTACATAACTACTAACTCTGCAAACTAACTCTTTTAGACAGAGAAAGCACACATTCTATTAGTTATTTTTAGATGATTGGTGTTCACGAAGTCTTAACAGAAAATAATCCTCGGCTCTTGTAAAATGAGCCAGAATCCTCAAAAAAAAACCTGGCACAACTTACCTACAGGATTGAAAAAACGGCTGGCACTCAATGTGTTAACTGCTGACAGCTACTATGCAAACCCAATGAGTTCTCTTTCTTCAACTGCTGCGCCTGTTGCTTATTGCACTTTTTATACTCTTTTTTTAAAGTTTTGTTAAATGTCCATTTTATTTCTTCTTTTCGTTTATTCTAATGCACTTTTTATACTCTTTTTTTTAAGTTTTGCTGTGATGCTTTTAAATGTCCATCTTACTCTCTTCTTTTCTTTTCTTTTCCTGTCAACCATTTTATGTGAAGCACTTTGAATTGCCTCTGTGTATGAAATGTGCTATACAAATAAACTTGACTTGACTAATGATTACTGTGTTATTTCCTGCTTTACCACCTCAAAAGGTTGCTGTGAAATGAGCCTATAGACTCAGGACCCAAGTCTCCTAAGTGGGCGTGGCCATGGTGGTGAGACCTCCGTGGCACAGATACAGGAAGTGACTGGAAGGTAGGGTGTCTCGCTCTGATATTGACTGTCTCCAGTTGAGGTTAGAGAAATGGTTTGGTCATGGTTAAACAAGAAACGGTTGATATTGAACACGCATGGGGATCGAACCCCAGGTGTCAGCATCGAGGCAAAAGTATACACCGTTCCTCCACCCCAACCACAATTCCCTTACTGGCCACCATTTGATGACATGGTAACGTCATGTGGCGTACGTGCTTCAGACAGTGAAATGGTGCTTTTGGATGTTTGGCTGCAACTCAAAATCCCACAATCCCACATTCACACAGCGCACAATTGCTTCTTATTATAAGTAACAACAAAGAAACAACATCTCAGTTACAACTGCTCACCGCAAAAAACACAGGTCTCTGTGCTCTGCCTTTGATGTGTGTGTGTGTGTGTGTGTGTGTGTGTGTGTGTGTGTGTGTGTGTGTGTGTGTGTGTGTGTGTGTGTGTGTGTGTGTGTGTGTGAGTGTGTGCGTGTGCGCGCGCGTGCGTGTATGTGTGTGTGTGTGTGATTGGTGTTTGTTTCTAAACAGTGTATTGTGAAGGTGAAACCTGACACCAGGTAGCACACCTGAACAAATAACACACACACACACACACACACACACACACACACACACACACACACACACACACACAGGAGGAAGTGTGTGTAGAGAGATGAGGAGTTGGGAAATGAATGGAGGGAAAGCGAGAGGACAGGAGATAAATGAAACAACAGAAGAGAGCATTGCTGTTGCAGTCTCCAGAATAGAACATTTTGCATTTTACATGTCTGCTGCTGCAAACCAGAGATAATAATAATAATAATAATAATAAATTGTATTTGTCATGCACTTTTCATTTAACACATTGACTGCCAGACGTTTTTTTTTTGCTGTAGGTAGCTTCTGCCAAGCCGTTTTTTGAGGATTATGGCTCATTTTATAAGAGCCGAGGATTCGTTTCAGCTTGGAGTTTGTGAACATACAATATCTCAAAAGTACTAATAGAATGTGTACTTTCTCTGTCTAAAAGAGTTAGTTTGTAGAGTTAGTAGTTATGTAAGCATTAGCAGTTGAATACAGCATGGTTTTAGCGTGAGAAAGAATATTCAGAGATAAACGGCTTTTTGTGAAATTGGATGGAACAGTCACTTTAACCATTCATTTTTGGCTCTCTCTCTCTCTCTCTCCCTCCCCCTCTCGCTCTCTCTCTCTCTCTCCCTCCCTCTCGCTCTCCCTCCCTCTCTCTCTCTCTCTCTCTCTCTCTCTCTCTCTCTCCCTCCCTCTCGAGTTGCTTCAACTCCTCCCTCCGTGGGCGGACAAGCTTGTCACCAGTCAGTGCTTTGCTGCTCTCCTGTGCCTGCATGTCTGCACGGCCGCTGTTTGAGGAAGTCGGGATGGACTCGCTCGTTTGGAGTTTTGGTTGAGAGAAGCTTTTGCGATTCTGGTCATATTTATGCTGCGTGTTTCAAAGTGTGTTCCTCCACCTGTAATCTATCACCCGATCATAGTAGATCGGCTGAATCTATTATGTAAATTTGCAATCCCGCATCGCCAGCAATCAGCGCGAAAAGGAGAATGGCTGGGCTGAGAATGGCGTGACAAGTTAAAAAAATGCTTTCCTTCCTCGCACTGTTGCCACTTAGTGGGTCGGTGGAATGGGTTGTAAACGTTCGGTGGCTCCAATAATTATATAAGAGATGTAAAAGGGTTAGATTTACAACCCACCGTCAAAAAAAAAAAATCGATGCCAAAAACGTGTAAACACGTTGTTGGCAGGGAACAGCTGGATTCTGAAAACGTGTTCATACGTTGTTGGCAGTGAATGTGTTAAGATAAATCTCAAAGTGAACAGAACCATATAAAATGCAACAAGGCAAAGAACACTATAAAAGTCACACAGGACGGCCTGGTGTATAGGCCTGATTACAAAATTGTAGACAATGTCTATACAACAATAATAAAAAACAAAAGACAACAATAAAAAGTTAAGAGAAGGCTCTGTTGAAGAGGAAGGTTTTTAGCCCCTTTTTAGGTAGCAACAGTCTGTGGAGCCCTCAGGTGGTCAGGAAGGGTATTCCAAATACGGGGCACTGCCGAGCAGAAGGCCCGATCCCCCATGGTGCGGAGCTTAGTCTTTGGGGGGTGGAGAAGGTTTGTGTTGCTAGATCGCAGGATGCGAGTGGAGGATTGTGGTGTTAGAAGTTCGTTGAGGTAGGGAGGGGCATGTCCGTAGATGCACTGATGTGCTAGCAGAGATATTTTGTACGTGATCCTGGAGGAGACAGGGAGCCTGTGTAGTGACTGAAGGATGGGGGTGATATGATCGTATTTTCGCACTCTCATCAGGATCCTAGCAGCGCTGTTCTGGATGTACTGGAGCTTCTGTAGGCTCTTGCTAGGAATCCCGATGAGAAGTGCATTACAGTAGTCAAGCCTTGAGGAGACAAAGGCGTGGACGATTTTCAGCATCTGGCAGGCTGAGTGTGGGACGGAGTTTTGAAATGTTCTTGAGGTGGTAGAAGGAGGTTTTACACAGCTGTTTGATGTGGGCGTCAAAGGTCAGGTGAGGGTCAAACCTAACCTCCTTACCACCTCCTCAAGGCAGGTGGTAAGGGATGAAGATGATGCAGAGTGGTTAGGGGCCGTTTTTATGTATAACTGTCAGCATAGCAGTGGAATGATATTCCATGCTGGCTAATGACACTGCCCAGGGGAAGCATGTAAAAGATGAACAGAATTGAGCCTGGAACGGATCCTTGAGGGACACCACAGGTGACAGGGTGTGTCCGGGACTTTGCGTCGCCCAAGGTGACATACTCCGTTCTCCCAGACAGGTATGACTGAAACCAGTTTAGGACAGCATCCGAGAGTCCGATGTGATGGAGGCGGTTTAGGAGGATGTTGTGATCAATAGTGTCAAATGCTGCAGAAAGATCAAGGAGGATCAACAGAGATGGAGAGCCAGCGTCAGCCGCCATCAGCAGGTCGTTCGTGACCCTGACCAAAGCGGTTTCCGTGCTGTGGGCGGAACAGAATGCAGACTGGAATTTCTCATAGAGATTGTTGAATTTGAGATGGTCCTGGAGCTGAACAGCGACCACTTTCTCCAGCACCTTCGACAGAAATGGGAGATTGGAAATGGGCCTGTAATTTGCAAATACTTCAGGGTCTAGGGTGGGTTTTTTGAGGAGAGGTCTGATGACAGCAGTTTTCAAAGTGGATGGAAGATGGCCGGCGAGGGAGTGATTTATGACTTGGGTGATCAGGGGGATAGAGCATGGATGCTGGATTTTACCAGGGCAGTGGGAAAAGGGTCCAGGGCACACGTGGAAGGTTTCATCTTGCGGATGATGTCCTCAGTTTCTTGCTGTGAGACTTCGGAGAAGCAGCAGAGATGCTGGGAGATCCCAGACTGTGGGTCAGTGGTTGGGACAGGCAAGGAGGAGGGGATGGAGAGAGAGGAGCAGATGGTGTTGACTTTTGCCCTAAAACAGTCAATGAAACCATTGCACCGTTTCTCTGTAGTATCGGAGTGTGCAGGAGTTTGCGGCTTAAGGAGGTGATTTATTGTGGAGAAAAGCTGCTTGGAGTTACCAGGACTTTTGTTAACGATGTTGGAGTAATACTGTGACCGTGCTTCTCTGAGGGACTTTGAGTAGGCCTTTTGGTGTTCTTGATAGGCTAGCCTATGAACAGTGAGTCCAGAGTTTTTGAGACGGTGCTCAAGTACACGTCCAGCTGCCTTCATTTTCCGTAATTCACAGGTGAACCAAGGGGCGGAGCATGAGAAAGTGACTGTTCGAGTTTTTACAGGGGTGTGGATATCCAGAACACTGCACAGGGTTTTATTGTAAAAATCCAGAGAGTCACTGACTGATGAAAAAGTTGCAGAGTAGATTCGCTGGAGGTCCAAAGCCATAAAACACGATTTCAGATGGACAAGCCCGTCTTTATTGTCACACGATTACAATCAACACATGCACGGAGGGCCACAACACACACATGCTGACGGTGGCCGGTGAAATTTGTCCTCTGCATTTAACCCATCCTGGCTTTGTCCTTTCCTCCGGGGGGCAGGCCAGGAGCAGTGGTCGCTTTCTCGTACAGCGCCCGGGGACCGACTTCGGATGTTGTCGTCACTGGTCGGATGACGATGACGATCTGATCTTCTGCATGTTTTTAATGGGGGGGGGGGGGGTTATATACGGAGGAAGCCCCCTGGGCGAGCACGGGGAGAACATGCAAACTCCACACAGACAGAAAGGCCCTTACGACGAGATACCCCACCTGGGCAGTAGGCACTGAAGATATGGGGGGGAACACAACCACAGCGCCCACAGTGTCCCAGGCGAGAATCGAACTCAGGACCTTCTGACTGCGAGGCGACAGCTCTACCACTGAGCCACTGTGCCCCCCCATGGAGGCGGGGTTTATATTTTTCAAATTTCTGAAACAGATTTGGCGCTTCGGCTTGGTGCAATGAGACACAGATGGCAGTTCCATTGAGATGACCTTGTGATCAGACACACCCAGATCATACACCAGCAGATTGCTGATGGGGGCGGAGTCAGTGATGACCAGGTCAAGCGTGTGTCCCCTGGTGTGTGTGGGGACATCAATGTGCTGTTTAAGGTTGAGGTGTTCCAGTATTTGTAGAAACTCAGCTGTAGAGTGGCAGGAGGGGGTGTCGACGTGAATATTGAAATCCCCCAATATCACAGTATTGGCAGATGTAGTACAGAGTGAAATGAGAAGATCAACTGCGGTCAACTGAGCCGTCGTTTGCGAAACCACAGTCAAGACAGCCGCCACTTGGTTTTTGATGTGTGTCTATTCGTGCTCTAACGGTACTGCTGCTTCACCGGTGTTTGGAGCGGGCTAAAAAGCCGAGTGTCACAATTCAGCGATCCTTTCTCACATTTACTTTACCACACTAGATCGACATTACAACAAACATAGTGTATTGAATGATTGTTGTTGAATATGTCACAAAAGTCCTATCTTATTGACCGATCGTAGCAGGAGTTTCGCTTGGTACTAGCATGTTGATGCTCTCAACAAGATGGGGAAAAACAGGCATTTCCGGGACTGGTTTTTCAAAATAAAAGCACGATTCGACTCCAGTCTAGAACACACAGATTTGGTGTTTTTTCCGACTTTCTAAGTACTGTACAATCGCATAACTCCATAATCCCACACCATGACTGACATAGTTGTGTACACTACACCCCTGGGTATACACTGTCATGAAATTAGCCATTTTCACGGTTACATTTTGGAGAAATTGACAAAGTCTCAATACTGAACTTGAATTTTTTTTTTTCTCTTGGGGGGGGGGGGGGGGGGGCGTGGCTAGCAGGCTATGGAGTAGTCGTGTTTTCGAGTGGCTCCGCTCTAGGGCAACAAAAATGGGAACGCTACGCCTGAAAAAGTGGATCAGACTATGTTGGCTAACGAGGGGTTGCTAGCTGCGGAGCTAAGTGACGCTGGCTCGGAGACCTCGTGTGATACCAATCCCTCCACGGCACAGCTAATGGGGGCAATCTCAGCCTTACAGAAAACGGTAGAGACTAAATTCACCACCATCTCGGACACTATGATTGCTATGCAAACGACTCTGTCAACAATGTCCGGAAAGATGAACAATATGGAGGAGGCTGTGAATGCACATGAGAACAAGCTAGCTTCCCTAGAGTCGCTCTGCAAGACTCTTCAGGACGGATACAACGAGCAACGCAAGAAGCTGGACGACCTCGAATCACGATCGAGACGTCAGAACATTAGGGTTATCGGGATTGTAGAGGGCACGGAGAAAGGAAAGCCTATCGAGTTCATCTCTGATTTGATACCATCTCTGCTGGGAGCTGATCATTTCCCAGATAAAATATTGGTGGACAGAGCTCACCACTCCTTGGCCCCTAAACCAGCTGAGGGGGGGCGCGCTCGCGCCCCTTCATCGTTAGGCTGCATTACTATCAAACCCGAGAGCTTATCCTAAAGCTTGCAGCTCAAAAAACCTACAAAACACCGCTCTACAACGGAGAGAGAGTTTTCATCTTCCCTGATCTGACAGTAGACGTGTTCAACAGACGCAGAGAGTTTGATGGAGTCCGGAAGAGGTGCAGAGCGACCAACCTTCGTTATGGAGTTCTACATCCAGCGCGCTTTCGGGTTACAGTGGATGGAGAGACACGGATCTTCGATAAGCCGGAGGAGGCGGATCGCTTCATCAGTCATCACACCGAGTCCTCAGGCTAGAGTAATCTCTTCTGACATCTTCTATCACCAGACTGCAACCGGTGGTGCGTTTGGGTGCTCCTAGAATGTGGGAACTTTCAATATTAGACTGAAGGATTTTCTTTTTTTTTTTTTTTTTTTCCCCGTTTGTTTTCTTTTGTTTTGTTTTGTTTTTTCCCTTCCGGCGCTGCTTGCTGCGTGCAATGTGTCTTCACTATGTGGGAACTCTCAGCACACTGGATTGAAGATGGATCTTTTGTTTGTTTGTTTGTTTGTCTCTCTGTGTTTCTCTGTCTTTGGCGTTGTTTGCTGTGTTCACGGTGTCTCCAGAAGGTGGGAAATTTCAGCATTAAATTAAAGCAAGGTTTTTGCCTTATACTGTTTCTATAATGAGTATATTTTAGAGACTGAGGAACTGAGGCCCATCTTAATATTATCTATTTGAGTTACAAGCCCTCTGTAAATTGTTTTGCTTAGCTTGTGTGAGCCTGTTGGCACTATCATAGGGCCATAAAGAAGGATTCGTTTTTTACTTTTATATATATTAAAATTACATACACAAGCTATATTTGATATTTTTCCCTTACCTGGAGGCTAAATTCTCTTTATATATCTTCCCTACTTATTATTTTTGGAGGGGGGGGGGGGGTAAATATAAATATATATAATACATTTATGTTGGAGTGGAGCCAGGGAGGAGTGGGAACGATGTCCCTGTTGTTTTTGGGAATGTTAGAGAAAGGTCTCAATTGGGGAGGCCTCTCGTTTTTGTTGGGGGTGGGTGTGTGGGAATTTTTATTCAATGTATTTGTGTTTTATGTGGGTGGTGCACATATAGTTATAGGTTATGCGGATAAGTTAACATCAAACAGTTTATTCTATGACACATAAGGCCAGAGGTAATTTACTGAATGGCACTTTAAGACTGGTTAGTTGGAATGTAAAGGGTCTGGGAAACCCTGTGAAAAAGGCAAAAGTCCTTGCACATCTTAAGTCATTACAGCCGGACATCATTCTGCTTCAAGAGACACATGCTAAACGTAATGTTCAGTCAGTGCTCCGTGCTACTTGGTTGGGTCAGGCATACCATGCTAATTTCGGAACTAAAGTTAGGGGAGTAGCAATACTATTCAGGAGAAATATCTCTTTTATTCAAGAGACAACAATAGTAGACCCAGATGGCAGATTTTTAATTGTGGCAGGTCATCTTTTCTCTACGCCTGTTACTCTGGTGAACATTTATGGTCCTAATTTTGACTGCCCAGAGTTCTTTCAAAAAGTATTTAACTCCATCCCGGATTTGGACCATACAAATGTCATAATTGCTGGTGACATGAACTGTGTTCTTGATACTACCTTGGATAAGACCTCTTCAGTCATATTACAACAGTCAAAAACCGGGCAGTTCTTAAAGGCACTATGTGTGATTTTTTTGTCCACTAGATGTCGCCATTTCAAACCATAACAAAACTTGTTTACCCAAACAATCTCGACCCACCCACCAGCGCAGAGCACTTCCTGGTTCCCCCGCCTCCCTCCCTCCCAAGCAACGGAGAAATAAACAACTATTTTGCGCATAGCCTACCTACTGCAGACGTAAGTACATAAAACAAGCACGAATGTATCTCGGCTATGTATTTGGCTAGAGTAATGACAAATTTCACATGATAGTCATAAACCTGTAGGATATTGACAATAGTCCGCTTGGTAAGACTCATTTGTATAATCTGCTAACCGATCAAAATCCATGTAACGGTTACATGGATTTTGAAAAGGTTACATTGTAACCTAACCTTTTGCATAGCCTGCCCTATTGCTAAGTACGGTTAGGCAAAACGTTGTCTAAAACCAGGTTGACATAGCTAAATTAGGATAATTTCAATTCAATGTTGGGGACATCGCTAGCACAGCTGTCTGTCAACAGTGAGTAGCTTAGCCTGTGTTTTTGTTCGTCTGCTAATACCAAGACATGGCCAAAATGTATTCATAGTGCAACGCTAGTATTTTCTCATTGTTAGAGTTGTTCAAACTAATTTCAAACGCTTGAATCACTGCTGTTTTTTATAGGCAGGCAAACCAAGCTGTATGCCTGAAGCCCAGGCTAGCACCAGTGGGACAAAGAGGAGGCAGGGTCGCAGAGAGGAAGGTCGGCTGTAGGACGATAGCAGATCTTGTCGACATCCTGAAGAACCGCATAGCTGATGGAACTGGTCACTTCATTCTGGTGTAGCCCATATTTAAGTTTTGCAAATAAAGTATTTTTTCTGATAAACGAAGTTGTGAAATCAATGTACTGAGAAACATCACATACACTGTTTATTATATAAAGTAGGCTATATATACACAGAAACAGAAATACTGTAGGCTACTGTAGCTAGGCACACTCAGCTTTAGGCAAATCTAATGTTACAATGGAGAATAGTGGCCAAGAGACATGGATGAAGTCATATCAACTTTATTGGTGTACAGAAGATTGCAGACAGCAAACATCTAAACATCAAAGATGATAGAACATGTATTATACAGGTTTGCTATAAAAGCACAATTTCTCCATCTCAAATATCATAATGGTGGGTCCACTTGTTTTCTATCTTGTCAGCTCTTCTGGATGACTGGCACCTTGAAAATCAGACAAATGGAAATGTGTTTAGTATTAACACATTCACTGCCAGCCGTTTTTTTTTTACTGTAGGTAGCTTCTGCCAAGCCGTTTTTTGAGGATTCTGGCTCATTTTACAAGAGCCGAGGATAATTTTCTGCTTGGACTTTGTGAACACAAAGTTCACAAAAGTACTAATAGAATGTGTGCTTTCTCTGTCTAAAAGAGTTAGTTTGTAGAGTTAGTAGTTATGTAGATATTAGCCGTTGAGTACAGCATGGTTTCAGCGTCTGAGACAGGAAGCTGAGATAATCGCAGTTTTGTGAAATTCAATCAAACAGGCAGAACAGTCACTTTAACCATTTATTTTTGGCATCAGTGAGAGATCAGACATCTGAACAATATAGTTCTGAACACCCTCTCCTTCAAACTCCTCCCTCCGTGGGCGTGTCTGGTGGCGTTTGTCACAAGCCAGTTTCTCCTGCCTGTCTGAGCAGTGAGCAGCCTCCCTCTCTGGCGGCCCCTCGTCGGCGAGTGTGGACTGTGGATGGGGCTCAATCGTTTCTTGGATTTTCGGTTGAGAGCTTTGATGAAGCTTTGTGCGATTCTAGGCTTTATGCTGCCCACCCAGTCTATTTTTGGAACCCCCCACCGTTGTGCGCCCGTGTGCAGCAGCGTGAAAGCGTTTTCGCCTACAGTATGAGAATGAGGCTCGTTCGTTTCTGGGTTTTCGGAATGCGTGCGATTCTGGCCTTTCTGCGGGTGTTTCAAAGTGTGTTTCACCCATAATCTATTATGCAAATTTGCAATCCCCCACGCCAGCACCCAGGCACCGCTCTCCGCTCTCGGTGTGCTGCTGCTGGCGCGGCCGCTCTCGGGCGAGTCTGGTGACTGATGACTGTAAAATCGCCAAGCCATTTCCTTGAGAATGGCTTCCTCCCGCGGCTGTTTTTGGTTGGCTTTCTCTCTGTCGGGAGAGCACTGTCGCCACTTAGTTGGTCGGTAAAATAGATTATACACATTCAATACTTCCAATATTTTTATAGGAGACGTGGGGGGCATTGATGCACGTAGCACCGTCAATTTTTTTTTTTTTTTTTTTTGACGTCTCAACTCGTCATTGGCAGTGAACCGTTGGATTGTGTTTGACGAGTCAACTCGCCATTGGCAGTGAACGTGTTAATTTGAATCATCTATTTTGTAGCTGGTAGATATCAAGGCAGGGTTCCTCCACATTGGCATGAATTAGATACTTTTACCAAACCTGGATTTGTTTGGACGGTGTTACAGCTATTTTCTAATGTAACGTTGCTTAGTGAGACAGAATAGAAAAACAAACTGCTAACATTAGCGAAGCTAGCTTTTCTCCATGGCCTTTCTAAGTGTTTACACATTACTATACCGTTCTGCGTCATAGTGACAGCAACTGGACGTAATTATAACAGAAAATGCATGCAAAATTTGTAATGGGAAGTAACGTTATGTCATGCATGTCAACTTGTCACCAGAATGTCTGTGTATAAGTTATACACGAACGACAAGCTAATCAAATCCTGCAGCAGGCTACACTAGCAGTGTAAAGTCATTTGAATAGCCGTGAAAAGCAACAGTTAGCCAAGTGATTACAACATTCCCAGAACAAATTCACAATATCGATAACAACTTGTACATTTAGCTATCATGCGTAACGTTACTGAAATGGGACATGCAAACACTATAACGTTACTTACCGTGTGTAAGTACAGGAGAACACGCCAGCTCCGAGTCACTTTGCAGGCCAGATATAGCTGCTCGTAGGGCTCTCCATCTAGTGAAAGCCAGACCGGCAAGGTTGACTCTGGTCTGAGATATTTCTTTTCGGCGGCGATTCGGCTAAAGTATGAAACCGCAGACCAGGGAATGGAATGTCTGGAATGCCCGCATCAGGGATCCGCCATCTTCTCATTAAAATTCTGTTTCGGCTGTGGGCTGGGCGGGCCTACCTAGGTCGATTTAATTTATAGGCACGGGGGTAGCCGCTCTCGGGGGAGGGGTTTCTATGTAAACAGGTTCAGGATGTTAGAGGAGAAGGACAGAGAGCAATCACAACACAGGGAGGGGGCGTGGCTTAGTTGTAAACACAGAAATAAATCACTGTAACTCCTCTATATATACAAGGTATTGGTTTGGGGATATTTAATAGTGCAGAATCTTACACATAGTGCCTTTAAATACAATATTGGAAAATCAGAACATTGTGGATATTTGGAGATTACTATTTCCCGTGGGTAGAGAGTATTAATTTTTTTCTCCGGTACATATGTCATACTCTCGTATCGACTATTTCCTTCTTGACTCTAAACTCATCTCAGCAGCGACTGGCGCCACCTATCATCCTATCTTAATTTCAGACCATTGTCCAGTTTCTTTAGACTTGAAATTTGCTAACTTACATAATAGAGGACAAAAGAACTGGCGCTTTGATCCAGCGCTGCTGAAAGATGAGGTTTTTCATAAACAGATGGAGGAACATATATTGTTCTTCCTGACATCTAATGATAGAGGTGACGTGGACGATTCAATTCTGTGGGAAAGTATGAAGGCAGTTATGAGAGGGCATATAATATCCTACACGGCTGCTAAGCGCAAATTAGAGACAAAGGCCCTCAAGGATATAGTAGCTAACCTAAACCGGCTCGAACAAACATACCAATCCTCCCCCACTATGGAACTACTGGGTAAAATTACAAAATTAAAATAGGACTATAATTCTTTACTTACAAAACAAGTATGCTTTCAATTGGTCAACTGTAAACAAAAGATATTTGAAGTAGGTGATAAACCACATAAACTATTAGCCAGACTATTGAGACAATCACAGGCCTCACAAGCCATACTTACAGTTAAGAATAAAGGTGGAGAGTTGGTTACCGACCCTCAGGAAATAAATAAATGTTTTGAAGACTTCTATGCTGAACTTTACAGCTCCAAAAGCTCTGCCAGTCAGACTACAATTGACCAGTTCTTGAAAGAAAGTGAACTGACCAAATTAGATGAGGAGGCAATAGAAGAGTTGGAAGCAGATTTTACATTGGAAGAGGTTAAGACGGCGATTTAGCAGTTTCCAAACAATAAGGCCCCTGGCCCTGATGGTTTCGGGGCGGAATTTTATAAAACATATAGTACGTTGTTGGGTCCCCTTATTCTTCGTATGTTAAATCACTCTAGAGATGTGGGCACTTTACCAAGTTCACTTTACCATGGCAAAATTTCTGTAATACTTAAAAAGGATCGCGATCCTACATTAGTCTCCTCATATAGACCTATCTCTCTCCTTCCAGTTGAAACAAAACTATTGAGTAAAATACTTTCAAATCGTCTCAAAGGTCACATTGCTAAAATTATACACTCAGATCAGACTGGGCTTATTCCCAATCGACATATATACTTTAACATGAGAAGACTCTTCAACATTATGTATAGTCCCGCTCGTAGTACAGAAGATTCCGTTGTGATCTCCCTTGATGCCGAAAAGGCTTTCGATCAAATGGAATGGCCCTATATGATGTCCGTTCTAGCTAAATTTGGTTTTGGGGATTCTTTTATTAAGTGGATAAAGATAATTTATAAAGAGCCCACAGCCTCCGTGATTACCAACCAAAACATCTCTAATTCCTTTCGGCTATATAGAGGGACACGCCAAGGGGATCCAATTTCGCAGTTTATTTTCGCTTTAGCGCTAGAACCCCTGGCCTCACGTATACGGTTAAGTCCTGAAATACATCCAATAACATGTCAGGGTACCTCTCATAAGGTCTCGGCTTATGCCGACAATGTTATTTTATTCATTTCTGACCCCAAAGCTTCTATTGCCCCCTTGCTGGAGTTAATAAACACATTTGGCTCATTCTCGGGCTATAGGATAAATTGGGCAAAGAGTGACCTAATGCCTTTATCACAATTGGTAGATAAGGCATTCCTGAAGTCTACCCCCTTCAAGATTGTCTTAGATAAATTCACTAGTCTGGGTGTTACAGTAACAAGAAAACTGAGCCAGCTATTGAAGCATAATTGGGATGAGAAAATGAAACAAGAGAGAAACAGGAGAGAAACATATAATTCTGGAAGACCTTGCCTGTTTCAATGGTGGGCCGCATTAATGCTATAAGAATGGTAACGTTGCCTAGGTTCTTATACATCTTCCAGACACTTCCAGTGAGCATCCCTCAATCATACTTTAAGAAGCTAGACTCTGTTGTTTCATCTTTCATTTGGTTTGGTAAGACGCCCAGAATCTCCAAAAAGCATTTGTGTAAAGATAGGAGTGAGGGCGGTTTTGGTCTCCCACAATTTAGATTTTATTATTTGGCTGCTCATTTAAATATGTTTTCTTTTTGGCATAGTTGCCTTCCTGGTTGTAATCTAAGAAAGATGCCTGGCTGGCTACAGATTGAACATCTCTCTTGTAAGGGCTCATGTCTTCCAGCACTCCTTAATAGTCCAATAAGGATTAAAGGTGCCGTGTACGGGAATAATCCCATCATACATAACTCCTTGAAGGTTTGGTCTCAGGTGTTACTGACGCTGAAGGCCCCTAAAATGTACTTGGACACCCCTATATGCTCTAACCATGTATTTAGACCAGGTCTGGAGGATCCGGTCTTCACAGCCTGGAGGGAGAAAGGCATTGTGTTTCTGAGAGACTTATACATTAATAATTATTTAGTTTATTTTCAACAATTGCAGCAGGCTTTTCAACTCCCATCATCACATATGTTCCGTTTTTTACAATTACGTCACTTCTTAATTAAGGGCTCATGTCTCCCAATATCAGCAGAAACCTAGCCATGCTGCTTTGGATAGTTTTTTGTCCATTAAACCTTTCATTAAAGGCGCAGTGTCTTGTTTCTATGGCAGCTTTCAGAATGTAAATAGTCCATCATCAAATTGGTTTAAGGAGGGCTGGCAGAGAGAATTGGGCACTGAAATGACGGATGAGATGTGGGAAGCCTGTATCGACAATATTCACAGTAGTTCTATAAATGTTAGGCACGCTTTGATACAATTCAAAGTAGTGCACAGATTGCACTTTTCTCCCTCTAGGTTGCATAGGATCTTCAAAGATTTCTCACCCCTCTGTGTGAAATGCTTGAAAGATGAGGGAACTCTATCTCATTTATTTATACAATGCCATAAGTTGCAAACTTTTTGGGGTAATTTATTTGATTTTCTTTCTAAAGCTTTTGATAAGGAGTTTCTTCCTGATCCTCTAACTGCACTGTTTGGTGTAGTTGAGCCGGGCAGGGTGAGAGATAGATATGAGGCCCAGGCCATCTCTCTATCCACTCTGCTAGCCAGAAAACTGCTGCTACAGTCCTGGAAATCTGAGATTTGTCCTACATTTGATATGTGGCTTAAGGAAGTAGGAAATGTGTTGCATCTAGAGAAGATCCGATTTACTATCTCAAACCGAGAAGGGGTATTTCAGAAAATCTGGCAACCCATTGTCAACTTGTTGGGTAAATACAATGTATGAGACTGTGTCTTCCGTCATCTCCATATAACTTGCATTCGATATCATGTATGTAACCTTTCTTGTGTATCACCACCATTTTGTGGTTTATGTCTTTATTTTCTTAAGAAAAATGAATAAACAAAGTTATACAAAAAGAAAAAGGTGTTTCTCTATCGTTATCGGGGTTTACCCTCCAATACAGAGATATGAATATATCTTGTATGGGAAGCTGATTACAAATGGAATCAGGTGACGTGAATAATTACTTTAAGACAATCCACCTGTGGACGTGGTTACACCCAAGCCTATAAAGCCCCTGTTAACCACGCCTACTTCGACTTTTTCGATTTCACTTGTGAGCAGCGTGACGTGCTCGTTAACGAAAAAGAAAGACGATCAAAATAGAAGCTGGGGACTATCTCACAGAGACAGCCTTGCCGCTTACCTTCGGGTAAGAGAGGGGAAGATTACCGCTCGGGGTGGCTGTTGCTGAGGTTAAGCAGACGCACAAACTCGGCGCTGACATATTGGCTCCAGGTTGCTGGAGTCTTCCGTGTCGGGGGCGCTAGGGCCGAGCTCTCGGTTCCGTAACAGGACGAGGAGGGCAGGTCCGTGGGTTTGTGGCAGTCGGTCCCCATAAATCACAACATCCTCGGCGCCGGACATATTGCCTCCAAGTTTCTGGAGGTTAACGTGTCCCTACGGCATTAGGTCCTGGTTATCTGTCCGTAACAGGGCATGAGAGCAGGGCTGCGAGAGTTGTGGACTATCGTTCCCTCCCCCTCTATGTCCACGTCTGTCTGGCGTTGCGGGCATTAAAGACGGTACACACACTAGAAAAAGTGAACGCTGGAAGTGGGTGACAACTCCGAAGTGCCGCTGAAGCGGTGCGGAGATTCCGCATTGTCAGGTGTCAAGCTAGCGCAGTCCTGCACTTCCTTCCGGTTTTCACAATAAGATTGGAAATAAATAAATATGGCGTCTATGAGCCATATCTGTGTGGCATGTGGAGTACAATTGCCTGTTCAAGATGGGCATGATGTATGTGTGTACTGTTTGGGAGAGGAACATGCCACTGAAGCATTTGCTGATCCCTCCTCTTGTGTAGAGTGCAGTATTTTTCCAACTCGATCCCTGGAGGCTCGACTTTGGGTGTTTAAGGGTAAGCGCAGACAGGTTGCTGTAGCACCCCCCGCTGCACCCGAGGTAGTGAAGCGCCCCAGAGTGGGGGGGAGGGGGGTATCCCTCAGGGGATCCCCGCCCCTCTCTCACAGAAGCACGCGGCCCTTTTGAGACTGCCGGTCGCGCCGCCAGCCATGTTTGGTCTTGGGGCGACGGCTATGTTGCAGCAGGCACAGGAAGCCCGCCGTTGTGCAAAAGAGGTTTCCGGTGTACTGACCCCCGTGTGGCACAAACGGTCTGGGGGCAGGAAGGAGGCCCCTGCACCGACACAGAGGTCAGGCTGGGCCGCACCGACACAGAGGTCAGGCTGGGGCCCAGATGACCTGAGGACCACTCTGGATGCACGTCGTGGACACGACAGCGCAGTCAGAGGTATGGCCAGGGGCAGGAGAGGCAGAGGCCGTAACAGGGCCACCTTACGTCCAGCCTGCCTCCAGCTAGCCCAGGAGCGTCTTGTAACGTGGAGGGCACTGCAGGCGAGTCCCTGGGTGGTTTCAACCATGACCCAGGGCTATCGTATTCAGTTTGCTCGGCGTCCTCCGACCTCGAGGACCTCGACGGTCTTCACGGTTGTGAGCGGCGAGCACAAGGCAGTGCTTCAAGCCGAGGTTTCCACCCTGTTGGAGAAAGGAGCCATCAGGGAGGTGCCTCAGGGCAGCAAACAGGCTGGGTTTTACTCCCGCTATTTTCTCATCCCCAAGAAGGATGGGAGACTACGCCCCATTTTAGATCTCAGGGGTCTCAACAAACATCTCAGGCGTCTGCCTTGCAAGATGCTAACCATCCCGAGGGTGCGACAGTCCATCTGCAGAGGGGACTGGTTTGTCACCATAGACCTAAAGGATGCCTACTTCCAAATTCCGATCTGGGAAGGGCATTGGCGGTTCCTCAGGTTCGAGTTCGACGGCAAGGAGTACGAGTTCCGGGTCCTGCCGTTCGGAATCTCCTTGGCTCCCCGCACCTTTACCAGGTGCATGGACGCCGTTTTGTCGCCTCTGCGACAGAAGGGGATACGAATCCTGAATTATCTGGACGACTGGCTCCTGTGCACACGCTCAGAAGTTCAGTGTCGGGCTTATTTGGCCATCCTCCTGGAGCATGTGCAGCAGCTGGGTCTGCTGCTCAATCCAGAGAAGTGCAGGCTGGAGCCTTCACAGAAGACGCAGTTTCTGGGCCTAGTGGTGGACTCCCAGGCTGCGTTGGTGTCGCTGACGCAGGAGAGGCAGCTGTCCATCAGCTCTTGCCTCTCCCAGTTCAGGCTGGGAGCGGGAGTCACATGGAGACTGTGTCTCCGCCTTTTGGGCCTGATGGCGTCTTCAGTCCAGGCGGTCCCGTTGGCCCTCCTACACATGCGGCCAGTGCAAAGGCTCCTTCTAGGCCTGGGGCTGAGCCCCAGGAGTCACCTAAATTCCACAGTAATCGTCACCAGGCGATTGCGGGCAGCTCTCCATTGGTGGGAGGACAGTGTGAATCTCAGCAGAGGAAGTCTGCTTGGGCCGGTGACGCATCGTCATTTAATAATGACAGATGCATCACTGACAGGTTGGGGGGCAGTGTACAGGGGGCACGGTACCAGCGGTCGCTGGGGCAGGCCTCACACCACCCAGCACATCAACATGTTGGAGCTGACGGCAATACATCTGGCGCTGCGTCATTTTCTGCCGTGTCTTCAGGGCCAACATGACAGCGTGGCAGCGTGGCAGCAGCTGCGTACATCAACAGGCAAGGGAGGCTGGTCTCCCCTCGCCTTTGCGAGCTGGCACGCCGGCTTTGGCTTTGGGCAAACCCCAGGGTTCTCTCCCTGAGGGCGGTCCATTTGCCAGGGCTGGACAATCGTGCAGCAGATCAGCTGTCCAGGGGGGGTCCGGACCCAGGAGGGTGGCGGCTGCACCCTCAGGTGGTCACGGGGATTTGGCTCAGATATGGGCGAGCAGAGGTCGACCTGTTCGCATCACAGGAATCCACCCACTGTCCCCTGTTCTTCTCATTAGGGAAGGACAAACCTCCCCTCGGAGTGGACGCTTTGGCTCACCCTTGGCCACGCGTCCTGCTGTATGCTTTCCCACCATTTGTGCTCCTTCCGGCCCTCTTACAGAGGGTGCGGTCGGAAGAAATGAGGCTGGTCCTGGTGGCCCCGTGTTGGCCACACATGACCTGGTTCTCAGACATCCCGCCACTGCTCGACGGGACCCCATGGGAGCTCCCAGTGCGGCAGGACTTGCTGTCCCAGGCACAGGGTACTCTGCGCCACTCCTTTCCCCAAGGGCTCAAGCTCTGGGTATGGCCCCTGAGGGGACCGAACTTTTAGTCATGGGGCTGTCTCCTTCAGTGGTCGGGACATTACAAGAGGCTCGGGCGCCATCAACAAGAGCACTTTATGCATGCAGATGGAGAGCCTTTGCAGCTTGGTGCAGTGAGCACCAGTTTGACCCGCTGGCATGCGCTGCCCCAGCCGTGCTGCAGTTCCTGCAGGGGCTGTTGGATGCTGGGAAGTCGCTGCCCACCCTCAGGGGTATGGTGGCGGCGATAAAGGCAGCTCGGGTTGGGAGATATCGTTTGTCCAGAGAGGTGGACCAATTGATATCTCAGTTCCTCAAGGGCGCTAGGAGACATGTCGGCCTACGGAGTAGGCCATCTCTCCCGCCATGGGACTTGGAGCTGGTTCTAGCGGTGCTAGAAGCACCTCCGTTTGAGCCATTGGAGTCGGTGGACCTTAAGTGGCTGTCCCTGAAGTCTGCCCTTCTGTTGGCGCTGGCCACGGCCAAGAGGGTGGGAGAGCTACATGCTCTCTCAGTAGACGAAGGCCTGTGCAGGTTCTTGCCGGAAGGAACAGGGGTGGTCTTGAGACCAAACCCTGCGTTCCTTCCTAAGGTCGTGTCTACCACTCAGCCGAGCCAGACTATCAAACTCCGGTCCCTCTACTCTGCTCCGACAGAGGAAGGGGAGCACACGCACTCGCTGGTTTGCCCGGTCAGGGCACTGAGAGTGTATATGGACCGGACACAGGGCCATAGGCGGACCGACCAGTTGTTTGTCTGTTTTGGACCAGACCGACTGGGGCAGCCGCTGTCGAAGGCCCGTCTTTCCCACTGGATTGTAGAAGCCATCCAGCAGACGTATGTGGGGGCCGAGGCACCTTTCCCTTCGGGGGTGAGGGCACACTCGACCCGAGGCATCGCTACGTCCTGGGCGGCGTGGCACGGGGCATCTCTCAGTGACATCTGCGAGGCAGCCACCTGGTCGGCCCCTTCCACATTTGCTCGTTTTTACCGATTTAATGTGGCTGCAGGCACATCGTTCGGCGAACGGGTGCTTGGTGTAGCCCGGCGGTAAGAGAGGAAAAAATAAAAATAAAGACAGTTTTGGTTTTTTGTTTCCCTGTCAGTCAGCTCAGTGTGGGCTGGTCTGAGTGGCCTCACCCCCCCCCCCCCCCCCCCTAGTTGAGCCTTTGCGACTTGCGGGGCCAACTAGCCCTCTGTAGCGTCTGGCGCCGGGGCTCTAACAAAGCGGCAGCATCCTGCAGCATTCGTTCAATCGAAACTTTAGTCGAAGTAGGCGTGGTTAACAGGGGCTTTATAGGCTTGGGTGTAACCACGTCCACAGGTGGATTGTCTTAAAGTAATTATTCACGTCACCTGATTCCATTTGTAATCAGCTTCCCATACAAGATATATTCATATCTCTGTATTGGAGGGTAAACCCCTCTACTCAGAGAACCATGGTTACATCATGTAACCTTACGTTTTTCCGACTTTCTAAGTACTGTACAATCGCATAACTCCATAATCCCACACCATGACTGACATAGTTGTGTAGAGTACACCCCTGGGTATAAACTGTCATGAAATTAGCCATTTTCACGGTTCCATTTTGGAGAAATTGACAGTCAAAGTCTCAATACTGAACTTGAAAAAGGTGTTTTTTCCGACTTTCTAAGTACTGTACAAAACAATCGCATAACTCCATAATCCCACACCATGACTGACATATTTGTGTACACTACACCCCTGGGTATACACTGTCATGAAATTAGCCATTTTCACGGTTCCATTTTAGAGAAATTGACAGTCAAAGTCTCAATACTGAACCTGAAAAAGGTGTTTTTTCCGACTTTCTAAGTACTGTACAATCGCATAACTCCATAATCCCTCACCATGACTGACATAGTTGTGTACACTACACCCCTGGGTATACAGAAATTGACAAAGTCTCAATTAGTCCATGGGCCAAGGCTGAAATTTTGACATATCGGTACCACCTGAGGTGACCGCACGATTTTGTTATTTTTGTCTTCCTACATGTCTCTAGTTTATATGTTGGTATGATAACCCTTCTGATTTGGTAGCTTAAGGATAGTTATCACTCTGTAAACAAACCTACCCCCATATAAATGACAAAACCCTGATTTCATCATATCTCCTGAACCACTCATGATAACACAGAAAATGTGATGTCTACCCCTATGTTTTCATGGGCAAGGATTACAATGACACCATATACAACATCATAAACTGTTCACATGAATAGTTAATGGTGAATTCAGTGGTGTTTTGGTGAATTCAGTGGTGTTTTGAGAAGGATACAATGCAATTAGTCCATGGGCCAATGGTGAAATCGGTACCACATAAGGGGACCGCGCAATTTTTTTATTTTTGTCTTCCTACATGTCTCTAGTTTATATTTTGGTATGCTAACCCTGCCAATCTGGTAGCTTATTGATAATTATCACTCTGTAAAAACTACTCCCATATAAATGACAAAACCCTGATTTCTGTGTATTAGTCCAGGTGAAAATCATGTTAACTTTTTCATAAAAGCATGAAACTTGGTACGCACATAGTTTGGGGCCCCGTAAATCTTCAGAAATTAAGCCATCACAAAAATGCCTCGTGGTGGCCATTTTAATTCCGCCATAAGCGAATTATGTAGTTTGCATCATATCTCCTGAACCACACATGATAACACAGAAAAGGTGATGTCTATCCCTATGTTTTCATGGTCAATGATTACAATGATACCATATAGAACATCATAAACTGTTAAAGTAACTAATCAATGGTGAATTTAATGACGTGATAAGGAAATCATAGTTTCTGATAACTGATGCTATAACCTCAATTCCATGACCACTCTCTGGCTAAGATTTTTTGGTGAGTAATTTGACTTCTATGGGCCTTTTGTTAAAATAGCCCCCAGGTCCCTCCCAAACATCCTGGGACTTTCTGCCAGATGGCCAAATCCAAGATGGCCACTGGTGCAATCTTGAAAAATTTACTTTTGAACCAGAGCACCTAGAATAATGTATGAAGACATTTTTTTTGACCCAGAATTCCAAGATGGCTGCCATCCAGTAGCATGAAAACTTAACTTGTGAATGGCAACATATACGTATGGGGTTTACCATTTTTAGAGTAAGGAAGGAGATTAACAATGGTGAATTATAGCTATTTTAATTGCAAATCCATGCCTACCAAACATGGTTTAGTAATGACAATTATTGTGTTTTGAGGGTAATTTCATGATTTAGTTAGTCTCGCTGGCCAGCCTTCCCTCCCTACCAGGATTGGAGTCTGGCGCCACAGAAACAGGCAACTGGGATAAGCCCTCCCCTGCTCTACAGCTGCTCCCGATTGGAGCGACTGTTTCAGTGGCTGCCGGATGTCCGCTCCCGGCTTATTACAAACTCTGTCATTGGCTTCGACCACGTCAATCAGAGCAGCTTCCACTCCCTCCTCCCTGTGTGTCGCTGTAAATAGTGCCCTGCCGCCTGAGGGAAAACAACAACGATAACTAGCTAGTGTAGCTGAGTCAATGTTGTCCATGTTATTTTTTATTTTGTGAACATTCTCAAAACGTGTGTAAGTTATTTTCTGTTCCAATATCGTTTTTCTGTCAATATCACAATGTGAGCATATATATAGTTCCGTTTTACCTCTTGTAGCAGGGGGGGCCGTAATTAGCGTGACACCAGAACGCAACACACAAGTGACGTTGTCGCCTTCTCCTGGCAGAAGTCGGAGAACTATTGTCCTGGTAAGACGTGTGTTGCCGCTCTCATTTCCTTGTTTAGCTTAGCATGTTAAAATGTCACATACCATGGGTGGAACGGTATGATATGTTGTGATAGAAGATTGCTAACATGCTTTTATTTGTTTTGTCATTTGCTTTGGTGGGAAAAGTACATGTATTTCTGTTGAAATTGTCTTTGATTTTCACTCAATTGTGCGTGGCCTGTTGCAGGGGACGGAGAGAAAGCTAGTCACTGCGCTGTATTGACTGTGCCCCCTGCTGATCTTTTATAGGTAGGCCTATGGTTTAATGCTATTGCTGTTTAATACTGTCATCTGTACTTTTATGAAGGACTGCATTTGTTTAGCTTAATAAGTTCATTAAATATGCACTTTGTTTTATTTATTTATTTTTGTATGGTTACATGTTTGAACTAAAGGGTGATACAGTGACTAAAAATGAATTCTTTATTTTGTTTCAACAAGAATTAATGTACTCATTGAGTATTTTTGTTTTGTTTGTATTGTAGCTACTGACTATAAATATGTATTCTGTAACCACATACAGTAAGGGTATACACTGAAATTATTACAGTGTTATTTATGTTTATTTTATGTTTATTTGTAAAAAGAGAAGTTGGAGAACCTATGTCCTGGGGACGGAGAGAAAGCTAGTCACTGCGCTGTATTGACTGTGCCCCCTGCTGATCTTTTATAGATAAACTGCAGATCCTGAAGCCTGGTGTCCCTGGTTTTATTGTGCAACCATTCTGCAGCCGTTACACTAGCAAGCTAACGGCAGAAACCTACACGCTAGCTCGTTGCTACACACTGAAAAGGGCAAGTTGGATTGTTGGAAACTATTTTCCAAGGGCATTGCCACTAAGCGCCGCCCATCGCAATCCCACTATGGAGACCTGCGGCACCAGACTCCTCTCCCGCTAGGGAGGGGAGGCTGGCCAGCGAGACTATGGGATAGGTGAAGGTGAATAGCCTATGTCCATTGTCCAACAAGTTTTCTCAATTAATTTCCCTCTTTGCGATGTGATAAAAGTTTCTCAGTGAGTTATAGTTGATTGCCTCACTGAATTATCTGCTAATACCCAATTCTAGCAGCAGAATTTGATGTCCTGGCGTGGCACGTCCGTGTGTAATGACATATCCAAAAGGAATTTTACTCTGCGCTGTGCAGCACAGAGATTATGGTGCGCTCAAGCGCAGCGGAGTATTTAACGCGTAAGAGGTGCTTTTTTTTTGCGCGTAAGAGGTGCTGCCCCGTATTCTGTGCAGAAACGCCTGGTGTGGCATGTGGCACGCCTATGTCCAGTAAAATTATAACATGCATCGGCTTGTGCAGGCCCCCAATTTGCATTGCGCGCAGCGTTAAAGAGAGCAAACACTAAATTACCGCTTTTGCGAAGATAGGGCCCCCGGGTCTTGGAAGAATCTGGTCAACTTCTCCTCTCCTGCAACATGGGCTGATTTTAAGTCTGCAATGAGTTCATCAGAGGCAGGCACACTGTAGGGTGCGGAGGGTTGGTGAGGCCAGGTCAAACGGGAAGGAGTTGAACTCATGCATGCAGGCATGGCTCAAAATGGATGCGAAAAGGTGCAAACACACCAGACGCTGAAGTGACGAAGCATCTGGGAGCGCAGCCAGTTTCATTTTGTCGCAGTCAGACCAGCCGTGATGTGGCCGGCTCGCCCCATGCAGAGATTGTTTCGGTGTCCACCCGCTATGCCGACCACCCGCAATGCCGACCTTAGGTTTAGGCGTGGGGGGTTGGAGAGGTTAGGTTTAGGGTTAGGGTCTGGGGGAGATTAGGTTTAGGCGTGGGGGCTGGGAGAGGTTAGCTCCAGCCGGTGCACCAACACGCTGCACGCCGCCTTGCTCAGCTGGTTCTGCTTGTGGGCTATCGGCATTGCGGCCAGTCGGCACTGCGGCCTGTCGGCACATAGACGCGGCACCGATTGTTTCAGCGTCTGATCTATTTTTGTGTGAGACCCGCGAGTGATTGTGTGAAGCCAGATAGGAAGTCAGTACAAGTTGTCACCGGCGCGGAGCAAAGCAGTGCGTCTGGTGTGAATGGCCAGGGTCCTGCTCAAGCTGAATTTACACACAGCGGCACTTTGCATCTGCAGCATCACAATCATCTTCCACCCTCCTCCCTGCATGCATGCTCCAACCCGCTCTGACTGACTGGTGGCGACCATTTATGAATTTCGTTTTCACTCCCTCCGTGTCGAATCTGTCTATCTCAAATGCCTGTGCCACTGTGAAACAACAACATCAACAATGCTAGCTCGTTACTACATGCTGAAAACGGTTGGATCTGGATTGTGCAATAAAGCAGGCCTGCTTGATACTTTTGGTGGATAGTTGTAAAGGTAAACAGAGCCTTTTCCCCCTATACCAGGGTGGAGGTATTAGCAGCCAGACTCTGCCGTTGTAGGGAGGGAGTCTGGGAAGCAAGACTACCTGGGGAGGAACTCAAGGTAGGAGCTGCTGAGATGGAGTGGAGCGCTCCAAGGCAGTGATTGACCTGGTTGTGGTCAACTTGTAAACCTCCACGAGTTGCTGGAACATTCAATTCAATTCAATTCAAACTTTATTCCAGACACACAGGGGGTCCATAGAGTACATACATATTATCAACATCACACAACAAATTATACAGTTTAAAAAAAAAAGAGAGAAAAACAACAAACATATTGATCATAAATAGAGGCTGACTCTCCAGTGTTTACGCAGCCATGGACGAGAACCGAAGACAGCTCTTACCAGGATTGACTATATCCTCAATAATGCTGTTCTGGGTCTTATCCAGGCGAGACATGAATCCATACATAGAATGCCTTAAGAGAGCCTCACATGTGTGGATTCCACACGTCACAAACAAGTGACTGGCACTATGCCACCTATGGGACCCCAAGTAGAATCCTCAGGGCATCATTGTAGGCCACCTTAAGCCTCCGCATGCTACCTTTCTTATATGTGCACCATAAGAAAGCTGTATACATGAGAGTGCAGAAAGCTTTAAAAAGTGCACACTTGACAGGACCAGAACACATACTGAACCTGCGAAGCAACATATTAGCCTGAGCATAAAGTTTGCGGCACTGTCTATAGATATCTCTATCATCATGGAGATTATCTGTGAAGATGTGGCCAAGGTACTTAATTTCCTGGCATACAGAAAGATGACTGTCAGATAGGTGAAAGGCTGGGAAGGCCAATTTCTTGTCCTCCTGGCTTCTCACTATCATGACACTACTCTTTTTTGCATTGTAAATTATGTCATGTTCATTGCCATAATTTGAGAAGACTTTCAATAGTTGCTGTAGCCCTCCACTGTATGGACTCAGAATGACCAGGTCATCAGCGTACATCAGGTGATTGATGATAGAGTTACCCATGAGACAGCCCGTATTGCACTTATTTAATTCACTAGATAGATCATCCATGTAAACGTTGAATAAAATGGGAGATAAAATCCCCCCTTGCCGGACCCCATTGCTAACTGAAAAATGGGAAGATGTCACATTACCCCATTTAACCTGCATTTGCTGATTTGCGTACCAAAACACCAGTATACGCACAATGTGCTTAGGAATGCCTCTATCAAGCAGCTTCTGAAACAGTTTGGCATGATTAATCCTGTCAAAAGCTCGAGAAGCATCAATAAAGCAAAGGAAGACAGTGGAGTTATGGCTACTGTAGCTGGCAATCATTTATTTAAGTGCAAAGATGCATAAGTCTGTGCCATGTTTCTTTTTAAAACCGAACTGGTTATCTGCAGTCAAGACAAAATTTCAAGACGTACAAGCAGGATTCTTTCCAATACTTTGGAAAGGATACTGGCCAGAGCGATAGGTCTATAGTTATCAATGCTGTTTAGTTTACCTGCCTTGTCTTTAAGGACAGGCACTAATTGTACAGAGGTGATGGACTCTGGAAGGACACCATGACCCAACAGTCCTGTAAAACACATGGCCAGTAGAGGGCAGATTTTATTGCTTGCATATTTGAGGTGTTCAGCTGTGATGTGATCAATGCCACATGCCTTGTTGTTATCTAGCATCCTAATGGCATCAACCACATCATCAGACCTGATCAGTACATTTTCAGATGGGTCAACATGATCAACTGCCACAGTACCACCATTGACACAGTTGAATGACTTGTAATAGTGTTCTCGCCACACCTCAGCTATCTCAACTGGGCCACATGCACCCTCGATGTTAGCAGGTAGGGATGTTTTACTGTTGTTCATGACTTTGACCTCTTTCCAAAGATCTTTGCTTTGCAGCTTACTAGCAAGGGAGTCTGCTCTCAGAGTGTTCTCCTGTCTTTTAACAGATCGAACTGCACATTTAAATTTTGCATTGGTGAGTTTCTTCTCCTCAAACAATGAACCTTGTCTAGGCCTACCTGAGTCATTCCAGCGTTTAAATGCTGCCCTGGCCGCCACATGATGCTCAGCCACAAATACATGCCAACCAGGCTTAATGTTGTGCCCCTTTTTTGCCCCTCGTTTACAGAACTGCCTACCAGAGGCATTAAGAGCATCAACAATGTTGTCGTACATTAAACAGAGTTTGATGCCATGATGAGGGTTTTTACAGTTCAAATTAACACAATGCAGAGCATCCTTTGGCAGGACAATATTATCAAACAGGTTGTCAGATACAGTAGAGAGGAGTAACATTCAATATCCTCACTGGTAAGTTTTGACCAATCTATCTTCCCTGGATTATTGCCAATATCAATATTGATTGAGGTGGGTACATTAACAAAATTAAGATTCATTACTATAGGCATATGATCCGAGGTGGCCAGCCCATAGCACACCTCTATGTTATCTATACAGGCATGAGCATCAGCAGTACTTAGACAATGGTCAAGCCATGACGTAGTGTGCCACGCATCACTAATAAAAGTAAAAGTATTGTCAGGCAACAGAATTTTACTAGATAGGATTATGTTAGAATCTATACAGAACTGAGACAGGTGCTTAGCAAACATAGAATTGTTATCTGAAATATCAGCATTAAAATCACCTATAGCAAACACACAAGTAGAGTTATTGACCTGAATGAAGGACTGAACAAATGCTAGTCTGTTCAGAAATTCATCTTCAGATTGTAATGACTCATAGGGTGTGTAGATATTCATAATTGTAAATGTCTTGCCATCACAGGTTATTTCTATTGCAATGGCCCAATCAACATTTAGTCTGACTACTTTCACAATTGTGTCATATTTAGAGTTCCACAATATTGCCACACCACCAGGTATTCTACCCCGATTAATTTTTGAGCTGAGATCAGTGGTGGACTCCCCAGCACCATGAAAGTGTACATGTATAGAGTTCAGTTTGTCCAGGTCTTGCTTAGAGAGCCATGTCTCCTGTAGGCACATTATGTCGCACTCTTCCAAAAGAGAGTCAACAACCAAGCGTCTTGCTTTGTCAGCAGCACTGTGACCTACACGAAGGCCACGTGCATTGTATGAGACAATCTTCATGATGGGGGCATATAGTTCTGAGGGGTTGACCCCACTACAGCACGCATATTGGATCCGACAACTCCAGACTTGCGCGGCTCATAGTAGCGCCGAACAAGTGCTCCCTCTGGCCAGATAGCGGGACTGTACATTTCACTGATCTCATTACATTCTGCAGATATTTTAAATGAGCCAAATCTACTGTTTTTTGTATCAATCTTAAGACAAGTGACTTCACGGCCAAGTTGATCTTTAAGATAATCAGATAATGTTAAGGCATCCAGATCAGGGTGGAATTTGGTGGCAAACACACTCACTAATTTGGTCTTAATTATCTTGATGGTACTCGTAACCCCAGTTCCGACAATAGCCGTGGCAGCAGGTTTCTTCACCCGTCCGATAGAACTCAGAGCTCCGTTAACGACCGCAGCCGTAGAGCCAGGTTTCTTCCCCCGTCCAGCTGTAACAGAACGACGTGACTCTGGTTTAGCCACTGCGTTCGCCGGCCCCTGGCGACGCAGCCCATTTTTTACCACAACATTCCATGGGACATCCGATGGCACGTCCGGACTCCCTGCTGGCGTTGATACTCCACTCACTTCGGCACACAGGTCCGGTGCAGTCCCCGGTGGAACAGCAGCCCCCGGTGGGGCTTCAGTCTGGGCAGCGGCCTGGTCATGATGTCGAGCTGGGTCTGAAGCAACAGGACGCTCCAGAGCACACAGTCGGGCATTGATGTCCACTGTATCAGCCCGAACACTCTCACATATGTCAGCCTGCCGTAGCGATACATGTTTCAGTGTGCAGACCTCGGAGTATAGCTGCTCCATTCTCCTGAGTAGGCATGACACATCCATGCTGGTATAAGACACTGGTGGTAGATCATCCAGGTAGTGGGAAACAAATCGGGGGATGTCCTCCCCACATTCATTCAACACCTTAAGGCAGAGTTTTATATTATTGGCATTTTTGTGTTGCCCTTTGTGACCAATGTTTCGCTGCGTAGCAGCAGAGCAGACTTCAAACAAAACTTTCTTTGAGGAATCTATCTCTTCAGAGTCAAATGTGTTTGCAGCCAGCAACACAATATCATCCTGGCTTAAGGTCTTGATTTTTATAGCCAAGAAGTTGAGCAACTCATCTTCCACTATAACCTGGCCATCAGTTGTCTTGTATACCACTGGTTTTATTCGTGAATGCACACGTTTGGCAGCCGATCCATTTCCAGAAGAGTCCGTATCCATCACGGTGCCAAGTTCACAACAGATCCAGGTTACAGACAAACCACACTGTTGTTACCTGCTGGTAGCTGGTAGCTCCAGAAGCTAGCTGGTGGTGTAGCTGGTAGCTCCAGAAGCTAGCCGTTGGTGGTAGCTGGTAGCTCCAGAAGCCTGGGCTAGCCTAGTGAAGCTAGCTGGTAGCCACACCCTGGTTAGTGTCTCAGCTCAACAGAGTTGCTGGGGAAAAGTTGAATCCACCAAATATCATCAGATGCAAAAGCCATCCAAAGCTTTCGGTTGTATGATCCTTCAGCTTGTTAGTAGATGTTCGGAGGCACATCAAGTTAAAATCTATAAAAGCTCATAAAAACATAGATTTAGACTTAAAACAGGTTGATTCTCAGGAGCCCAGACACTCCCCTGTCACTGATGGCCCTGTCACTGATGGACATTGTGTTTTTGATGTTGATGTGTTGATGTTTGTGGCCTTATTCAACTCCAACAGCACATACAGGAAGACGCAAGGTCATCTAGAAGCTCTATCTCCAATCTGTAGGGCTGCAAGAACCCTACATCACTCTCGTTGACATGGGCATGATCTAGAGGATGGCAACTCCATCTGCAAGAGATCGGCAGACACAAGATGGCACCCCATACAAGTGGTCGGACTATGTCCACAAGGTGTCATCCATTATCCTTGCCCGCCATGGTGATGTTGACATATCATCTGTGTGATCGACCGGTATGACACAGCATACTTGGCTAAAGATGATGAGCGGAATCTAATGATTCAGAATCTATAGCGAGGCAGAATTGAATCTGATCATATGCCATGTTTTAAGTGGTTTCATTATTCAATTATTCAAGTTACAGCTAATAAAAATAGCTTATTTTAGTTATCTTGTCATACATTCATTAAATATTTTACTGCAAGAAATCCTGGGGGTAGTTGGTACAGCAGTACCAAGGTAAAATGGGTGTTGACATTAACTCATTGAGTGCCATGGACGAGTATGTTCGTCAATTGGTTTAGTAACGTAGAGTGCCAAGGACGAGTATGTTCGTCAATTGCGTTTTTTAACGGTGGGACGTGCATCAAAGCCAGATCCATCTCCTGTGAAAGTATGGTGGCTGTTGAATGTGTAAAAGCTATTTTAGGGACCCATTAGGTGGCGACAGTGCTCTCCAGATTACAGAACTGGAAGCATGGGAGCCGGTGACAAATACACGCGGAACGCTGTAAAAAAGCTGGATGTAGCGGACTTTTCAGTGCAGAGCAAACGCAGCAGAAAGCCCCAGAGACACTCCCACACGGAGTCGAGGGGGGAAGGGGGGGCACACAGAGCAGCATACAACACTGCCCCCAGACAGACCCAGACAGCAGGACAGGATTGGCAAACGCAAGCTAGAATATCTGATGCCCACCAGCAGTAAATCAAGACCAGCAAGAAGCTGCAACCAACAAAATTCCTTGGTTTTCGCTGTTCTATTGAAGGAAATTATTTTTGAGGTGTGACTACATCAGAAAATATTAGCTTCAGTCAGTGATGTGCATGAAATGTTTAATTTCACAAAAGGCTCATTATCTTTAGTTAGTAGATCTTTGCAGGATGAGTTAATGCTGGTTTCCAAATGGGTTGGTGAAAACAAATTGAAGTTAAATCTTTCAAAAACAAAGAGTATCACGCTAGCCTCTAGGAATAACTTGAGAAATGAAAATAAATTATGTCTTGTGTTGAATGGAGATGCTATTGAGCAAGTCAGAGAGGCCAAATTGTTGGGTGTAGTAATTGATGAGCGGTTGAGTTGGTCAACTCATATTAATAATGTTGTGTCTAAAATGAGTAGTGGTATCTCAATGATTAGAAGGAGTGCACACCTGTTGAATAACCAAACGGTTAAAATAGTATTACAATCTTTAGTCCTATCACGCCTCGACTATTGCCCAACAGTTTGGTCAAGTGCATCAAAACAAGATCTGATGAAACTTCAGTACACCCAGAACAGGGCGGCGCGCCTTGCTCTCCGCTGCTCTGTTAGGAGCAGCGTGGAGTGGATGCATGCTGCACTGTCCTGGTTGAGAGTAGAACAGAGGCTGACATGCAGTATTGTAATTTTTTTATTCAACATTGTTAAAACTGGTAAACCACATTGTATAAGGAAAGAGCTAAAAACCATAGACACCAGACACAACTACTCAACCAGACATGCCTCAAGCACTAAATTCATTTTACCTCTACCTAGAACCAATGCACTAAAAAGAACTGTGATGTATAGGGCTGTTAAATATTGGAATTGTTTGCCTGGCAATATTACTATGATTAGTAACAAATATAATTTCAAGAAGAAGTTAAAAAAAGCAACTTTGAATAAGGACATTAATTTCAGTTTTTTCGTTAATTAGTTAGTTATTTTTGTTTGTGTTGTATTTTGTAGTTGGAGCATATTTTTGTTGTAAACTGAAGTTGTTTATCCAAGCTGTTGTTTGATAGATCAATTGTAACTGTTCCAATGTCTTTATGTTGTCTTTTTATATTATGTGTTGGACCCCAGGAAGAGTAGTCCTACACCTTGGTGTGGACTAATGGGGATCCTTAATAAACAATAAACAATAAACAACAATTATCTCAGCTTCTAGAAAAAAACGTCTGTTTTTGGTTAAATCAAGCTATCTTCTCCGGCTGATAACTAAAGAACGGAAAATGATATCAATAAACTGTTTTTGCTGATGATAGAAGAGAGTCTCATCGTTCTTTTTGCGTGTTCGGTGTTTACATAGTAATATCACACAATATTCTGTGGGCCTCGAGAAATCACTGAAAACACTCTGGCACTGGGAGCGTCCGTTCTCCAAAAGTGGCTGGCACTCACTGTAACTGCCCCACACCGCCAGTTTAACTTGGAGTTGGCATTTGTGCTAATTATATATTTGTTTGGGTCCTACCTTTAATTTCGTCCTTTGGCGGAACTAATCTGCCGCGCCGGTTTCTCTGACACAAAAGAACGTAACACCATTCAAGCGACTTTGCCGCAAAGCAACACGGAGCTCTGAATTAGCTCAATAAATAAACTAAAGGAAATAAAGAAATGATTAAGTATGAGCCATCAGCCAAAGCCATACAGCCGAGAAGGAAGGAGAACCCGCAGCACGAAGTTTAGCCCCTAGTAGTGACAAGCAGCCTACGAGGTATGTTTAATACAAGTTTATTTAGCTCTGTACATTATGCTGTCATGTGCTAATGTGGTAGCTACATGCTAACGTTGTTTAGCTGCAATGTGAAATGAAGACACGTACTGTACATGCATTCCCCTGTTGTAATTTAATGTCTTTTATTTTCTCTTTCAACCCAGTTTTCAAGGGTTACTGTGCAACAGTAAACAACTCAGTACTTTCATCAAAACCTCGTCACGTCTGTTACTTGGGGAGCTACAGTGAAAACTCGTCTGCACCGCATGAGTAGACGAGGAAGGTGGCGCCAGAGAGCAGCGATCCGTGGATCAGACCAGACAGCTCCACTTCTCAGCAGCATCTGACGGCCATCCAAGACGCAGCGCCCAGGGGAAGGTCCAGGTGCCATAGCGTGAATCAACCTGCAATAAAGAGACTCTTAAGTGTTATGCACATTAGATTGAAACAATTTTTGCGTTTCATATAATAAGTTAATATTGCTTCTAAGCTGAAAAAGAGAAACATTAATTTTATTTTTCATAAATACGTTTACTTAGCTTATAAGCTGAAAAGGAGAAACATTTTGTTTTTCATACAATAAGTTTACTTACCTGCTAAGCTGAAAAAGAGAAACATTTTATTTTCATACAATACAAGTTAATGTCATTTACTTACCTTTTCTACTGAAGCCTATTGAAGTTACTTGATATTGATACTGTTATATTGTGTTACTTTATGAGTATACTGTAAATATTTAGTACAGATCTAGTAACACTAAGAGTAAAGCGATTAGCTATATAGCACATTTAAAATGAATGGCTATTGCTGAATAAGATATGTTTATTTAACAATTTTGAGAGCTAATATTTTTGCTGTTTGTTTAATTATACACACTAGACATAATCTTCTACAGTAAATAAGATAACTACTCAACTAAGCTTGGGCTACATTTTACCTTACAAATATTAGTATAAACGAAGTAATTACCCAGCTAAAGCCTAACCCCCCTTTTGAAACAAAGTAAAATGTCAACGTATAAGAATTTCCCCGAGACTGACAGAGAGCGTGTAGTAGGTGAAGACGCGCATCAGCAAGGCACAGACATGCAACCACAGGCGACCGAAGGCACAGGAGTTGATAACCCCGCTTCCTCACAAGAGCAAACAAGAAGCCAAAGGATCCGTAGGTTAACGGAAAAGGGCCAAGAACTGCACGATGATCAAGTAAGAAGACTTGTACACCGTTTCAGTGTGAGCTACGAGAAGTGGAAGGCTATCACTAAAGACGCCAAACAAGCGCTGAGTGGACAATGCTCAAATGACCTGCTGCATGAAATCACCACAAGGGTAAGCAATGCCTCAAGGGATCTTAACGTTGCTTATGAAGAATTAAGACACAAGGACATTCCCGACAATGATATGCGTCGCAGAGTAGACACCTGTGAAGCAGTAACGAAGAAATTAATCGAGTCTGTGAAGAGCTGTCTACACACAAGAATGAGTGAAGGTCATGAAGATGAAGAACAAGGTGGAAAAGAGACAGCATCTGTATTCAAATCTGCGGGCTCAGAAAAACCAAGCCTCAGCTCTCACCACAGCATATCTCTCAGCAGCTCCAAGATCACATCCAAACATTCAAGCCTGAGCTCTGCCAACCGACACGCTGCTGCTGAAGTTGCTGCCAATGAAGCCACTTTGGAAGTGCAGCTAGAGCAAGAACGTCACATTGAAGAACTTCAAAGACTCGAAGCTGAAGCTGCACAGTTGCAAGCTAACCAAGCACAAGTACGAGCTAAACAAGAGGCTGAAAATGCAGAGAGACAAAGAGCACTAGAAGCCAAGCGCAGACAACTAGAGCGATTGGAGACCATTAAGAATCTAAACGCTGCCAAGGCACGACAGCAAGTATATGAGCAGAGCGAATGCTCAGATGAAGAAATACAAGAGCTACTCCATCAACCTCTCCCTCTGGAGGAGGAAGGCAAGCATGAGAGCAGCCTGTTAAAGCACTGGTCTCCACCACAACCTGTGACACATCCAAAGCAAGAAGACAGCACAGCAGCTCTTGTTAGAGTGTTTGCAGAGTCCATCAGTGCAAGTCGTCTTCCTGTACCTGAACCAGCAATGTTCAATGGTGACCCACTCAGATACAATGACTGGAAGGTTTCCTTTCATACACTCATCGATCGGAAAAATATACCAGCTGAAGAAAAGATATATTATCTACGAAGGTATGTGGGTGGACCCGCCAAGAAGGCTATAGAGAGCTACTTCCTGCTAGGCACTGAACTAGCCTATCGTTCAGCATGGAATATTCTAGAAGAGAGATATGGCAACCCTTTCCTCATCTCCAAAGCCTTCAGAGACAAGCTCGATGCATGGCCCAAGATAAGCTCCAAAGGCAGTGTGGAACTTCAAGAACTTGCCGACTTCCTTCGCAGCTGTGAAGCCGCCATGTCTCAGATAAGAGGACTTGAAATACTCAACGATTGCAATGAGAACCAGAAAATTCTGGCCAAACTTCCAGACTGGCTGACCTCAAGGTGGAATAGGATAGCCACAGCAGTGGAGGATGAAAGTCACACATTCCCAAGCTTCAGTCGGTTCGTCAAGTTTCTCACATGCGAAGCCAAGATCGCTTGCAACCCAATAACATCTCTCCATGCTCTAAAGCCAAATGAAAGTGAAAGAACCAAGGTTTCAAGGTTTAGAGCTCCTGGAGCCAAGGTACTGGCAATCAACTCAGACGAGAAAGTTGCTGCTACAAGCTGTCCCTTCTGTGAGAAGGCAGGTCACAGTCTACATAAGTGCCGCAAATTCATGAATGAGACGATCTCAGAACGGGTCAAGTTTGTTCAAGAGAAGAAATTGTGCTTTGGCTGTCTGAAGTCTGGCCATCGCTCAAGGGACTGTGAAGACAGAAAGATCTGTGAGATGTGTGAGAAAGGACATCCGACTTGCCTCCATGATAACCGCACCAAGGAAGAGAGGATGGCTACCAGGCCTGGTGGTGTGAGGCAGAGTGAAAGGTCGAGGGAAAGGAAAACAGAATGGCCACAACATACGACAGAAAGAACTTCACGTGAGGCGATATCAAATAGAGTCATCCAGAATGTCAAGGACACTCATACGTCCACAATCGTCCCCGTGTGGGTGTCGTCCGCAAGTGAGCCACGTTGTGAAGTTCTTGTGTATGCACTCCTCGATACACAGAGTGACACAACCTTTATTCTCGAAGAAACGGCTAAGACTCTCCACACAAAGAATGAACCAGTTCAGCTAAAGCTGTCCACAATGGCTTCAAGAAACACAGTCGTGTCCTGCCGCAAGCTGACTGGTCTACAAGTGAGAGGATATCACTCTGACAAGATAATCCCTCTGCCAGTGACCTACTCAAGAGAATTCATCCCTGCAAATAGAGATCATATTCCCACCCCAGAGACAGCAAAGACATGGCCGCATCTTGAACACATCGCAGACGAGATCGCTCCTCAGCTCAAATGTGACGTTGGCCTGTTAATCGGCTACAACTGTCCTCAAGCTCTCCTCCCAAGACAAGTGGTACCAGGTGAAGAAAATCAACCCTTTGCACTGAAAACAGACTTGGGATGGAGTGTAGTCGGCTACGGCAACCCATGTCTCGATTATGGAGACGCGATTGGAATAAGTCACCAGGTCATCGTGAAGCAAGTGACACCAAGTCTTCAGTCCTCTTCAAGCCTCACAAGCGAAGTGCACTATGTCTGTAGAACACAGATCAAGGAAGTGATCTTACCTGCAGATGTGCTCAAGGTGCTGGAATCCGACTTTGTCGAAAGAGCCTCAGAGGATGGCCACATCTCTCAAGAGGATCTCCGGTTCCTGTCAGCGATGGAAAAAGGCATCAGACTCAAAGATGATGGTCACTATGAGATGCCGCTGCCATTCAAGAAAGAAAGACCCAACTTACCAGATAATAAGGTGTGCGCCATCCATCGTCTCAGATGCCTAGAAAGGAAGTTGAGAAGAAATGAGCATTACCACAAAGACTACAAGACCTTCATGGACGCAACCATAACCCGCGGAGATGCAGAAGAGGTCCCAGAAAGAGACATCAAAGCTTCAGGTTGGTACATCCCACACCATGGGGTGTATCACCCACAAAAGCCCGGAAAGATCCGCGTCGTCTTTGATTGCTCTGCAAGGTATCAAGGGACATCCTTGAATGACCATCTCCTGACCGGTCCAGAGCTGACAAACCCCTTGATGGGAGTCCTTTGTCGATTTCGAAGAGGTCCTGTGGCGATCATGTGTGACATAGAACGCATGTTCCACCAGTTCCATGTGAAGGTAGAAGACCAAGATTACCTACGATTCTTGTGGTGGGAGAATGGTAATGTTGAAGCCCAACCTTCCATCTACCGCATGAAAGTCCATCTGTTTGGTGCAGCTTCGTCACCTGGCTGTGCCAACTATGGACTCAAACACCTTGCAGCCAAGGGAACCGGACGCTTCAGTGAAGACACCATCAAGTTCATACAGAGAAACTTTTATGTTGATGATGGCTTGTTAAGTGTAGCGTCCAAGGGCGAAGCAATTCAGCTGGTGAAGGAAGCCAGAGAGCTCTGCAGCACAGGCAGACTCCGGCTGCACAAGTTCATCTCCAACAGCAAGGAAGTCCTAGCCACAATTCCCAAAGAAGAATGTGCTGAAGCTGCCAAAGACCTGAACATGACACTGGGGGACCTGCACGTGGAAAGAGCTCTCGGCGTACAGTGGTGCGTGGCTTCAGATGAGTTCAGGTTCAGAGTGGTTGTCAAAGAAAACCCACTCACCCGAAGAGGAGTCTTGTCCACGGTTGCTTCAGTATATGATCCTCTCGGATTTGTGGCCCCCTTCATCCTGGTGGGAAAGCAGATCCTGCAGCAGATGTGTCGCGACAAGCTCAGTTGGGATGACACCTTACCTGATGACCTTCGACCCCTGTGGGAAAATTGGCTCAGAGACCTGCAAAACCTGGCTGGTGTGAAGATAAAGAGATGCTACATTCCATCAAGCTTCAAGGTCCAGCGCTACGAGCTCCACCATTTCTCCGACGCCAGCGGGTCAGGCTACGGAGAGTGTTCGTACCTCAGAGCAGTCAGTGCATCCAGCGAAGTTCACTGCTCCTTAGTCATGGGAAAGGCAAGAGTCGCTCCCACTAAGGTTACAACCATACCAAGACTCGAGCTGTCAGCAGCAGTGGTAGCTGTCCGCACCAGTGACATGCTCAAGAAGGAACTGGAAGTAGATTGCCAACAAGAATTCTTCTGGACTGATTCGATGGTTGTCCTCGGGTACATCAATAATGAAGCCAGAAGATTTCATGTGTTCGTGGCAAACCGCGTGGAACGAATCAAGCAAAGCACACAGTCTGCACAATGGCAGTATGTGGCTTCGGAAGAGAATCCAGCAGATCACGCCTCAAGAGGTCTCACAGCGGAGCAACTTGTAGCGTCTAACTGGTTCACAGGCCCAGACTTCTTATGGCAGAAAGAGCTACCAAGTGAAGTAGTCAAGGTGGGAGAAATCACAAGCAGTGACCCAGAGCTCAAGATGGTCCAAGTTCATGACACCCAGGCGAAGGAAGTAAGGTCGTTGTTAGATCGCCTAGACAAGTTCTCCGACTGGTCAAGAATGGTGAAAGCTATCGCCAGACTCAAACGCTGTGCAAGAGAAATCAAAGGCCTCAAGCCAAAGTCCTGTGAAGCCAGCAGTTTAGAGGAACGAAGGGAAGCAGAGTTGACCATAATCAAGATGGTCCAACAGGCAACCCTCTCTCAAGAAATACAGTGCCTCAAGCGCCATGAGGAGACACGAAACAAAGACAAGGCCAACAAGTTGCACAAGTTAAGTCCATTCCTGGATGGCCAAGGTATCCTCAGAGTTGGAGGCCGCTTAACTCATGCTGCCCTACATCCACATGTGAAACATCCAGCGGTCCTGCCAAGAGACAGTCACGTGTCATCACTACTCGTCAAGCACTATCACGAGAAGGTGTGCCATCAAGGACGTGGAATGACCATGAATGCGCTCCGATCCAATGGCATATGGATCCTTGGATGCAGCAAGGCAGTATCATCCCACATCTACAAGTGTACAGCGTGCAGGAAGCTCAGAAGATGCACAGAGCAACAAAGAATGGCAGACCTCCCGGAAGAGCGTATGGAAACAACCCCTCCATTCACTTACTGTGGAATCGACTGCTTCGGACCATTCTACGTCAAGGAAGGGAGAAAGGAGCTAAAGCGTTATGGTCTGTTACTCACCTGTATGTGTTCCAGAGCAGTACACATTGAAATGCTTGATGACTTAACTACAGATGCCTTCATCAATGCTCTGCGTTCCTTCATCGCCATTCGTGGGACAGTCCGCCAGATAAGATGTGATCAGGGGACCAACTTCGTTGGTGCCAGGCGCGAGTTTGCTGAAGCAATGAAAGAGATGGATCAAGAGGAACTCAAGGAATTGGGATGCGAGTTCATCATGAACACCCCCGCTTCAAGTCATATGGGTGGCGTCTGGGAAAGACAAATTCGGACCATCAGAAGTGTCTTGACGTCCATTCTAGAACAGTCAGCCAGACAACTTGACTGCTCCTCTCTTCGAACCTTCCTATATGAAGTCATGGCGGTGGTAAATAGCAGACCTCTTACCACGGATTATCTGAATGATTCATCCAGTCCAGAGCCCTTGACACCAAACCACATACTTACCATGAAATCCACGATCCTCTCTCCACCACCCGGAAAGTTTGTCAAGGAAGATCTTTACCTCCGCAAGAGATGGCGCCGAGTTCAGCTCTTAGCCAACAACTTCTGGGCACGATGGAAGAAGGAGTATCTCCTAAATCTCCAACACAGACAGAAGTGGACCAAAGACCGTAGAAACGCAAAGGTCAATGACGTCGTTATTCTGCAAGATGATGCGACACCAAGAAGCAAGTGGAAGTTGGCAAAGGTGATCGAAGTGTACCCAGGAAAGGACGGAAGAGTGAGAAGACTCAAGCTGCTTATCAGCGATTCGAACCTGGATGGAAAGGGAAAGCGCACCTCCAAACCTGTTCACCTGGAGAGGCCCATCCACAAGACAGTTACGCTGTTGGAAGCAAGATGAAGATTCCAGTGGCTTACTCACTCTCTCTGTCGGTCCTTAGTTAAATAGTTATTGTTAAAAAATTAATGTTAATATGCAGTATGTTGTCTTTCTAAGTCGTTCAAAGAAATCACGTGTGATTTGGTGGGAGTGTAACTGCCCCACACCGCCAGTTTAACTTGGAGTTGGCATTTGTGCTAATTATATATTTGTTTGGGTCCTACCTTTAATTTCGTCCTTTGGCGGAACTAATCTGCCGCGCCGGTTTCTCTGACACAAAAGAATGTAACACCATTCAAGCGACTTTGCCGCAAAGCAACACGGAGCTCTGAATTAGCTCAATAAATAAACTAAAGGAAATAAAGAAATGATTAAGTATGAGCCATCAGCCAAAGCCATACAGCCGAGAAGGAAGGAGAACCCGCAGCACGAAGTTTAGCCCCTAGTAGTGACAAGCAGCCTACGAGGTATGTTTAATACAAGTTTATTTAGCTCTGTACATTATGCTGTCATGTGCTAATGTGGTAGCTACATGCTAACGTTGTTTAGCTGCAATGTGAAATGAAGACACGTACTGTACATGCATTCCCCTGTTGTAATTTAATGTCTTTTATTTTCTCTTTCAACCCAGTTTTCAAGGGTTACTGTGCAACAGTAAACAACTCAGTACTTTCATCAAAACCTCGTCACGTCTGTTACTTGGGGAGCTACACTCACTGAGTTAACATCTTTTCAACATAATTCTGAAATGACTCCCAAAACATCCACCATTGTTAATCTCGTTCCTTGTGGTAAACCATTCAAAAGTTACATTTCCACAATACTGGATGGCAGCCATCTTGGAATTATGGGTCAAAATGATGCCATAATGTCAAACTGATGTCAGAATCGGATTCCTCGTGGTTGACTTACACCGAAAAGTGTCTTCATACATTATTCTATGTGCTTCAATTTTTCAACATGGCGCCAGTGGCCATCTTGGATTTGGCCATCTGGCAAAGAAAATCCCAGGATCTTTAGGAGGGACCTGGGCGCTATTTTAACAAAAGGTCTATATAAGTCAAATCACTCATCAAAACATCTTAGCCAGAGAATGGTCATGGCTTTGAAGTTATAGCATCGGTTATCAGATACTGTCATTTCCTTCTCACAACGTCATCGAATTCACCATTGATTAGTCACTTTAACAGTTTATGATGTTCTATATGGCATCATTGTAATCCTTGACCATGAAAACGTTGGGATAGACATCTCATTTTCAGTGTTAGCATGTGTGGTTCAGGAGATATGATGCAAACTACATAATTTGCTTATGGCAGAATTAAAATGGCCACCACAAGGCATTTTTGCGATGGCTCAATTTCTGAAAATGTACAGGGGCCCAAACTATAAGCGTACCAAGTTTCATGCTTTTACGAAAAAGGGAACATCATTTTCACATATCATCTGGAATACACAGAAATCAGGGTTTTGTCATTTATATGGGGGTAGGTTTGTTTACAGAGTGATAACTATCCTTAAGCTACCAAATCGGCAGGGTTATCATACCAAAATATAAACTAGAGACATGTAGGAAGACAAAAATAACAAAATCGTGCGGTCACCTCAGGTGGTACCGATTTTTGCCTTGGCCCATGGACTAAATACTGAACTTGAAAAAGGTGTTTTTTTCCGACTTTCTAAGTACTGTACAATCGCATAACTCCATAATCCCACACCATGACTGACATAGTTGTGTACAGTACACCCCTGGGTATACACTGTCATGAAATTAGCCATTTTCACGGTTCCATTTTGGAGAAATTGACAGTCTTTGGGCCCTATTCTCCCACAAGCCTTCGGCGCTAAAACGGGCCTTAAACGCAAAAAAACGTGCCTTGCGCCTGTTTTGGGACGATATCAATATGGCTTTAGGCTGCCAAATCCGCTTTAGGCCGAATGGGCGTGGCGCAGTCCCAGAATGGGCCAAAGTGGGCGTGTCGGCGCTAAATACCGGCGTACTGCTATCTTCCGACCTGGCGTTAATTTAGCGCCTTGCGCCTTTGAAAAGCAGGCCTATTCAGTGGGCCAGTTGCGCGGAGCGCTCCCCTCTGGCTCTCTCCCTCCCCTCTGGCTCTCTCCTCTTTCACCCTTCTCTGTGTCACCTCTCTCCCTCTCTCCTCAGTCTGACAGGCACAATACCGACTGTCTCTGACTCCCTCGCTCAGAGTCCCATAGAAAAAATAAGCTGTAACTTCACTGCAATGTGAATGTCCCAAGATGCATTGTGTTTCTCCATTTCGCTACTAAATAGCAACCAAATGAGCCGAAAACCTATATTAAGGGAGGATCTAAATAATGTGTAATGGTAAGACAACCTCCAATTGTAGAACATTTTAATATTGGACCAAATAAAACATCGAAATGAAAACACCACCCTATTTGAAACATATATGTCCTACTGGGGCTATATATACCCCTTGTCGATTTAACGTGATTTAGATAAGTGACAGCGGAACGCGCTTCGGAAGCTTCTACTGTCATCTGCTATACTGTGATGTCCGCTCCAATAACTTGGCCCTACTCCACATTTAGTTTTACAATAAAAACACATTTATGCAATGACTTTACATAATGTAGGCTATATTTATGTGCATCATCCTTCCTGCAGCAGGCGAGAGAAAATGATATCTTTCTGGACAAACTTTCACCAATCTAATAGGCTATATTTTTCTAGCTGATGCGTTTAGAACATTATTTTCACTTTGATCTTGCTATAGTGTAGCGTTTTTACATGCTTGCAGTATTTCAACTGCAGTTATATTGGTTTGAGAAGCATCATAATATGGAATAAGAGCCGATATGTGGAGACAGACGGGATGAAGGGAGGTGGCGGGGGGGGGGATCAGAGGCTTGGGTTTCGTCTGGTTTTGCTGGACCACTGGAATGGAGCTTAAAAGGCAAGCATGCGATTTGTTTATTGCACTCATCCAATGAACTGACGGTGCATAATTTTACGCTTAAAAGGCGTGGTTGTAATGGTTGAGGCTGCGTCTAGCGCCAAGACCAAGATATCAAGTGCGCTGGTCCTTGCCCACTGATTTGGGCTGCGCCAGGCGCTCGGCCTAGAAACAGCGCCGATGCAACGATAGGGACCAAAGTCTCAATACTGAACTTGAAAAAGGTGTTTTTTCTGACTTTCTAAGTACTGTACAATCGCATATCTCCATAATCCCTCACCATGACTGACATAGTTGTGTACACTACACCCCTGGGTATACACTGTCATGAAATTCGACATTTTCACGCTGCCATTTTGGAGAAATTGACAAAGTCTCAATACTGAACTTGAAAAAGGTGTTTTTTCCGACTTTCTAAATACTGTACAATCGCATAACTCCATAATCCCACACCATGACTGACATAGTTGTGTACAGTACACCCCTGGGTATACACTGTCATGAAATTAGCCATTTTCACGGTTCCATTTTGGATAAATTGACAGTCAAAGTCTCAATACTGAACTTGAAAAAGGTGTTTTTTCCAACTTTCTAAGTACTGTACAATCGCATAACTCCATAATCCCACACCATGACTGACATAGTTGTGTACACTACACCCCTGGGTATACACTGTCATGAAATTCGACATTTTCACGCTGCCATTTTGGAGAAATTGACAAAGTCTCAATACTGAACTTGAAAAAGGTGTTTTTTCCGACTTTCTAAGATCGCATAACTCCATAATCCCACACCATGACTGACATAGTTGTGTACACTACACCCCTGGGTATACACCGTCATGAAATTTGCCATTTTCACAGTGCCATTTTGGAGAAATTGATAGTCAAAGTCTCAATACTGACCTTGAAAAAGGTGTTACTTAGAAAGTCGGAAAAAACACCTTTTTAGCCACTAGCCACAGCCTTCAGAAAGACTTTACAGCGGGCAGAAGGGACGAGGAACAGCACGCGTACATTAGAGAGAGAGCCGTCGTACCATAATTACCATAGTTAAAGTGAAAATTGATTTGACGATTTTTTTTTTTTTACATCGTCCTAACTAATTAACTTGAATTACGATTCAAAATCGATTTATCGTGCAGCCCTACTCCAGACATGGCCACTTTACAACGGTCGAATCAAACGCTATGTCCCACCTCTCTACCCTGTTTCACTATGTCCCACCTCTCTACCCTGTTTCACTCCTCCACACGCTATGTCCCACCTCTCTACCCTGTTTCACTATGTCCCACCTCTCTACCCGGTTTCCCTATGGTCCACCTCTCTACCCGGTTTCACTATGGTTCACCTCTCTACCCTGTTTCACTATGCCCCACCTCTCTACCCTGTTTCACTCCTTCACACGCTATGTCCCACCTCTCTACCCTGTTTCACTATGTCCCACCTCTCTACCCTGTTTCACTATGTCTCACCTTTCTACCCTGTTTCACTATGTCCCACCTCTCTACCCTGTTTCACTATGTCCCACCTCTCTACCCTGTTCCACTATGTCCCACCTCTCTGTTTCACTATGTCCCACCTCTCTACCCTGTTTCACTATGTCCCACCTCTCTACCCTGTTTCACTATGTCCCACCTCTCTACCCTGTTTCACTATGTCCCACCTTTCTACCCTGTTTCACTATGTCCCACCTCTCTACCCTGTTTCACTATGTCCCACCTCTCTACCCTGTTCCACTATGTCCCACCTCTCTGTTTCACTATGTCCCACCTCTCTACCCTGTTTCACTATGTGCCACCTCTCTACCCTGTTTCACTATGTCCCACCTCTCTACCCTGTTTCACTTGAAATAGGTCATAAGGATAAGGAGTCACTACTGTGCAAATGGCGTTTCAGCTCGACTTAAAGCTGCATTCAGCTAGGTTTTTGTGTTCAAATAAGGGATGACGGCATTGGATAGTTTGAGGTCGGCGCCAATTTTGATCCAATCAGAGAAAAGTTGACATTTTCTGAGAAATGGAAGGTCCAATCGTGATGCCTTTAAAGGACTATTATGTACTTTTTCACCCCGAATCCAATGCCACCATCCAACTCCAATCCCTGAGTCTACAAATTACGGTTGCGGAGATACGTCCGCCCTGCCTGCAGGACTACAGGAGAGAGATAGAGGACTGTGGGGGGTTGGGGGTTTCAAGTCACTGACCAAACACTATTTCAGTGATTGCTGTCAGAATATAGAGCAATTTAACACTTATTTGAACACAAAAACATCGCTGAATGCAGCTTTAAAATTTGGCCAGAGGAAGTTGTCATCTTCCAAAGAAAAAGAAACACTTTTGACCAGAGGACATTTGATGGTAATCGACCAAACACAACACACGTAAACAAAACCGATGCAGCGGATGTGCCCGCCTTCAGCGGATGTCCCGCCTTATTTCCGTTTTGACCAATTTCTCCTCTGTGAAGTACAGACGGTTAGGCGGAAGCATTTGCAAATAGCGGGAACCAACGTGTCTGTTTTAAGAGACTACCCTGCTTGTCAGGGGCCTATATCAATTGGAACGTTTGGCGTCTTCACTGCACGTAATTTGAAGGTGGACATGTGTGTTCTTTGTACACAGATTGAAGAGTACGTACGGGCTGCTACATGATATGCGACATGTTCTGCATCAGGAATCTTGATATTCTACATAATTGTGGATTGTAGAAACGTTCAATACCCACATTTTATTCTGGCGAGCAGGCTGGCTGTTCACCTGTCTGTCTGCTCTGCTGTCTGCATGTCTCACTGCTCAAACCAGAGAGAGGCTGTCAATTGCTTTCCATCATCGATCCATCCATCCCTCAGAGATTTTTTCCCACGTTCATCTGCTCCTGCGGGGCTCCAGGGGGGCGTTTCTGCCCGCTCTCCCCAGGGACAGGCTGTGGTTTTGGTCCATGCTGCCGGCAGCCCCTGGGTGTCTCCCCTCCGGCCTGGAGCTCTGAGAACCGCAGTGAGAGGCTTCTCCCAACGCCTCGCCCACACGCTCATTTACACCCCCACCCGCTCGTTAGTGGGCAGGGGCAATTACACCGCCGTTAAAGGGGCATTTCACCCACTCACACACCTGAAGTCTGCGGTCTCTGGCTCGAGGGATTCTCCATGTAATGTGTTTGGGTGGTGTCGGATATTTTGTAAAAAACATTAACGCTGCTGTTCATCTGCTAACCTGTCCCGTACCATCTTATTTTTGAAGATGCGTATGAGCTTATAAGGCTGGTGTTTTTAATGCATTTCTTACGATCAACAAATCCTATGTAAATAACAACATCACAAAACCCATTGTGATGCTCTTCTCTCGTTACTTTCTGATTTCCCACGTAGCGTTTTTGGCCTTCAACCAGGAAGTCATTTGCTCCAAATGGAAGCTAAAAATCTTGAAACTGCTCACAGAGACAGTTAAAGATAATTAGGCTGTTACCACGAAACTGTTATGACCCAATCAAATTCAAATGGGAACAAATTCTTCATTACGCAGGGGTCTTTTCTGTATATGGACCATCCTGAGATCGCTGACTTTACAGCCGGCTTATGAAGTTGTTACAATATGTAGCGGAATCCGTTTTAAAGCCATGAGTGAAGTATCTGGTGTCATATGAAAATATATGACATAAGGAATCAATTGGTATCAATCATCTAATGCTAGCTTGTCGGGAAGGGGGATAAATAACGTTTTAAAGTTAGGCTAAACTTTGGCAAGGGAAAACGGCATGGCTATTTTCAAAGGTTACAGTCCTTTGACCTCTCACCTCAAGATATCTGAATGAACAACATGGGTTATATGGGTACCCATGAGTCTCCCTATTTCACAAATCTCCCCATTCTTCAACAAGGCACAAAACAGATCAAACAATGGATCACATCACTGATGGAGCATATATGTATGTATGTATGTAATGTATGTATGTATGTAGGTATCTATGTATATATATATATATATATATATATATATATATATATATATATATATATATTAGGGCTGGGCAATATAATCTATACGGCAATATATTGGGATATATATATATATATATATATATATATATATTTTTTTTTTTTTTTTGCAGGCCATGCCATGCCAGGCATCTGCATCTGGTGATTCCCACCCCTAATCGATACTGTATCGATATTTCCCATATCGATGCGTTCAGTAACACTCAACACTCAGTAGTTTTGACTAAATTTGTCCACTAACTTATCAGTATAAAGTGATGTACATATTATTACACTACCTGGGTGGTACACAGTGTGTTGTATCTTTAGCTCTATTATTTAATTTTGAGTAAATTCTGTAGAATATCGCAATATATCGCAATATGTATCGCATCGCAATATATCGTGATACAATCATATCGTGACCCAAGTATCGTGATACGTATCGTATCGTGAGATCCTTGCCAATACCCAGCCCTAATGTATATATAACCACTAGATTCAATTCAAAAAACTTTATTAGTCCCGCAAGGGGCAATTTAAGGCATGAATACTGCAAACAAGCTGTACTTTGTACACATCCAAAGACAAAACAAGAAACAAGGACAATATGACACATGACACTGATAAAGCAAGTATCCCTGATTACAATGTATCCAACACCACAGAGGAATACAGGAGTCAAGTCAATATAAATTCAGTCAATACAATCTAAAGTGCATATTAGACTTGTTCAAAAGGTTAAAAACAAAGGTCAAAAATGCATAGAGTTAATCTATATAAACTGACCATTTCTTGTACTCGCTGTTCACCAGTCGAATGGCCTCTGGAACAAAACCAAACTTCCTTCTGTTTATTTTGCAGGCAGGCTGTCTAAAGCGCTTTCCTGATGGCATTAAATCAAAACAGACATGAAGGACATGTGTGGAGTCATTGATTATCTTTAGTAGAGCAGATAAGTGAAAAAATATTTCAAATTGTGATACAAGCATGAAAGTTGGCATGAATACTCTCTATAGGTAACTCTTCAAATATGGCCGATTGGCCATTTGAAAATCCAATATGGCGACCATTTTTCAAGATGGCCATTAAAATATCCAAGAAAATACAGATGTTTCCCTATAAAACCTAGACTATTCACTAGACTTTGCTCAAACTTGGCAATTTCTTATGGTTATGCACAAGATGGCTGGTCAAGGTCATGGTCAAGGTCAAACTTTGCCTATTGTGACCTTGTTTAGTTCTGAGTCGACCGATTACTGACTTTTCCTTGACTATCGACCCGATTTTGATTTCAATAGTGATTAGAAGTTGACACAAATTTAGTCTTGCTGTTAAAGCTTGTTAGCATTCACATCCACAGAGTTATGTGCAGACAAGTCCTGATCTGAAGCATTTGCATCTACCTTTGCAGTCCTTGCATGAACACTTCGTCAACTCCTGGCATTTGCTGCAATTGGTGCAAGAGTTGTCCAACAAATTTGCCATGAATCTCCATCTTTTGTCCATCCATAGTCAGCAGGGGACTTTATGTTTGGCTGATGGTCCATTGCTTGAGCCCAGATAATTCCTGCCTGATAGGCTGCACGCTTGACATGTTCTTTAAGGGCTGCCTGTGTCGGTGGAATTGACTCATATGTCCTTTGCTTGCATGCAAATAGATCAAGCCTTTCAAGGACTTGGATGTCTTCATCATCCACTGTTACTGGGTACTGACTCAGCTTGGCAAAGGTCCTGCCAACTTCACCAAACACATTCCACGTCTGCCATGCCCACGCCCTTTCCACGAAAGGCCGAGACGACATCACATCCAGTGAAGGCGTGAAAGAACAGTAACGCACTTGATTTCTCGGGCCCCATGGCAGACACTACATCATGGATAGGAATGCATCTGGCTTTGGCTCCTTGGCCATATGCGACCAAAAAGACCAAGTTCCTTTAGGGAAGAGAAGACAGATACAGCTATGACAACTACATCTGTGTCATTGGCCTTAATGATCACTGCTTTGTACCTTTCCAAAACAGCATTTGTGGTATGTACAAAGAGTCTCGTGTCTGCCTCTTCATGTCGACATGGGGATACTCCTGAAACGCCCCTTGCCTTGTTACAGACAGCATCCTCACCCTTTGTCACAATGATACTGCTAGCATTGTCCATGCCTTCAATTCTGTCTGCAAGGAACAGGAACAACTCTGTCTTGTTAATGTCATCCCTCAAGAAGCTTTTCCAGTTGTTTGGAGTTCTACTCGTTCCTTCAACCCTTCTCCTGACACCTTTCCCTCGCTTGGATCTTGTCTCACACTTAAGACTGTCTTTCTTGTAGAGGTCAAACACAACATCAACCCTCCTGTAGATGGCACAGTAAGACTCCAGCTTGGTACGAATCTCTTCACTAGCATAGTCATCAAACGTCTTTGATGTACGTGGAGGCAGTGCATTGATCAATGCTGAGCCATCAATGAATATGACTTCTGCCTTAGGTTCTGAGTCTGATGGAGGGACCTCTGCTTCCAGTATGTTGACCAGCTGAGACTTCTGACAGGAATGCAGCCTACCATTGTCACTCAGTGATGCTGGAGCAAACTGATTTTCATGTTGGAAGAATTCTTCCAGGTCACATTGTCTACTTTGACATGAAATGAAGAGCCTTGAAAAGAGCTGACAGTGCTCCTTCAATTATGACACCTTCTCCTTTGAACGGTTGGGCAATGGACGAGGCTTGAAGAATGCAGTGTTATTCTTCTTGATGGGCTTATAGAGGGACTGTTAAGCAGAATTTGGGACACTAAGATACTGAGAAAAAAGGCTATTATTTATCATGCTCTGACGTTATGCTGAGTATCATTAGCGGAAACTGGACCCCATGCCGAGTCTCACGGCAGCGGTGTCACCAGCGTGCCCTGGTAGTGTGCTGACACCAACTCTATTCTAACATACGATAAATTTACATTTAATGAATGATAACATAAGAAGATGAAGATGAAAATTAATCACCAATACCACATCAAACTGTATTCCGAAAGCCATAGAAATAGTCAAATATGTTTTAAAGGTCCCATTCCGTGCAAAAGCTGTTTTTACTTGTAAATGCATATATACTGCTGTCAGCCCTCCCTGTAATGAGTGGTCACACGCTCAGAACTGCCACAGTTGGATTTGTCCCTATCCAGCGTCCCTCTGCAGTCTCCTCCAAGCCACACCCCCAAACGCTTTGTTTGCCCAGAGGGGAATCTGGGGGAATCGGGACGTCACTAGCTTCCTCCTGCATACTGCGCGGGTCTCTCTCACACAAGCTACCTGCACCATTTAGTCTATAGCCACAAAATTAACACTTCTAGATGGAGCGACGCCAACTGTACGTGATCCAGCAACTGCAGAGGTGCATTCGGTAAGTCTAGGCATTTTGAGATGTCCTCTTTAGCGTAGTACCGTTTAGTTAACGATAACTCGCAACCTAGCGTGCTGGTCCACAGACGCTAATCTGATTGGCCGCTGGGAGCCTGGGGCGGGCTCTCCCTCAGCAGCCAATGGGAACCGTTAGTTCTGAATATATTATAGAAACAGGCCGTTCTTGGGAAGCTACCAGAAGAGGGAGTGAGAACTCCGTCACAACAAACGGGTTTGCTATATTTTCGACAGATTAATCCAGAATCATGTTTTATGGACCAGAGACACACGTTTTTAAGAGGTTACAGCTGCACGAATTGGGACCTTTAAAACATTTCAGAATTATTTTCATTGGCATTAATGTGCATCAAGCATGTATAAAATACCAAAATATGTCAAAGGATAAACCATTTAATTTCCAACCACAGGTATTACATGCAAAAGTACGTTTTTATGGAATATTTTGGTGGCCATCTTGAAAAAACGGCCGCCATCTTGGATTTTCAAATGGCCAATCGGGTAGATTTGAAGAGTCACCTATATAGAATATGTGTGCCAATTTTCATGCTTGTATCATAATTTGAAATATTTGGGGTGATATTTGCAATTATCTGCTCTACTACTTGTGCGCTTTCTTGAGCACTTGTGCACTATTCAACCATACTAGGGATCTTTGTGTTTTGCCTATAATTTTAGAGCTAATGTTGACAACACCTTGCAGTCTGTTCTTGTCTTTTTGACAGAGGGATGAGAACCAGCAAATAAATGAAAATGTTAACACATTCACTGCCAATAGTTTATCCAATACAGTAGGTAGCTTCTGCCAAGGTTTTTTTTGAGGATTCTGGCTCATCTTTCAAGAGCAGAGGATTATTTTCTGCTAGGACTTTGTGAACACAAAATATCTCAAAAGAACTAATAGAATGTGTGCTTTCTCTGTCTAAAAGAGTTAGTTTTTATCATGTTCTGTTATGTAGGCATTAGCAGTTGAATACAGCATGGTTTCAGCATCTGAGAAGGAAAGCTGAGATAAATGCCTTTTTGTGAAATTCGATAGAACAGGCAGAACAGTCACTTTAACCATTTATTTTTGGCATCAGTGAGACATCAGACATCTAAACAATAGTTCTGAACAGTAATTTCCTCCAATATAACAGCACCCCCACCCCCCTCTCCTTCAAACTCCTCCCTCCGTGGGTGTGTCTCTGGTGTTAGATTATGTCATCATTCCTACTATGATGTCATCGATCTCTGATGACGTCGCAGACGGTAGTGATGTCATAACACAGGTGATGTCATATTCGGATCTATAAAGGCCCGTTCCTGCAGGCCCTCAGTAGTGGTTCATAAACTAAACTAAGATCACGTCAACCTCTGCAACCGTTCCCAACCTCGACCATGTATTGATTTCCGAGGGTTGAACGACATCACGGTGAAGAACACATACCCCCTGCCACTCATTAGCTCTGCCTTCCCACCCCTTCATGGCTCCAAGATATTCTCCAAACTTGATCTAAGGAATGCCTACCACCTTGTCCGCATTAGGGAGGGGGACGAGTGGAAGACGGCCTTCAACACTTCCCTTGGCCATTTTGAGTACCTGGTTATGCCATTCGGGCTTACTAACGCCCCCGCCATCTTCCAGGCTCTCATAAATGACATTCTGAGGGATATGATCGGCCTCTTCGTTTTTGTCTACTTGGATGACATCCTCATCTTCTCTCAGGATTTTGACGACCATCAACAGCATGTCCGCCTAGTGCTCCAACGGCTGTTGGAGAACAGCCTCTTCGTCAAGGCTGAGAAGTGTGAATTTCATGCTTCCACTGTGTCCTTCCTCGGGTATGTGATTGCCGAAGGTGAGTTACGCATGGATCCCGCCAAGGTCGCGGCTGTGGCGGATTGGCCTGAACCCTCCACCTTGAAACAGCTTCAACGGTTCCTTGGGTTTGCCAATTTCTATCGACGGTTTATCCGCAACTACGGCCGTGTGGCTTCCCCGCTTACCGCCCTCACCTCCACCTCTACTCTGTTTCGGTGGACCCCCCAGGCCAAGACTGCTTTTAGCGAGCTCAAACGCCGTTTCTCTACAGCTCCCGTGCTCTCCCAACCTGACCCAGAACTGCAGTTCATCATTGAGGTTGATGCCTCAGAGACTGGAATTGGGGCTGTTCTCTCTCAACGCTCTCCTGGGGATCATAAGGTCCATCCTTGCGCCTTTTTCTCGTGTAAGCTTTCACCCGCTGAAGCCAATTATAACGTCGGCGACCGTGAGCTGCTGGCAGTTAAGTCAGCTCTTGAGGAGTGGCGCCATTGGCTGGAGGGTTCCAAGCTCCCGTTCGTCGTGTGGACGGACCACAAGAACCTGGCCTACATCCAGGCTGCTAAGAGATTGAATTCTCGGCAAGCCAGGTGGACCTTGTTTTTCGGGAGGTTCAACTTCACCTTAACTTACCGACCCGGTTGTAAGAACGTCAAGCCAGACGCCCTGTCCCGCCAGTTCTCTGCTGACATACGGGCTGAGCCCGAACCGGTGTTGCCTGCGGCCTGTTTTGTGGCCACGGTAACGTGGGAGATTGAATCGCGTGTCCGTCTAGCCCAACAGGGCCAGCCTGACCCAAAGGGCGTTCCGCCGGGACGTCTATTCGTTCCTGACTCCGCCCGTTCTGAGGTTCTTCTGTGGGGCCACTCGACGCGGCTTACTTGTCACCCTGGGGTTAGACGGATCCTTGCCTTAAATGGTAAATGGTAAATGGCCTGCATTTATATAGCGCTTTTATCCAAAGCGCTTTACAATGAGTAGATAGTCTACATTCACCCATTCATACACCAATGGCGGCAGGCTGCCACGCAGGGTGCCTGCACACCATCGGGAGCAAGGAGGGTTAAGTGTCTTGCCCAAGGACACAACGACAGCAGCTGGGAGGGAGCGGGGATCGAACCGCCAACCCTTGCGTCATTGGCTGACCCGCTCTACCTCCTGAGCTAAAGCCGCCCAGGCTTCATCCGCAGGCGCTTCTGGTGGCCCGCCATGGAGGGGGATACTAGGGAGTTCGTCGCCGCTTGCCCGGTCTGTGCCCGAAACAAGACTTCGACTAAACCTTCGTCAGGCCTTCTTCGCCCCCTTCCTATACCTCGTCGCCCTTGGTCTCATATGGCCATGGACTTTATAACCGGACTCCCTCCATCCGATGGGAACACCGTCGTCTTGACCGTCATTGACCGATTCTCTAAGTGGGCTCATTTTATCCCACTTCCTAAGCTCCCGTCCTCCAAGGAGACGGCGGACCTCTTGGTTTTACACGTGTACCGGGCACATGGCATTCCGTCTGACATTGTGTCCGATCGGGGGCCCCAGTTCATTTCTCAGGTTTGGAAGGCCTTCTGTTTGGCTCTTGGCACGACTGTCAGCCTCTCGTCGGGTTATCACCCGCAGACTAATGGCCAAGCCGAGAGGGTCAACCAGGAGTTGGAGACCATGCTGCGTTGCACCACAGCTGCTGACCCCTCCCACTGGAGTTCCCAGTTGCCGTGGGTTGAGTACGCCCACAACACGCACCCCAACGCCTCTTCCGGCATGTCTCCCTTTGAGTGCTGCTTCGGTTTTCAGCCCCCCTTGTTCCCCTCCCAGGATGAGGAGGTTGCGGTGCCTTCCATACAGGCACATTTGCGCCGTTGCCGTCGCACGTGGAAGAGGGCTCGCGCATCGCTATTACGTTCCTCTGCCAAGACGCAAGTCCAGGCTAACCGCCGCCGCACACCGGCCCCAGCCTATGCGCCGGGTCAGAGGGTGTGGCTCTCGTCTCGGAACGTTCCCTTGAAGGTTGAGTCAAGGAAGCTTGCACCCCGTTTTATCGGGCCTTTTGCTATTGAGCGGGTTGTGAACCCTGCGGCTGTCCGCTTGGTTCTACCTGCATCTCTCCGTCGCATCAACCATACCTTCCACGTATCCCAGGTCAAGCCGGTGCACTCTAGTCCCTTGTGCCCTCCTGCGGCGGCCCCCCCGCCGCCTCGATTAATCGACGACCACCCTGCCTACACGGTCCAGCGGCTGTTGGACAGGCGACGCAGGGGTCGTGGGTTTCAATATCTGGTGGATTGGGAGGGGTGCGGCCCCGAGGAACGCAGTTGGGTTCCCCGCCGGTTCATCCTTGATGCTGCGCTCATTCGGGATTTCCTTGCTTCTGATCGGGCGCCGGGTGGCGCCCGTAGAGGGGGGGGTACTGTTAGATGATGTCATCATTCCTACTATGATGTCATCGATCTCTGATGACGTCGCAGATGGTAGTGATGTCATAACATAGGTGATGTCATATTCGGATCTATAAAGGCCCGTTCCTGCAGGCCCTCAGTAGTGGTTCAAAACTAAACTAAGATCACGTCAACCTCTGCAACCGTTCCCAACCTCGAACCGTGCAGACCCAGCTATCAAGTTCCACAACTTCCCTACTTCTCAAGACTTCGCTTGCCAGGTTTGCCTTGGCCATCAACTATCCGCGAATAGATCCACATGTCTTCCGACAACCCTGACATCTGGTGGCTCTGCAGCGTGTGTCACAGGCGAGTCTCTGCTGCCTGTCTGTGCTGCCTGGCGGCCGCTCGTCAGGCGAGTCTGGATCGGGCTCGTTCGTTTCTGGGGTTTCGGTTGTGAGCTTTGATGAAGCTGCGTGCGATTCTGGGCTTTCTGCTACGTGTTTCAAAGTGTGTTGCACCCAGAGTCTATTTTTGGAATCCCCCACCGTTGTGCGCCAGCTCCCAGCGCGAAAGCGTTTTCGCCATGAGAATGGTTTCCTCACGCTTTTTCCTGCTGTTTTGCTCGGCTTTCTCTAGTCTGGAGAGCACTGTCGCCACTTAGTGGGTCGGTGGAATGGGTTGTACACGTTCGGTGGCTCCCATATTTTTATAGGAGATGTAGGGGGCTTTGATCAACGTCCCACCGTCAAAAAACATTTTTTTTTTTTACGAGTTAACTCGTCGACGGCAGTCAACCGTTGTTGTTTTTTTGACGAGTTAACTCGTCCACGGCAGTGAACGTGTTAAAATACTTTCAATAAAAGAAGAATAAAACGTGGCCAGAATTATCTGGTCCACTCCAAAGGAGTTTAGTTTACGAAGACAGTACAGACGCTGATGAGCCTTTTTTACAACAACATTCTGTATTGTCCTGAATCTCAGTTTGTCATCAAACACAGTTCCCAAATATTTATAGTTCTGGACAATTTCCACATCAGCTCCGTGGATGGTTGTTGGAGTGATGTCTATGTGTTTTGGTGGCGTGATTTTGAATCGCATATAGGTTACGCAAAAACCACGCCCTACCTACGCAGCAGTCAAGCGCTGGTATTGGCCTGGAGCAAGTCTTTTGTCTTCTTTTGACAGCTGGAATCTCCCACACCACAACCACTGCACGGGCACGCAGCCCAGCGATTTCATGAACCAACTGAAGTGCTTTGGTACAGGAGGGTGTGTGGGTTGTGGTGCCAGCGTGGGAGCTGGCTTATTGTCAGGCGGGGAGTATGTAGCGATCCGGGGTTTTGGTGTGCAATGGGAGTGTCTCGATTGCAGCTAGGAACTGATGTGTGGGAGTGTTCCTGGGGGGGAACACTATGCTTGGGGGAAACTTCCTGTCAGACAGAGCATGCGTGAAGTCAGTCTTTATGAACAGCATAACAAGGAAGCAGCTAGCTAGCTAAGGGCGTAGCAACCGCCAAGACTTGTAAGATATCAAATGTGAATAAAGAACCCTGTACCAACAAGAAGCCTCATGATTCCATAAATACCAGGAACGTTACATTGGTGTCGGAAGTTAAGCGGTGAATATTGCCTCCGTGTCGGCAAGATGGTGAAGAAGTTTCTGAGGAATGAGCGGAGAGGAATCAGACGAGAGGCGGGAAGAGAGAGAGCCCGGGCGGACAGCCAGGCGGCCGGAGAGGAGCACGGCCAGGCAGACATAGCCGCTCCTGCAGAGATCCAAGCGGAGCAGGCAGTGGAAAGCCGGGTGTTGGTGAGGGTGAAGCCCGAGCCAGACGACATCGCCGCCGTAGCCATGGAAGCTATTCCGCGGCCCAGCGAAGCTATCCCGCGGGCCAGTGACGGAGCTATGGCGCAGACCGAGGCGGCGCGGGACGGCGCCCGCCGAGGCAAGAAGGAAATGAATCCCCCGAAATACAACGGTAAAGGCGAGTGGGAGTCATACTGCACAATGTTTAACGTGGCGGCGGACATAAATGGCTCGTCGAGGGAGAAGAGAGCCAGCCATCTTGTGATGTCCCTCGAGGGCGATGCTATAACGTGCGTGGCAGCAATGGCCGATACAAAAGACTTAGATGTGGTGGTAGCGGCCCTGCGGAGGCGCTTCGGCCGATGCGAAGAGAAAGGCATCGTGGTTGTGGAACTGTGTAATAGGCTTAGACGGTGCGGGCACTGGCAACAGACATTGAGATCCTCAGCCGGCGCGCATACGGCCAGCTGCCGCCAGAGTCGCTGGATGAGTTGGCCAGAAACTACTTTATCCAAGCAATCGTGCCGCGGAATCTAAGCGATCAGGTAATGCTGAAACGGCCAAAGACACTAGAGGAAGCGATGGAGTTGGCGCTGGAAAGAGAGACAGTGGAGGGTTGGGCCGTGAAGAGCGGCACGAGGGGGACCGCCCCCGTGGTCAGAATGACGGCGGAGAGCCCGCTGCAAGAGGAGCCAGCGTGGAAGAGTGCGCTGGCGGAGCAAGGCAACGCGGTGAGAGAACTGTCCGAGTCGGTGCGGCAGTTAAAAGAGCAACTGCTCCGGAGCGCGACTCTGCAGCCCACCCTGCGGAACAATAACCGGCCCAGAGGGGTCGGGAGCATGATCTGTTGGGGCTGTGGGCGCTACGGACATCGGGAAGCAGAGTGCCGCCGGAGAATGTGGAACCAGGGAAACGGCACGGGGCCCGTCTAGAAGGGGCGAGACGGGTCTCCGATGTCATATCCCCCGTAGCCAGGGGCGGACTGGGATCATAATTCAGGCCGGGCATTAGATACCAAGCAGGCCAGGCCGATACGGGCCGACGCGTGTGCCGGCATCCGAAGGGCGCCACCGAAAAATTTGGGCCGTTTGAAGCCCAATTTGGGCTGTTTGAAGCCCAATTTGGGCCATTTGAAGCCAGATTTGGGCCATTTGAAGCCCAATTTGGGTCGTTTGAAGCCAGATTTGGGCCGTTTGAAGCCCAATTTGGACCGTTTGAAGCCAGATTTGGGCCGTTTGAAGCCCAATTTGGGCCAAGTCCAATTTTACAATGAGATGCACCCACTTTAACCCTGAATAAAGTAATAAAACCACTAGTAAACCAGTAGGCGGCGCCTGGCCTGCTGTTCAGTGAGTGGCCTGACTGCGGGCACCAAAAATTTGGGCCGTTTGAAGCCCAATTTGGGCTGTTTGAAGCCCAATTTGGGCCATTTGAAGCCAGATTTGGGCCTTTTGAAGCACAATTTGGGTCGTTTGAAGCCAGATTTGCGCCGTTTGAAGCCCAATTTGGGCCGTTTGAAGCCCAATTTGGGCCAAGTCCAATTTTACAATGAGATGCACCCACTTTAACCCTGAATAAAGTAATAAAACCACTAGTAAACCAGTAGGCGGCGCCTGGCCTGCTGTTCAGTGAGTGGCCTGACTGCGGGCACCAAATTTTTTTTTCTTTTATTTTTTTTTCTTCAGGCCAGGCCAGGCCACCGGGCATTTGCCCGCCGTGCCCGATTATGCAGTCCGCGCCTGCCCGTAGCCACGTCATCGTGGGAGGGAGCCCATCGACATCGACGGGGAGGTGGGGCTCCGCCTTCCCCCGAAGCAGACGACATCGCCGGGGCTGTCAGCATGCAGAACGGGCCGTGCACGATGAACGGCTGCCATGTTCCAGTCTCCCTGCAGGGGAGGTCCTGTGTCGCCCTGGTGGACACGGGGTGTACGGCAACGCTGGTGAACTCCAACATGATGCCAGAGGGAGCGCTTCTGGAGCAGCCAGCGGCACAGCTGCTGAGGACAGTATCCGGTGAGTTGATGCCGATGAGGGGAAGGGGGTCCGTGATGATAACTGTGGGGGGACAGACAGTGAACTTTCCAGTATGGGTAGTGGAGATGGCGGGGCCCTGTATCTTGGGGGAGGACTACTTGACGCTAAACCAAACGTCAATAGCATCACTGTATACCGCGTCACGGTTGAGCACGGGCCCCACCCAGCAACCCAAGCCCCCCACCCAAACCAAGCCCCTGCCCCGCACCAAGCCCCTCCCCCAAACCATGCCCCTCGCCCACCTCCGAACACTTCCCCTCCACCACCGCTACATGCGGAGGGGGAGACCGAGAGGTTAGCGGTGCTGAGAAGATTGCATCAACGCCAGAGTGAGGGTTTAGAACCCCAACAGAGCGAAGAACTGTGGCGAGTAATAGAGGAATATAAAGACATTTTCGCGATGTCCGATGATGAGCTAGGCTGTACCCACCTGGTGCAGCATCAAATAGACACTGAGGGGGCGCAGCCCATCAGGTCGCATCCCCGTCGAGTCCCAGCAGCGTGGAGGGAAATAGCGAACGAAGCCGTAGAGAACATGATGCGTGCGAGGATCATTGAGCCGTCCGAGAGCCCGTGGGCGTCGGGGGTGGTGTTGGTAAAGAAGAAAAATAGCTCAAAGATGCGATTCTGCGTAGATTACAGGGGGCTGAACAGCGTGACTAAGAAAGACGCGTACCCGCTGCGCATCATCGAGGAGCTGTTAGATGCGGTGGGGGAGTCATCCTGGTTCTCATCCCTAGACCTCTGCAGCGGGTACTGGCAGGTGCCCCTCTGCGACGATGCCAAGCCAAAGACCGCCTTCCGCACCGAGAGGGGGCTGTGGCAGTTTTGAGTACTCAGTTTCGGACTGTGCAACGCACCAGCAACGTTCGAGAGACTAATGGAGAAGCTGCTGGCGGACATTCCCCAAAACGAATGCGTCGTGTACTTAGATGACATCTTGACACACGGGGGCTCGTTTCAGGCAGCAGTGGGGGCGTTACGAAAGGTCCTGAAGAAGATAGCCGAGGCGGGTCTGAAGTTACACCCCGATAAGTGCCACTTCATGAAGAGGGAAGTGGAGTTCTTAGGGCATAGCATCGGCGCGGGGGGCATCCGCACCCTGGAAGAGAAGACACGGGCGCTCGTGGAGTGGCCCACCCCCAGGGACAAGGGAGAGCTCGAGAGCTTCGTGGGGCTAGCCTCATACTATAGGAAATTCGTAAGGGGTTTTTCTAAAATCGCAGAGGCACTGTTCCGGTTGAAGGAAAAGAACACAGACTTCCACTGGACGACAGAATGCCACCTAGCGTTCGAATCCCTCAAGAAAGCGCTGACAGAGTCTCCGGTGCTTAGAGCACCAGACCCCACACTGCCGTTTCTACTAGACACTGATGCCAGCAATGAGGGTATGGGGGCCGTGCTGTCCCAGACGGGGCCGGACGGGGAGCGGGTGGTGGCGTACTTCAGCAAAACGTTTGACAAAACAGAAAGAAACTACTGCGTCACCCGCCGGGAGCTCCTCGCCGTCGTAGAAGCATTACGGCACTTCAGATACTACCTCCTGGGACAGCCTCGGTTCACCATCCGGACTGATCACTCAGCGTTGCAGTGGCTGTGGTCCTTCCGGGAGCCGGAGGGGCAGGTGTGCCGCTGGTTAGAAAGGATGGCGGACTACAACTTCACCATAGAGCACAGGGCAGGAGCGCGCCACGTCAACGCAGACGCCCTGTCACGACGGCCCTGCGCAGAGAGGGGCTGTGTGTACTGCGAGAAGAGAGAAGGAAGGGAGAGAGAGCTCCAAGAGGAAGCGAGGATATGCCCTAACCATACTGGGGACGGACCGGTGTGCAGGGCGCTGCAGGTGGCAGAAGCGGCAGATTGGAGGGCCCATCAAGAGAACGACATGGAGTTGTGGCCAGTCCTACAGTGGGTAGAGGAGGGCCAGAAGCCATCCTGGGGAGAGGTGGCCGGGGCCACTGATGCAACCAAGGGACTGTGGTCAGAGTTCGAAACCCTGAGCTTAAGCAACGGGGTGCTGCTGAAGTCCTGGAAAGAGCCAGCGACGGGAGAGAGCAAGTGGCGGAAAGTAGTGCCAACGACATTGAGAGAGGCGGTGTGCAGGAGCTGCCATGGAACTACAGGGGCCGGACATTTTGGGGTCAATAAAACCCTCCGTCGCCTTAGGCAGGGTTTTTACTGGGGGAGGATGAGGAGAGACGTCCAAGACTTTTGCCGCCGTTGCGACCTCTGCGCAGCGTACAAGGGTCCGTTAGATCAGTCTCGCGCCCCGCTCCAACAACTAGCAGCGGGAGCTCCCATGGAGAGGGTGGCGGTGGACGTAATGGGACCGTTCCCGCGCACAGAGAATGGAAATCGATATGTCCTGGCCGCCATGGACTATTTCACAAAATGGCCAGAGGCATACGCGCTGCCCGACCAGGAGGCGGGAACGGTGGTCGACGCACTGGTGGCGGGCATGTTCAGTAGGTTCGGAGCACCGGAGACCCTCCACAGTGACCAAAGGAGGAACTTTGAGTCACGGGTGTTCGCCACCATGTGCGAGAGACTGAACATAAAAAAAACGCGGACCACGGCATTGCACCCCCAGAGCGATGGCCTTGTGGAGAGATTCAATCGGACGCTGGGGAAGCAGTTGGCCATCCTCACCGAGGAACACCAGAGAGACTGGGATACACACCTTCCCCTCATCCTCATGGCCTACAGATCTGCCGCCCAAGAGTTCACGTCCTGCACACCCGCGCTGCTCATGTTAGGCCGAGAACTGCGGACACCGGCGGAGATGGCGTTCGGCAAACCACCGGACGCACCAGATGCGCCCCCGGGGCGAGAGTACGCCAGGAGGCTGCAAGACCGGTTAGAGTCCGCTCATAACTTCGCTCGAGACCAGCTGGGAAAGGCGGGCATGAGACAAAAAAGGAACTATGATGTGAGGGCGAGGGGGAACCATTTCCGGGAGGGGGAGCCGGTCTGGGTGTACACACCCCGGAGGAAGAAAGGGCGGTGCCCTAAACTGGACTGTCACTGGACAGGGCCGTGCAGGGTCCTGGAGAGAATGGGGCAGGTGGTGTACCGAGTGCAGATGCCACTTGGTGGCAGGAAGGTACTCCACCGGGACAGGTTGGCCCCGTACCGGGGGGGGGTGCATCCTTCCTCCAGATCTCAGCCGTCCAGCGGCCTCACCTAGACTTGCTGGGAGAAGGATTCCGTTTCCACAGAGAGGGGCGTCCGGCTATGACCGGACGGCCACCACCCAGGGACTTGAGGTCTCAGAGACACTGCAGGCGGGGTCGGTCCCGCAGGCAGAATCACAGAGGGTAACACTGCCGCGTAGAGAGCTACGGGCTCCAGGACATTTGGGGGACTTTGAGTTATATATATTAAAAAAAAGAGAGGATGGTGGTGGTTTTGAAATGGCTGTAAAGAAAAGAAAAGATAATGTACACGGCATGAGATATGGTGGTGGGATGGAATGTGTTGAAAAAAAGAAGTGTGTCAAGAAAAAAAAGAAGAGACTATGTGGGGGACAGAAGAGTTGTGGGTGTGCTTTGGTACAGGAGGGTGTGTGGGTTGTGGTGCCAGCGTGGGAGCTGGCTTATTGTCAGGCGGGGAGTATGTAGCGATCCGGGGTTTTGGTGTGCAATGGGAGTGTCTCGATTGCAGCTAGGAACTGATGTGTGGGAGTGTTCCTGGGGGGGAACACTATGCTTGGGGGAAACTTCCTGTCAGACAGAGCATGCGTGAAGTCAGTCTCTATGAACAGCATAACAAGGAAGCAGTTAGCTAGCTAAGGGCGTAGCAACCGCCAAGAGTTGTAAGATATCAACTGTGAATAAAGAACCCTGTACCAACAAGAAGCCTCATGATTCCATAAATACCAGGAACACTACAGTAATAACGGCAATGAAAACGTAACACAAGCTTTTAACACACAATCGATTTTTAAACATTTATTTCAAAACATCATTGTAAAATTCAGGCCTTTAGCCAAAGCTTCAATAACAGAGCTCAGCTGACAGTTTAACCTGCAAATGATAAATATAAAAAATATAAAATTAAAAATACAATAGGCTACATCACATAGGCCTAGCATTCCCCACCCCCACCCCGCCCAGGCCAGCCGTTTGTTCCAGGCCAGTGAAGTCCCAACAATCAAAAACAAAAACATGCAATAATATAAAATCATAGATAAAAAAGTTGAATCATACACAATAAATAAAACCAAAAGTAAAGGGTTAGCCTTCCCAATGGCCAAGGGCAGCATCTGTTATTCTGGCTGAGGCGGGTGGTCAGAAAGTCAAATAACATTAAAATACATTGTAGGCCTATGCTTTGGTGCGATGTAGGATTTTGTCTTTCAATATCCTCGCTGCAGCCTCGCTTGGTGCAGGCTTGGTGTGTTGCTTCTCACAGGAATTTGTCCCTGTAACGGAGCCCAACATGAGCATGAGCGCCTGGCCAATCCCGGCGCTTGACTGCTGCGTACAGGGCGTGGTTTTAAGTCTTAACCTATGTGCGATTCGAAATCACGCGTTTTGGTGAGATTACTATTGCTTTGGTTTTGGACACATTTAAATCTAGAAGAGAGTGATCACACCAGTCTACAAAGTCTTGTATTATGGGTCCATGTGATTGGTCTGACTGACTGAGAAGAGATAAGATAACACTGTCGTCAGCAAATTTTATAATATGGTGATTTTTATATTTGCTAAGACAGTCATGTGTGTATAAAATAAAAAGAAAGGAAGAAATAACACAGCCCTGCGGTGACCCAATGTAAATTAAAATCGATTTGGAGCTTTTACCATTTATACTTACTGTCTGAGTTCTACTAGTAAGAAAACTGATAATCCATCTGATGAGTTGATGACCCAGGTGAAAATAATTTATATGTTTTTCTACTGAGGTTGCATTGTATTAAAGGCTGATGAGAAGTCAACAAAAAGTAATCTTGCATTATGTGTTTTTTTGTTCCAGGTGTACAGAATTCAAAATGAATAACTTGACGTCATCAACACCTCTCTCAGGCTTATATGCAAATTGCATGGGGTCAAGAGCTGATCTGGTTACATCAACAATTTCACTAGATGCCACGAAAACCGTACTCGGCCGTAGCTCGTCCTCGCCTGTGCCGGCAGCTGTTCTGCCCTTGGTGTCAGTAGCTCCCCTGGCCCATGAAGTTTGCTTTTTCTCAGCAGGAGTCATAGTCCTTTTCTCAGGAGTTCGAGTTGATGATTCTCATCAGTGACATCATTAGTGATGTCATAGCCTTGAAACACAACCTGTTGCCATGAGTGATGATGAGGTCATCAGTTATGTCAGTTAAGACTGTACAATGTCTATGACATCATCAGTGGGACAAAGGCTGAAACAGACAGAGTTTGCTGACTCATCACTGATGACATCACGTCACTGATGACTCATGACTGATGACATCGTCACTGATGACATCACTGATCAGTCTTGTCACAATGCCTCCTTGTGTGTGTGTGTGACATCACTGACTGGTTTTGTCACAATGCCTCCTTGTGTGTGTGTGTGTGTGTGTGTGTGTGTGTTGTGCACCCTTATGACATCATCACTGGTGTTGTGGTCCAGTCCGGACCGAACACAACGTTATGTTAGCCATAAAGAACGGTAGCCATAACTTTAGCCCTGAGGCTAACGGTTCCACAATGTAATGTTTTGAACCTCACCAATACCAATGTGGTGTAATGAGATGTAATGAGATGTGTTGTGATCCGGTCCGGTGGAACACATATATTAGCTGGCATGCACTGCAATTACTGAGGTATATTACTGGAGTCGGGAAAGTCGTAGAAGGGCGTAAAGCGTAGGAGAATAATTATCTTAACGGGGCAGCGTCACGGCATAGTTTTAAAAGTTTTGGCATTAAATACTATAGTTTCCCGGACTTTCCAGGTGGTTCCAAAACCTTCCAACCTGCCCATGTCCTTCCCTGGATGAGAACCCACCTCCATGCTAATGTTGAGCCTAATCAGACCGGCGGTGTGGAGGTGTATAGTAGGGCTGCCACAAACGATTATTTTGATAGTCAACTAGTCACCGATTATTTTAACGATTAGTCTGCTAATCGTATCATAAATTGCAGCTTATCGCACAATTACTCAATCGCTCTGATTCAGCTATCATCAGCTTATAAATTTAGCTTCAAGTTGTTTTAAGCATGTGCCAACTAAAAATAAAGACAATTAAGATGATAATTCACAAAAAAATAATCTTTTAATTAACTTTAAGTTTAGAGCATGTAGCGGCATATTTATTTCTGGCATCAATGTACTCGCATGTAATAAATGTAATATAGTGCAAATTGCAAAATAGTACACATTGAAATTAAAAACATATAGTGCAATGAAATATCTACTATCTATTGAATGAATAATGCAAAATAAAATTAGGGCACTACTACGTGGAATGGAAATGGAACCAAAAACGATTCACTATGTAATGCAACCAAAATATCAACAAAAATAAATTGTTTCAGTCTTCTCAGGCATCAAACACATTTTTAAATGTAGTAAGTAGAGAGTGCAAACTGCTGAGTAAAATGAGGTTTCCAGTATTCCCGTCAGTAACACACACATGATCTTAATGTCGCTATGATGACAACGTTACAGCAAGGCTTTTAACATTAATATCGTTAGCCAATAGCTAACGTTAGCAGCTAAAACTTGTGAGTGAGCTAACAAGCTAATTAGGCTTCATCTCCATCATCGTCTGCATTCGCCACAACGTGCTTCCTTTTGAGATGCTCGTGCATCATACTCGTGCTGCCATGATAAGCGAGTTCAGTTTATTTAGCAGATTTTTGCATTTCACGCATTTCACATCATTGTGGGTGAAACGCTCCCACACTTTGGACGTACGAGGACGGCTAGACATTTTTTATGTGGAGCAAGCTGCTTGTTTTTCCAGTGATGTCACGTTTTCCCTGGATGACCGGTACTGCGCATGTGCATCAAAGACAGGACAGAGACGCCTGGAGGCCAGGCCAGCCAGTGAGGCCACCGCCAGCAGCAGCTTCGGGGAACCAATACAAACGTTTTTTTCTTTTTATCAGCTAAAAAAAACATGCGATGACGTCGATTACCAAATACGTCGGCGACGATTTTGGTCATCGACGTTATCGCGACTAGTCGACTAATCATGGCAGCCCTAGTGTATAGACAACATACACACAGAGGGACAGACAGAGGGACAGACAACTTCAACTTTATATATAATGCTAGCAATGTACCCGGCATTGCCCGGGCTAAATAGGGACAAAGCAATACAACTGCGTCTTTTGCTTGGCCGGAAATTATGGTGGTTTCCAGATGGTTTCCAGGATTATACAACCTGCCTTGATCGTCCCCACGTCCTAACCCACCGCCATGCAAATTAGTCCAATCCAACCTGGGGTGTGGGCGTAAGGTGGCTTCCAGCATTTTCCAGGACCTTCCAGGTGGTTACAGGACTTGATGATCTGGGAATGACCTTTCCCCGATCATAACCCACCGCCATGCACATTTTCAGCCCAATCCCACCTGGGGAGAGGGCGTGTGGTGTTTTCCAGGACTTTCCAGGTGGTTCCAGGACTTGATGACGTGCTCATGATCTTCTCCGGATCAGAACCCCGCGCCATGCAAAATTGCAGCCAAATCTGACCTGGGGTGGGTGTGAGGTGTTTTCCACTTGATGAAGGGCATATGACCTTCCCCAGATCATAACCTCCCTGACAGGCACACTTTCGGGCCAATCCATCATGGGGTGTGGGCGTGAGGTGTTTTGCAGGACTTTCCAGGTGGTTGCAGGACTTGATGACATGCCCATTAGCTTCCCCAGATCATTACCCCCGCCATGCAAAATGTCAGGCTAATTTCAGGCCAACTTCAACTTTATTGTGTAGATACAGCAGGTCTATAATAATTATATGGTAACACTTTATAATAACATTCAGTAGTAAATCATTTATAAGCTAATCTAATCATTTACAAAACATTTGTAAATGATTAATAAGTGCTATGTAAACATATTAAAAATGTGTTGTAAGTCATCTATAAACTTTCAGTAAATCATGAAATTATCATAAATAAAACGTTAGTAAATTGTTAATAATTAATCAATATTCTATCCAAAGTTTTTATATTCCAACCATTATCTCTATAAACATGTATTAATCATGAACAAATGATGAGCAAATCATTAGTAAATTATTTAAAAGTAATTAGTTGATACATTATAAATCACTTCTAAGTCAGTTTTTATATTGCAACTTCTGTTTATCAGTATCTCGCCACTTACACATTGTTAATCATGAACAAATGATGAACAAATCATTAGTAAATGATCTGCATATAATTTGTGGATGTCTCATTAATTACTTGTAAGGTAGCCTGTTAAAAGCCTCAAAACAATGATACTGTACCGGTTATGACCTGTTAATGAAGCTTCTCCCATGCGGGTGAACAGGGACTGACTCCATGTATCCCCAGGCCGACCGAAGCAGTCAGCACTTAGAAGCACTGCAGCACAAACTACAAAGTTTTGCCCAACTGTAATAAATGATGTGTAAATAATTTACAACTCACTTATAACGCTTCCTCAACGGTTACAAATGATTTGTACATGTATACAAATCATTTATAAAGCTTTCCTTATCCCCTAATCTAAAGTGTAAACAATTCATCACTCATTTTGTCCAGTGAATTTGCTCTGATGCCCTCAGGCCGGCGCTACTATGCGCCCCCTAGGAGAACGAACAGGTACTCCAAGTCTTTCTTTCCTTCAGCTGTCAGGCTGTTAAACACAGACAGTAGTCATTTTAAGTGAATGCCTTCACTCATACAGTATGAGCGCACAACAGGCTGTACGTATCCTGTCTGTGACGAACAGGTTAGGCTTGCTCATACATATATATATATTTTTTTATTTTTTATACATGTTCTCATGTCTTTACATATAGAAATATATGTATACTTTTTATTTCTTGTTCATGTTTATATGAGTCTGATCTGTTATCTCTGACATTATTTGTTTGTTTATTTGTTTGTTTATGTCATGTCATGCTCTTACGTTACGTCCTGTCATGTCTGAAGTTTGTAGCTCACTGTGAGCTTTGAAGGTATTGGGTAGGCTGTGAAACTGAATTGCCCTTCTGGGATTAATAAAAGTTGTCTGAAGTCTGAAGTCTGAAGTCTGATAAATGTGTTACATATAATCTGTAGATCTTCCTCACCTGTTACAAATGATTAATGGACCCCATGCCCCAGCAGAATACATCTATATTGTGCAGCTTTTACTAAATGTTTTTTTTTATTGGATCATTAAAATACAGCATTCCAATTACAAAAAGGGGTAATATACCAAAAAATCAAGGTCTGGGGGGAAAGAAATACTTTTTTCAATCGAAAATGTGTGGAAGCATGATTTACAAATTGAAAACACAATAATTACAACAATAAAACAGTGTCAGTGTCTCTAAACCTTAGGAGAAAGCCTACATATTCTCCATATAGCTTTGTTGTCAAATTATAGGACACCATACTGTACGGATATATTTACAGATGATGACTTATAAACTAGAAGTGCACAAATGGAAAATAAGCAAAGAAAAAGGTGTTCATTTAGTATCTCAGCAACATGTACAATACATACTGTATCGATGAAACTGGTTGTTGAAATCATCCAAAGTCCACTCCACAGGCAGGCAGATCTTGAGACGGACGTCCCTGTGTTTGTTTCCCCTGCCACCACAGCCAGTGGTTCGTCTGCCTGATAAAGAAAATTATGTTACAATGGTCATGGCAGATGGAGGAGACTACCGTCTCACTGTAGCAAGGCACACAAGCAAGCATTTATTTCTGAAACAAAATATTTTCGCGGCCACAAGATTGAGCGAAAAAAGGTGCGTTTGTGTAAACTATTCAGATTTCTCTGAATGGCGAGGGACGCTAACTGCTGCTTTCTGCCATTTTAGCGAGTCCCATTCTAATAACTTGCTCGCAAATAAATAACTAATTGGCTTTGCTCTAGACATGTTTGCAAAAACTGCTGTAATACTAGCTTGGTTAGACAGTGGTGTTTATCTACTCCTCCTGATGGCTAGCTCGGCTAATGCTAACCTAGCTACGCTAGCCGTGGCCAGCTATCGATCTAAGTTAGCCATTAGGACACATTTTTATTAGCAAACACCATAATCATACTAAAGTTACCATGCGGGTGTTAGCAACCCCCATCAGAGTCAAGGAGGCAGGAGACTTACTTTGGTACAGGCTTAATAATTCACAGCTTCCCAGCAACTCTCAGCATGGACGTCAGTCATGAGCACAGGAAAGCAACAACAACACAGTTCCGGCTGGAAACATGCATGCACTTCAGTTCCTAGTCAGACATCAACATCACTCTAAAAACCAGAATCGCCACAGTATTGTCTCTGATTTAATTTCAGTAGGTGGCTGGAAAGTGGCACGGTTGATATTGTACTTACATTGCTGCTGTGTTTACAGTTTGCAGACCGCTGCCATGTTGGATCTGCGCTGCAGACGCAGCTTGCGTGTGCGCGTTCCCGTGAACGATGTAGGGAGGGGAGGGGGGACTCCTCCAAACGGAACATCACTGAATGCAGCTTCAATGAGACATCCACAACTTATATGCAGATCATTTACTAATGATTTGTTCATCATTTGTTCATGATTAATAAATGTTTATAGAGATAATGATTGGAATATAAAAACTTCATAGTATATTAATTAATTATGAACAATTTACAATTTACGTTTTATTTATGATCATTTCATGATTTACTGAAAGTTTATAGATGACTTACAACACGTTTTTAATATGTTTACATAGCACTTATTAATCATCTACAAATGTTTTGTAAATGATTAGTTCATCATTAGTTCATCATTAATTAATAGCTTATAAATTATTTACTACTGAACGTTATTATAAAGTGTTACCAATTATATTTGTCCAGGCAGGTTTCCTACAGTAACGCTACCTGTATAAACGTTGTTGTGAAAATGTTGTGATATACAGCAACAGGGCTCTAACTATGTTTTTCCAGTGGGATTTCCTACCTGTATAACCGTAGTTGTGAAAATGTGTATCTGATAGTCGCATGTCGTCATTTGCGTGGAAGAACCTCAGGAGTGAAGAAGGCTAATAGTTTGTTCCACTGCAGCATAATGACTGGCACGCTCTTGTGCAAAAAGGCGAACAACTTCGCCTCTCGCCTTGTGGGCAATGCAGAAGAAATGGCTGCAGCTTTGCCTCCAATTCAGTGGCGTTTGACATGCATGTAAGCGACGTGCTGTGCACATAACGAACGTAGCCAACAGCTTGCAGCTTGCTAACATAGCTAACAGCTAGCTAACGCCATGTAGTGATCCAACTGGTAGCCGTCCTAACTGTAACGGCTCCACAATGTCATGTGTTGAAAGCAATTGTTGAAAGTCACCAAAAGCATTGTGGCGTGTAATTCCCGCAGATATGGTGTGGTTCAGCTCTCTGGTTGAAGACAGTAATGCACTGCAATGCATGGAGTCTGCCAGAAAGGCGTAGATGAAGAATGGAGGGATCCTTTTAAAGGGGCAGCATCACGGAATAGTTGTGAAAGTTTTGGCATAAAATTTAGTTTCCAGGATTTTCCAGGTGGTTGCAGGACTTTCCAACCTGCCCATGTCCTTCCCCGGTTGATAACCCACCTCCATGCGAATTTTGAGGCCTATCGGGCCGGCGGTGTGGACGTGTATAGACAACAGATACACAGAGGGACACACAGAGAGACGGACAGAGGCACACACAGGGATAGAGGGACAGACAACTTAAACTTTATATAATTATAGAGACCTGGACAGGTAGTATACTGAATTACTCTATACTGAATTACTCTTGTTGTAACCCACCTTTCAATTCATCACCTGTAGGTGCAGGCGCCTTGTGTCCCTGTGAATTGTGGTGGTTTGTTGCTGTTAGTGCTAGTATGTGAAGCTAAACTACATTGTTGATTGTTTGCTACATGCTAGTGATAATCTAATGATTAGCTTGGCTTTGGCCTAGTAGTGGGCTGCTAAGCTATTTGATTGTTTGTTAGCCATAGACTAGCAGCTCATGCAGCTAGCTTTGGCCTCACTGTGTTTGCTGGTATTCTGTGTCTTTCAGGTTACATACTACCAGTGACATATTGAAGACATTACAAACTTCAAAACAACTTGTTAGTTGGACTACCCTATACCACTGTACGCAGTTGGTGGGGCTGGATGTGAGTCCCGCTAGGTACGTCCGCGTACCGGTGCGGGCCACTGTGCCTGAAACTGGTTTGCCTTTACTACTGTTCGCAGTCAGTGGGCTTCGTGCTCTGGCCTTATTCTGTTTGTGCATGATGACGTCACAGTGCTGTCGGCTTTGTCCGTCGAGAATGGACCCTAATGATGGGCACCGGGAATGCCCCTCATGTTTGGGGATTGAGCATGTGACTGAGGATGTGGATAATCCATGTAATGCAGCATATGATCTGTCTAGAGAGCAGCGACTGCGCCGGGTGGACGAGGTTCGTACCTCTATGTCTGAACGCGGGAGGAAAGAACGCGATTCGGCCAGATCTAGTGAGAAGCGCTCTCGCAAGCGCTCGCAGGGACGTCATGAGTCCAGGAAACGACCAAGCCGTGAGCAGACACCCAGCTTCAGAGAAAGCAGCAGGGGCCAGCGGCTCTGATACACAGGCAGGTGTTGGCTGCTATCCAGAGCTTAGCTCAGAGGATGGACGGTTTGGAGGCTCGTCATTCTGCCAGCCAGAGCAGTGTCCCTCGACGTCGGCCACGGAGCCATGATGGGGGGCCCGCTGCGGATGATGCTGACGTGCTGTCACTTTTCGCTCCCCAATCTCTTTTAGAGAGTAGTCCCCATTCAGATTCGGCTGAGTTGGATGGGGATTCAGCAGTGGCGGAGGGGCTGGTACTGCGCCAAGAATTGTCAGCCTGCAGCCGCCGATGGTCAACCCAGCCCCGGTTGGAGGTGTGTGGGAGGGCATAGCTCAGGTGGATGCCCCACCTGGCATTCCAGTTGCAGAGGACTATGGTTCGATGCTGAGGACGGCATGGACAAAACCGTTTCAGAAGCCTCAGTTTAATGCTGGCTGTAGAAGGTTGGCTAATGCCCGTTACCCAGCAGAGACTGGGTTAGCGGATATGCCACCTGTGGAACAGGCGATAGCATCATGGACAACGCTGGGGCCAGCTCGAGTGTCTGTTAATCCTCGCTGCCCCAGGAAAGAGTGTGCCAAAACCGACCGCCTGATTTCACGCACATTTAATGCAAATGCGCGTGCGGCTCGTATGGGCAATGCCTTGGCTCTAATCGATGCTGCCTTGTCAGCCCACTCGCAGTTGACACGTGATGTGGGGGAGGCTATGTCGTCGGCAGTATTGTGTCGTAGGCAGGTATGGCTGGCACAAACTTCCTTGCCTGATGCCATAAAGACTGAGCTTATGGATCTGCCGGTGGTGGCGGGGCAAGTTTTTCATCCAGGGTCCCAGGGAGTACTGGATAGGGCGGAGCGCTCTGTTAATTTGAGGGACACGGTCCAACGGGCGTGTCGCCAGCCTGCCCCAGCCTTTAAACAGGGGTTTAAAGCACCGCAGAAGTCCCATCCCGCTGCTTGGCATAGGTATGACAGTGGGGGCTCTGCAGGGGCTCAGGGTCAGAGCTTTTGTGGCCATGGTCAAAACCCTGCCACTAACCCCCAGAGGAGATCTCAGTTCCGGGGGGGTGGTAAGCAGAAGGCTTCAGGGAGAGGTGCAGGCCGCGACGGCGGTCCTGCATAGGGGTCAGGGGCCGGCCGTCGAGTGTCCCTTCCAGTTGTCTCGGGAAAGAGCCAGTTGGGAGGGAGCGGTGTCGGACCCATGGGTGCTGTCAACAGTAGCTCATGGGTATCGCCTGCAGTTTCGGCGGCGGCCCCCCCCCTTTTCAGGGGTCCTTCACACCATCCTCAAGGACCCACTACTAGAGCTCGTACTAAGGGAGGAAGGTCTTCTAGAGAAAGGCGCCGTTTCAGAGGTGCCGCCCAGCGCACAACGGATTGGGTTTTACTCCACCTACTTCATCGTCCCAAAGAAAGACGGTGGGTACAGGCCTGTTCTCGACCTCAGGTGCCCCAACCGTTTCCTGAAGGTCCTCCCATTCAAAATGCTACACACAAGAATCGTGATGCAGTCCATCAGCGCAGGGGAGTGGTTTACGTCCCTCGACTTAAAGGATGCGTATTTCCACATTCCGATTTGGCCAGAGCACAGACTATTTCTCCGCTTCGCCTTCAAAGGCCGAGTGTACTGTACCAGTTTCAGGTCCTGCCATTTGGCCTGTCACTGTCACCAAGGGTCTTTACTCGGGTGGTCTCGGCGGCCCTAGCCCCCCTCCAGTCAAAAGGTCTCAAGATTCTGCCATATCTAGACGACTGGCTGATATGTGCCCCCTCTCGGGACCAGGTGGTCCAGGATACAGAGATGGTGTTGGCGCATGTGCAGTCTCTGGGGTTCGTCGTGAACTGGAAAAAGAGCAATCTGCAGCCTTCACAGCAGGTGAGCTTTCTAGGTCTCCACTTCGATTCTGTGACAATGAATGCATGTCTCACTCCTCAGAGGGTGGAAAGACTGGCAGAAGCAGTACATAATTTCCAGCAGAGGAAGATGGTGACTGTGCACAGGGTCCAGAGACTACTGGGATTGATGGCAGCAGCGTCAGTGGTGATTCCACTGGGTCTGCTGAAGGCAAGGTCGATGCAGCGATGGTTCAACTCCTTTCATCTCCATCCAAGGAAGGACAGGAGAAGGAGGCTGCGTGTCACACAGACCTGCATGCGGGCCATGCTCCCCTGGAGGGACATGGACTTCCTATACAGCGGGACTACGCTGGGGAACCTGCCACACAGGAGGTCTGTAATCACAACAGATGCCTCCCTGACGGGTTGGGGAGCCGTCTGGGAGGGCAGGACAGTGAGGGGCAGGTGGAAGCCCCCATGGTCATTAGAGCATATAAATGTGCTCGAATTGAGGGCAGTACATCTTGGCCACAAAGGTTTGTTACCATCTCTCCACCAGAAGCATGTACTGGTGAGGACGGACAGCACCTCTGCGGTGTACCATATCAACCACCAAGGGGGAACGAGGTCACTACGCTGTCTGCAGGTAGCGAAGGAGCTGCTGCTATGGGCATGGCCTCGGCTGAATTCCCTGAGGGCAGTCCACATCCCGGGGGTAGCAAACTTGGCAGCCGACGTGCTGTCCAGGACAGGGCCTCTTCCGGGGGAGTGGAGGTTGCACCCGGAGGTTGTGAAATATGGCATCGATACAGGGTGGCCCGAGTCGATCTGTTTGCAAACAGGGAAACAACACATTGCCAGGAATGGTATTCCCTCACAGGCCAGGGGGGCAGTTTGGGCCTGGATGCACTGTCGCAGGAATGGCAGACAGGCTTGTTATACGCTTTCCCTCCTCTCCCGTTGATCCCACAAGTTCTCCGACGGGTCACGGTGGGCCATTACAGAATTCTGCTGGTGGCTCCACGTTGGCCAGGAAGGCCGTGGTTTGCGGAGCTACGGCAGCTGGTGCGGGGTCATCCGGTACAGTTGCCGTCCCGAGTGGACCTGTTGTCACAGGTATACGGGCAGATTTGGCACCCAAACCCAACTGCTCTGTGATTGTGGGTGTGGCCTCTGCAGAGTCCATCTCTCAGCAGTTAGATGAGGCTGTTCGGGAGACATTGGGCAATGCTAGAGCTCCATCCACTCGAGCTAGTTACGCTATGAGATGGAGGATCTTCTCAGAATGGTGTTTGGGTATGAATGTCGACCCAGTAACCTGCTCTGTGCCGCTTGTCCTGCGTTTCTTGCAGTCTCAGTTGAGCCAAGGCAAGGCAGCCAGTACGATTAAGGTGTATGCCTCAGCTATGTCGGCATTCCATGGGGGAGCCGATGGCATGCCCTTGGGTCGGCATCCTTTGGTGTGTGGTTTCCTGAAGGGGGCCCGTCGCTTGTGCCTTGGTAGAGCGGTGCGGCCACCAAGCTGGGACTCACCCCTTGTATTAAAATCTCTCACTAAGGCCCCATATGAGCCTCTTGCTGATGCAGATTTGAGAGCTCTGTCGCTCAAGACAGCTTTTCTTTTGGCGATCTGTTCTGCTAAACGCGTGGGAGAGCTGTGTGCTCTCTCTGTTAGCGAGGACTGTTTGCGGTGGAGGTTAGATGGCACAGGCGTGTCACTCTTGCCTAATCCTGCTTTTTTGCCTAAAGTACTTACAGCTCAAGCTACAAACCAAGTGCTGGAGCTGGGTCAGTTTCAACCCTCTTCCTCTTCGCAGGCAGAACAAGAGGAGTTGTTCACCCTGTGTCCAGTTAGGACATTGCGTGCTTATGTGGCGCGTACTCAGCCTCTAAGGAGGTCTCATTCTCAGTTGTTTGTCTGTCATGGGAAGACAAGACTGGGGTTACCGCTTTCTAAGCAGCGTTTGTCCCATTGGCTAGTGGAGGTCATTTCCAAGGCTTATGAGGAACAAGGGGCCCCGGTTCCTGCAGCGTCATGGTCTACACCGTGCACGTTTGCAAGATTTTACAGAGTGGATGTGACTCGGCCAGCACCGTTGAGCACTGCCGTTCTGTCTGTTGCCCAGCGAGGGGCGGATGACTAGTGTCCTGTTCCTCGCGACCCCTTTGGTATGAGTCATCCTATTTTGACCGTAGTGACGGTCAGAGTGAGGTCGAAACAGATCGGAAGTTATGAATGTAACTATGGATCTGTGAGACTGAAGGATGACCGTCACTAATCCTTGTCGCTCGGAACACTCTGAGGCGTTCAAGGTAAGAGGTCGGGCCGGAAGTTGCCCCCACTTTTATAGTGTGGGAGGTTCCGCCTCCATGGGGTCATGGGCATGACTTTGTTTATATATTGGTCTCGAGAATAGGCGGAACGAGGGCTATCATCCTATTTTGACCGTAGTGACGGTCATCCTTCGGTCTCACAGATCCATAGTTACATTCATAACTTACGTTATACAACCTCAAAGAAAGGGAGCATGCACTGTGATATGACCTGAACTGGGCGTTAGCTGCTAAGTAGTCTTCATTATTGAAAATAGTCCAAGACATATATATAGGGGGGTGCATTTGCCGATATACTCCAGAAAATCTGCCTCTTTTTCACAGCCTAATGTTGGCAGGTCGTGCAAATCCAGGAACCAGGGGTTTCCCACAGACGATGTTCGAGCTGTGTGATCATTGTACAGGTCAATCACGCCCCAAAACATAGTCTGCTTTATCGTCTATTTGACTCTAAATAGGAGCATAATTTATTAAATGAACATCATGCTGTATTGAAGAATACTTGAAACTATGATTGAGACAAAAACTCATTAGGGAAGTGTTTACTGAGGTCATAAATCAAGTGAGAAGAAGGCTCATTTTCCCATCAACTTCTATACAACCAGACTACTTTTTGCAGTTAGTGGAGTCGCCCCCTGCTGGCCATTAGAAATAATTTAGGGGTAAGGTACTTCTGTATTAGATTTATTTTTCAGCGCCGGAGGCTACGCCATGAGGGGTGGGGAAGTTTGGTGTTGGAGTTGCAGGCAGAGCACATACACATTAGGGGTGGGAATCGCCAGATGCCCACGATAGGATACTAAAACGATACTTGCGTCACGATACGATAGTATTGCGATATTGCGATATGCTAGTATTGCGATATATTGAATATTGCGATATTTCGATATATTGTCTAACTCCTTTTCCTACCTTTTCCTTGACCTCACTGGAAGCAAAACATGCGGTGTTTTTTTTTGTTTGTTTTGTTTTTGCCCCACATGTAGGCTACATTATTAAGCTTCTCTGGACTCAATACGCCACTGCAGGCGCGGACTGCAACATCGGGCGCTTCGGTCAGATGCCCGGTGGCCTGGCATGGCCTGCAAAAAAAAATAAAAAAATAATAATAATAATAATAATAATAATAATATCGATACTTGGCGTCCAAATATTGATACAATATCGTCAGGCAAAATATCGCGATACTATGGTGTAACGATCCCCCCCCACCACCCCTAATACACATACACACACACACACAGAGCCCAGGTGAGTGGGGATCAGGTTCCAGGCTAATTAAAGGATCGGTTGATTTAGGTCGCTTTCACATATAAGCTGTTTAGTCCGCTTTAACCGCGCCAGAGTTCGTTTCCTCTGATAATGCGGTTCGTTTGGGGTGGTGTGAAAGCGCAAACAAACTATTTGGCGGAACCAACAAACAAACTCTCGTCCGCTTGAAAACGTCGGTCTCGGTTCGCTTCCAAGTGAACCCTGGCGTGGTTTGTTTGTTGTGTGAAAGCAACCCGGACTAAACACAAGAGCGCCAGTGCATCTCATGTACTCATGCAGTGCATCATGAGTAGAAGACGGTAGAAGGGAGCAAAACAAACACTGCGGCGTGCACACGTGTACAGTACCTGCACGCCACGTCGTGACAGTACGTCGTCATAACATCACATTTCTCAACAGCTGGCCGGCTTGCCTATCTCCTTCGGTACATAGGGCCACTCTCATCTGCAGAATGAAATGTTCAACAGCTTGCTGTCTCATCTGCTGCTCATATTGGGCACATTCTTGTTAAATAATTATTTGATAGTAACATTAAAGTAAAACCAGAAATCCCAATATCGCAGGTGGTGTTGCTCCATGGTTTGTGTTTTGCGGATTCACTTGTGTTGTTCAGTCAGCCCTCAGCCAGGCAAGAAGCCTGCTGGAGAGGAGAGATTTCCCTTCTCTATTCTGTCCAATAGACAGTGACTGTTTCGACATTGTTGTTGTGACATTGTTTAGAAAGTTTGGTGCGCTTGACAAATTGCATGTGTGAAAGCGAACCAGACCAAATGAAAATCGCAACAATGTTGCAACTTCACCCCCCCGAATCGCACCGAGTCCACCAGCTTATACTGTATGTGAAAGCGACCTTAATCTGCAAACTGAGGGGCAACAAACTGTCTGGCCATCACTCCACACACACACACACACACACACACACACACACACACACACACACACACACACACACACACACACACACACACACACACACACACACACACACACACACACACACACACACACACACACACACACACAGCTGGCATCAGGACGGGACTGGGACCAATTAATCTGTTTAAGGTCAGCTGTAGGCATTTCAATGATCTCATTATTAATGACTATTGATACAGTATCGTTTGGATTTCCATTTCCCCTTCTTTCAGCGGTGGAAAAAGTCCCCAAATCCCTCACTTGGTTAAATGTAGCAAAGCCATCAGGAAGACTTTTTCCCATGATGCTCTAATGTTAAAGAGGCTCTTCCATCCTGACAAGAAGCAAAATATTGTATTTATTTATTAATTAACTTATTAATTAATTAATTTATTTATCTTTCTTTCTTTCTTTCTTTCTTTCTTTCTTTCTTTCTTTCTTTCTTGCATAAAAATGATCTAACAAACAAAAAAGTCACCCCGCATTATGAGGAGCAGCTTCATTCGTTTGGTTTTCAGTGGAGAGTTTTGTCTGAATTCATTCGCTGAGGTGCAGTGAAGACAAACACTAAATATTTGGAAATTGGGGCAATTTTGGGATGGGAATGGTCAAATTCTGAGAAACTGAAGAATTGGCACAAATATTGTCTCTCTGCAAGTGGCATGTTTTTACGCTACAATACCAACTGATGTGTTAAAAAAGGAGATAAAGAGCATGTGAGTATTACCGATGCAATTAAAATAATTGAATTAAATAAATAAATAAATGTGTGAAGCATCCAGTGAAACTTGGAAAACAACAGAACACCAAGGCAATGTAAACAATCCCACGACCCGTTACCAAGACAACGTAAACAATCCCACGACCCGTTTTGGACCACAAGCCATATCTCTGAAACCCGAGCCCCCGGGCGACAGCAGAGGCAGCCAATGATACCTGCTGGCCCCGCCCCCTCTGCGTGATTGACAGATGGCTTCCCCATTAGAGGAGAATGATAAGTGGCTCTCCATTGGTAGAAAGGACTTCCTCTTGACCTCTGACCTTCGACACTGACTCGTGACCCTCTCAGGGGTCAGCCCCCCCCCCCCCCCCCCCCTCTCTCTCTCACACACACACACACACACACACTCCACAGGTGCAGGCTGAAGGGTCTGGACTAAGTGATGTAGAGAGGTGCTATTGTTCCTCTGAAGGAGCGATCTGTCGAGAATAGAGAGGGAAGACAAACGAGTGGAAAGAGAGATAGACAGAGAGAAAGAGAGAATGAGCTAAGTGGGAGAGAGTCTATTGTTCTGAGGGGCTGGTGTCTTCACAAGGACAAAAGAGAAACACAGGATGAGAGAGATACAGGTAGAGAATGAGATAAAGAGGAGAGACAGAGGCAGGCAGAGAGGCAGGGAGAGAGAGAGCACTAATTGGTAGATGGTGTTGTTCAGTATCAATGAATTCCTAGAATTCCTTCTTCTTAAAACCAGCTGGCACAGCCTTAGCCGGCTAGTTCACGAAGCTGTGTGTGTTCATGACATTCAGGTTAGCCTAACATTAACTTGTAACGTTAGAACGTGGGTTTGTCTGGTAACGAGAGGAGTAGCTGGGTATCGTCAGGATGTGAATGGTACAATGTGTGCGGGTGACTGCACCAAGTGAGGTGGTGTGTACTGAAAAGAAAGGGGGACCATGCACTGACCCTTGAGGTTCCCCTGTGGACAAGCAGTGGGATTTAGGCACTTCCCCTCTCCGAGACACTCTAAACCAGTGGTTCTCAACGTGGGGTCCGTTGACCACGAGGGATCCCTGATGGGGTTCCAGGCGGTCCCCAGCAAATTGATGAATTGTTAACATTTACAGGAACAATAGAGAGCCGCAGGAACGAGTCCGGAAATCATCGATGCTAACAGTCCTGGTTCTTCACTGTTTTCGCCTATGGGAGTTTTAAATGGGTTTTTGGCGCGATGCTTCTAATAATCTCTCTGGGCAACGCTGGCTTAATCAAACGCAAACCAGTGTTTAGTAATATCATCTTCACACACGAGGACCACTTTTATGAGTTTTGAAGCTTTTACGTGCCGTTAAAAGGGCGGCTAGCTAGCAAACGGCTAAATGAGACTACACTGTTGAGTCGATGGGGATATACAGTATATGTCAATAACGTCACCACTTCAAAGGAGGAACATGGAAATTCTCTTTCCCTCACCTGGTTCAGCCCCGTTCAGCCCGGGGTAATCAGTGCACACATCAACAACAGTCCAGGTTGAGTGCTGACGTGACGTGGAAGCCTATGCGACAGTGTGTAGTTCTGGATTAGCTTAGCTCGAGCTTTTTACTTCTAGGGCTCGCATTTACGTTACAAAACTCAAAAACAAAGTGGTCCTCATGTGTGAAGATTATCCGACTGAACTCTGGTTCGCGTTTGATTAATCTTGCGTTGCCCAGAGACCGTATTTGAAGCATCGCGGCAAAAACCCATTCAAAAATCCCATAGACAGAAACAGTGAAGAACCAGGAAGTCCGGTACTTCCGCTTTCGGACTACAAAAATACGTCATCCCTGTGGCTCTCTATACAATACAGTCATGGAATTCTGGACAAAATCATCATCTAACAATAAAACATTCCGTAAAACTTCAAATAAACACCCAGGCATTTATTTACCAAAACTTATTTCCAGACCTGGGGCCTGTACTACAAAGCAAGATTAGTGGTTTAGCGAGGTAACTTCAGGTTTAAACCTGGTTTGGCCGTACTACAAAGCAAGTTAACTTCTTACCGACATATATTTCCATAGCAACTTATGCTTCACACTTAACCTGGTCCGGAGCAGGTTAAGTTGCAAGGATAAGATTAGACCTTAAATACACCGCCCACGAACCAATCGAATCAGCAGTTTGGAAAAATGGCCAACCCCTTTCTGGACGAGTTTCCCATCTAGGAAGGAGCACGAATTGTAATGTTGAATGAGTAATGTTAATCAATGTTAATGTTAATCAAGGACTAAAGCCTTGCACTTGTTGGCTATTTTAATTAAGCCCTACTTACCACTTTGGAATATGTTTTTATATATTCATTTTTGTGCTCTCAAGTAGCCTAGATACGTTGTTTGATCCCGCTGATCGATTGCAGCTGAATAGTGAGTGGAGAAATATCACTAAACCGGCATAAAAAGGTTACATAAACGTCTCCAAAGCGCACGGTGCCGTGTGCGCAACGGAGCTGAGACTGACGTTGGGTTGGAATTGAAATGGTCATACTGTACATGCTAGAATAGCCTACTACATCTAAGCAATTTAATATGGGATCACCTGCACACAGGCGATCCCATATTAAGATGATTCATATCTAGGCGACTCCTGCATTTTGCAGCTGCAACTGTGTTGCTTTTGGCCTGTATGATGTGATTGAACTTCATATTTCCAGCATCATTATATGAAATATGGAGATATGCGACTCTGCTGACATTATAGCCATGTGACCACAAAATAGGCTAGTTTTTATCAATGAAAACTATGCCCGCATCGTCTCAATTCAGTTCAGCAGTTTTCTCTTTTATAGGCTATTAGGATATCATTATTTTATTCATTGAGCATGCGTTTCTAAATCTATGGTCTAAATAGGCTTACAGATTGTGGAAATTTATAGACTGAGATTACACATTTACATTTTTACACTCGCACAAAGCTGCTGTAGGAAACAGAAATCGCTGATCAAAGTAAATCAAATGACTGATGTGAATACAAGCGTCAGCTTTAGACAGTCTTTCAGCAGACTATCCAACGCGGATTTTCATTCTGACAGGCTACATTAAATATCCGCTAAAACTCTGATCACTGCGCTTTCAATGAACGAGGAAATAGGCGTGTCTGGCGCTGTAGGAGTTGGAGCAGTCCATATTGCACTGTGATTGGCAGTTGTTAAAAACCACGCCTCTTTTGCGGGCACGAGCTCCAGTGCACGGGCATTTTCATGTGCACGCGCTGTCAGCTTGATTAGAAAAACCTGGTTCGAGTTAACGAGTGCCAATCGACGTTCATAGTACAAGTTAACTACAATCGAGCTGATCTGGTTTAGACAAACCAGATCAAGGGACAGATCCTGGATCTTCTAATACAACATTCGTAGTACAGGCCTCTGGTGTCTATATGGGACCAGCATCTATTTGGTACTGACGTTTAATTCTTTTTGCACAGAATTCTAGCTCAGCAAAGATTGGAAAGTATGAAATTGTTCATTTAAACCAGTATGATATTACTTACAGTACACACAATTTGTTTTAGGTACAGGCAGTTTTGAACATCTCTAGTATTGTATAGCACGGACTGGAACAAACAAAAACAAATACTGCAACAACAATACTGAGATGTCCATCATCATCATCATCATCATCATCGTCATCATCGTCCTTAACTACGCTACCAGTTCATTGCTCTGTTCTTCGCCCTCTGCCAAACAGCCATTTCAAACAAGCAACATTAGCCTATACCGCTAACATTCAGTTGAAATGCTGCATTTTACCCATGTCGTTATAGATACCAGACAGCATCTCCAGTCTAATACGTTTACTTTGTGGCTGAGTTTTGAATGTTTATGTTGTGTAGTCTATAGCATCGAACAATGCAGTATGCATAGCGGTATTTGAAACATGTCGGTTATGTAGAAACAAAGCGTAAAACTGGGGGAGTAGCCTACTCAAATCTCTCCTCTGCCTCTCCCAAACTGGAAGTCAACAACACACTGATCACGTCATTACCGTGACTATGAATTCAGTCTGAGCGCAACACAAAAACGTAACATAATATAAAAAATACCCGGCGTCTACGTATTTGGGACCGGCGTTTATTTACCAAAACATGAAGCCAGACCCGGCATCTATTTGGGAACGGCGTCTATTTGGGACTCTGCATTTATTTGAAGTTTTACGGTATTCTCAGATTTGGTTCCAAGGCAAAATCTCATCAAATAGGGGTCTGGGGACCTTTGCGTGAGATCATGAGATCACCATCACATGATCTTGCCACACTAAAATGTATTGCTTTGAATCTGAACCACCAGTTGTTCACACAAATGAGTGTCCTATGAGGCAGCTACGGGCGGGCTTTAGTGTGACAACAGCGAGAGCGAGCCTGTGATAGACATGATAGACAGGGTTCATCCAATCACCTGCCAGGTATTTTTTGACTCCCCCCCCCCCCCCCCCCCCGCGCTCTCTCTCTCCCTCTCGCCCCTCTGTCTCTCTCTCCCTGTCAGACTCTCTCTCTCCCCTCTGTCTCTCTCTATCCCTTTCTCCCCTCTGTCTCTCTCTCCCTCTCACCCTCTCTCCCCTCTGTCTCTCTCTCTCCCTTTCTCCCCTCTGTCTCTCTCTGTCTCTCTCTCTTTAATAAGCGTTGCAGTACTCAGCGCGTGGTAAAGCTTCGCCATGATTACAGTACGCCATCAAGAAAATTAGTTTTTTTCGCACGCACGCAGGCGCACACACACACACACACACACACACACACACACACACACACACACAGCGTGGGGCTGTAACATAACAAGTTGCTTTTGTTTACAGCGGCTTGCTAGCTGTTTCATTATGTGCAGACAAGCCCATAGACTCTGAGCCAGCTGCCACAAATCACACATTCAATTATTCTGCTTTGCTTATGAGCATCCAAATATTTAGTCCACTTACTGCGAACAAAAACAGTAGTAAAGTGATTACCGCCGCTGAGGAGTCGAGTTTCCACCGAGGGAACGATGGATTTAGAAAGAGAGAGAGGGGGATAATGTAACTTGCAAGCTATGAGCGCTGATTCTGCTTTTACTTTGTAACTAAGATGCTTATGGGAAATGTATTGAGTCAAATTATAAATTTTACTAAGGAAATGTAGTAGGAGTAAAGTATATATAGAAAAGTACAGTATATCAGAAAACTGTAAACAGTTTTGCAGTCATTAATTTAGTTTGACAGTGAGAGTTTATTTGAGTTAAGTTGTGGACTAGTGATGTCATTTGTGCACAAATTACATCATTGGTGTTCACGTGCAACTTTTTGGCCCCGACACAGGAGACGCGAGGCGGCACAACAGTCAGCCTTCGTTGCCGCTAGTTCTTTGACGTCGGCGGTTGTGTGCTCTGTTGCTCCAGTAGATCAGACTGGAGAATTCTGTTTTTTCTCTCTCCATTCACTGCCATTCACCTTTTTCACATCAGCCATTTTCTGTCTCAAAGGCAGGAAGTAACACAGGTGCAACTAAAACATTAACGAGGGCCCCGGCACTGGAACACCTAAATGGATTGGAAGTTGGAAACCCTCATTGCTTGCACCTGTGTCACTTCCTACCTTTCCAACACAAAATGGCTGCTGTGAAAAGGTCTTTGTCTGGAGGAACAGTCTATAAATCACTTCTAGCACATAAAGCAGTGCCGACACAGCAGATTGTGACTATAAAAACAGTGCTCCTGCTGAACCTATTTTGAAGTGATTCTCTCTCTTTGGTTATTAACGCTTTCAGTCTGAACAAGTGCAGGAACAACCAAATCTAGCCAGAGGAAACTTATTAACAAAAAAAAATATTGTTTTTACCAATACGAGTGTAACAATACGTGTATTCGTACGGAACCGTATATGTTCGAGGCTATAGCTTCAATACGCATTGCAAACCGAAAATCCGAAATTTCACTGCTGAACAGCAGTCTTCCACAAGGACCATAGGACCACAAGGACCATTTGTTGTTTTCGTCGTAGGTATAAACCTACAACGAAAACAACAAAAGGTGTTAAAAAACATTGTCGTAAATCGAAATAAAACTCTTAACTAGACTGTGAAAATAATAAAGTAAACAAGTAAAATACATAAAAATAGATTAAAAAAATCAATGAGATTTCTCTCGCATTTCTTAGTTTTTGCCGTTTTGAAAACATACCAATAAAGACAGTGCAGGCAGTGTGGTTGCATTGGGGCCCCTGGGGTAGAGGGGCCCATGGGAGAGAGCAGGCTCTCCAACAACATTGGGCAGAGAACGGGCCCGTACAAATGACTCAAATTGCCACCCCAGAAATACACCTGTGTTCACAATTTAGATCTAAAGCAGTGCCATTTCCTACATGCCCTCGGAAGACAAGACATCTCTGCCATGGTTTTCTTTTTCTTTTTGGTAAAATAGTCAGTGTATGTATGCTATATATGTATACTATACTATATTGCTTATTCAACATGACATCAACATTCATCAACATTAAACAGGTCCTCTGCTCTCAGGTGCTGATGCTTGTTTTCACGTTTTAAACACTTTGACTGTCTGTTACCAGATGTCCATGGTTCTGATGGCTTGCTCAATTCCCGATACAATATAGCCTAAGTAACTAATTCAACTGTAAAATCCATCACGTTTTTAAAATATATTCATACAGCCTATGCCTAATGGTGTGTGTGTGTGTGTGTGTGTGTGTGTGTGTGTGTGTGTGTGTGTGTGTGTGTGTGTGTGTGTGTGTGTGTGTGTGTGTGTGTGTGTGTGTGTGAATTTTGTGAGCCATTACACCCCTATTTACCAATAATTGTAACTAAACGTAAAGGGGGACGGGACTCTTTTTCCACCTATTTACAATTATTGATAAATGTCTTGTGTTCTTCGGGGGAGACAGACAGTGAGATGGGGAAAGGGGGGTGGGGTCCCTCAGAGGCCAAAGGTCATGACCCCCGGGGTTTTGAAGAGAAAGAGGATCCGGGTCAGACCTGCAGGTTTAGGATTACCAGGACCAGCAGGGATTACATGCTTTGATAGAAACACTTTAAAAATATTGTGGACTAATCCTTTAAAGAGATACACAGGCTTTACAGCTCAGGGCCGGATTCACCAATGTGTTCTGAAGATATCTTAAGACATGGCATACAGCCCATCCCATCACTATTATCCATTGATCTGAACAGGGAATTGAACCTCTACCTCTGCCAATGTCAGTGCCTTGCTCACCTGGGGACAAATTCGCAAAACCATCTTAAGAAAAAAAGATCTCAAGTGTCATTTCTTTATAAATTTAGTCTTAAGGGGGAGGAGGAGTCTTCCTAAGAAAAATCCATAGCGAGAACTAACAAAGCGCGCACATGCACATGCACGCACATGCGCACACATGCACCTCAGGCTAATGAGGAAGTATCTTTGGTTTCAGAGGGAACCCTTTTTGTTAGGAAACACTCTTTGTTGGGAGTTCTCCCTATGGATTTACTTCGAAAATTACCGTTTCCCCTAACCTTGGATTATTATGTTATCGCGTAGTGAGTACAAGAGTCACAACATGTACATGTGAGTGTTTCTGGCGCTGTTGGAATGTCTATTTTCAGCGACTGAACGTGACTAGGCAGCTGTACCATATTGCCATTGTAGTGCTAAGCTAAGTAGCACTGAGGGCTGTACCGCTGTTTGTACTGCACGCACAGTGAAGATAAAGCCATCTAGATTCTACTTTTACTATTGGCAATATGGCAAATAGGCGAATCTCCATAAATGTTGGCATATCCCTTTAAGAACACATTGGTGAATCCGACCCCTGGGATGGGTAAGATTTGGAGCGATATGGAGTGAAAACCCAAAAAAGAGAACGTGGCGGAAAGCAAGGGAGCTGAGCGGTCCAGGGTCAAACTCATCGCAGAATTTCGCCACCCCTTCACGGAGAAAGTTTAATTTGCAGCAGGGAGCGTCGCAATCGCCTCCCTGTCGATTCCTCCGCGCTGGGGTTAACGTCATTTCCCCCCCGTTAAGTTCGGGGCGAGAAAAACCTCATATCTCCGGATATGAGTCTCAACTTTTTCAGTAAACTTGGAAGAAAACGTCCCCATTTCTGACTTGTGTTATTGAAGCCTTTTCTTTTCTTTTTCTTTTGTTTGAAACACACTCCAGGTTTTGCGGGGCTCAATGAGTGGTGTATAAACTCCGCTTCTTGGGGCAAAAACTTCAAAATCTCCCAAAAATGTAAGAGTCGGGGGTTACGGGGTGGCGGGACGGTGGCGCTCCAGTTATCCTACCCAAACCCCCACCCCCCACCCCCATTCCCCATTAGCCGGAGCTATTACAGCGCTGAGAGAGTCATTACCACTGCCATGATGAAGCTCTCAGCGCTAACACCGCTACTAGCTTACAGGTCCGCTTGATTGGCAGGATACAGGGGGTGCCGGGGAGTACGGGGGGGGGGGGGGGTATAGGGTTTGTGTGATGGGAACTCCACTTGAGATGTGAATTGGCTTCGCCACTCCAATCAGGCCTCTGGATGACAAATGAAGTGTGTCTCTCTCTTCTCTCTCCTCTCTGTCTCTCTCTCCACCCCTCCCCTGGCCGTTCCCTTCACACGTCTCTCTGTCCGGGGGAAAGAAAGGCGAGTTCATGTGGGAGCGCTTGACAGCAACACAATCACATTTCTATTCAGCTCCCTGCCTGCCTATTTTCCCTCGCCCCACAGCCTGCATGCCATGCACGCTGACACAGAGGCACAGGCAATTAGAACGGAGGGCAAGGAATCTGTGAAGACACAAAGGCTCTTTAGAGCTTTGGACAGGTGTCTCATTTGGCCGCGGGACAGAGTTTAGAGTTTAGAGGCTTTTTTTATTTCTTTTGGTCGAATTTGTGGGCGGAATGGGAGGAAGGTTATTTGTCGCGTTGTCGCATTTTATTTTGACGCGCCGTCTCACGCTCTGTCTGTGTCTCTCTCTCTCTCTTGTCTGTCTCTCTCTCTTGTCTGTCTGTCTGTCTGTCTGTCTGTCTGTCTGTCTGTCTGTCTGTCTGTCTGTTTGTCTGTCTGTCAACCCCTCCATGGGAATGATGGCTAAATCTGACCGGCGCTTCGCTCAGGGAAATGGCTTCACTCGGAGTCGGACGAGAGGTGGTTTAGATTTACCGGGGGAAAACGGCCTTATGAAATCAAAGACGTGACAAATTACTACACGAGTTCACGATTTGCGTTTGGATCATGCTTTCTTCCTCGCTTTCACACACACACACACACACACACACACACACACAATACAGCGACATTTTGCCGCACGCAGTATAATTACAGTGGGCTTGGAAAAACAAGAGCAGAGATAATTGGTTTGTTGGTTTGCGGTTGAGTTTGTTTGCTGGGTTATTATCCAGCAGATCCATTATGGCTGGCAGCACAGAAATCCCTCATTAGCATACACAAATATATACAGAGAGAGGAGAAACGCACCACTGTTTAATACCAAACGCACCCTGTCTCTCTCTCACACACACACACACACACACACACACACACACACACACACACACACACACACACACACACACACAGACACACACACACACATGCACACGCACACACAGACAAAATACACAAAACATGCAAATACAATCGAGATCCACAATAGTCGTCGGCACGGCGTTGACACTGCCTCCGGCTGTGAGGAGACGCAGGGAGGTGTCAGAGGAGTAAAGAGGAGGTGGTGGTGGGGGAGAGAGAGAGAGCGTGAACTGTTTGTTCAGAAGACAACAGAGGAGTGAGGGAGGAGAAGAAAGACAGATGCGGTGGTAATTAGCACAAGGCTAAGGGTGCTAGCTGCTGGCGGTGCAGATGACAGGACAAAGCCCAGCCGGGCGGAGGCTTTCACCCCGAACGCCAGTGATGGGGATCGAGGCCCGGGAAGGACCCCGACCCGGTTCCAAACTTCTCAAATCTCGGAAATCAATAAGGTTATGTCTTCAACGTTATGTCTCGAGAGACGAGGCATGTAATTTAAATCAAATCACTGGAGCACAGACCTACCATCGATTGGCTAATAAAGTTTTTGAATTCATTTCAAATGCCTACCAACCACTATTAAAGTAAACAAAGACTAATTAAATTGTCTCATTTCCTTAATTTTTTATTTGGTCTATTGGTTGCCTGGATGAATGTGCGAAGCAGTCAAAGGCTTGGCTACATTTCAGTCAACGCAAAGACAAGGAGGAAGCAAAATGCCATTTATGAAAGTAAGTGAAGTTTGATAGTGGTATCGATAAAGACTCGTTAAACAGTCTTGAAAATGGTATCAATATCAATCGATCCCCATCCCTACCAAACCCTGCAGAATGAACAAACCCCCTCCGGTAGCTTCAGCTTCATCATCATCATCCTCTGCTTCATCATCTTGGCCTTGGCCGTGGTCTTTGGTGAGGTGAGGCCGACACAAACACCCGGCCAACAATCGCTGTCAGTCTCCCAGTCAGAGCCACGTGTCGGTGTGAGACAAAGGGTGCTGTCAGTTAGCCTGGGTAAGCCTGGGTAAGACTGCCTGGATAAGCCTGCCTGGGTAAGCCTGTTTTCACACCTGCGCTTTGATTAGTCCAGTTAAATAGGACTCTGGTTGGATTTCCCCCTTGGTGCAGTTCGTTTGGGCAGGTGTAATCTCTCGAGACAGACTTTCGACTTACATTCAACATCTGTCGGCAAGCTCCATGAAAAGCAAAAGCTCGTATAGGGGCAGGCTCGCTCGTAGGGGGCAGGCTCGCATGCTGCACTTTACCCAATCAAAATGGAGTGGACGTGACCGACAGTCAACCGAGTCAACTGGTGTGTAATAAAAAACACACAATTTTCAGCATGTAGCAATGAATTAGCGTTGTTGTTTCACAGCGGCGGAGGAATTTGAGGGACGCACGCAGGGAGTGGAAAGGCTAAAGACTAAGTCGGAGCCAATGGCAGCGTTGCAGGGAGCAGAAAGGGATTTTCTTACGCTGCCAACAGTGCGGAAATCTCTGGTGGGGCCCCTTGAGTTCCGCTTATTCAGGCATTCAAACGAGCCTGCCCCCAGAGGTTAGAGAAAAAAAATCTTTTAACCATTGGGTTGCCAGATTTGGGCAGGTGTGAACATAAATAAATAGCTTCACTACTGAAAATGCTAATTGATTCAAAAGGAGCGACGCTACCACCAAGCTACTGAGAAATGTAGTTAAGCAAAATAACTTCTACCAATAATTGGTAATTATTATTGTATATAATGGTAATTACCTGGTATTTAACCAGTCATTATAAATTACAGAATATAAACCTCCACTATTACCCATCAATTTGTCTAAATTTGACCGTGTTAGTGTGACAATAACTCAGATATTTACAAGGTAATTACCATATTCTAGACAATGGACAGATATTTACCCGGTAACTACCAGGTATTTACCTGGTAATTAGAAGTATTTACTGGATATTTACCTGGTAATTACCTGGTAGTTACCCGGTAATTACCTGGTATTTACCCAGCCTTTAATCAATGTTTACCCGGTAATTCTTTCAGAATGCTCCTAGAGAGCGCCCTACAAGAGGACTGTTCGTGTTTTACATGAAATGTTTTCACTTGTTCTTATTGTTTAATTTATCATGTCTGTCTGTAAACTTGTAACCTCTTTGTATATGTTTTCTGTAGGGCACTCTTGCAAATGAGAGCTTGCTCTCAAGAGATCTCCCCTGTATAAACAAATGCTAAATAAAAATAAAAATAAAAACTTAGCTACTTGTAGCAAGCTACTGCCCAATACTGCTTCCTTTTACATGGCAATGGTGTTCTTGGGAAGAATAGAAACCGCACACTCTGGCTCCGATGCAATGAATTTAATAAAAACGTTTCGACCTGGTGGCCTTTCTCAAGTCATGAAAGGCCACCAGGCCGAAACGTTGTCCTTTTATTAAATGCATTGCATCGGAGCCAGAGTGTGCGGTTTCTATTCTTCCTATGGATTCTTCCCCGTCACCGGCACCTCGCTGAGATTTCATGGTGTGCATTCTCTCCATTTTTGACAATGGTGTTCTTGGGGCCAGAAAACACAAAAAAGTGAAAACAGGTCCCAGAGTGGAATTCTTTGATAATGCCGCCCTTACTGTTGCCGTGTGAAGTAGCAAAACGCAAATCATGTGACAACATGGCCCCCTTCGCCATGGAAGACAATGAAAGACAATATAGGAGGAACATTCAACTGGCGGCTAGTTGATTGATGGGCTAGTTAGCCCATCAATCCATCAATCCATCAATAGCCTTAATGGCACAAAGTGAATCGCATTGACATTCAACAAACTGTCATGACATCAGCTTTTGATAACGAGTTGCTAAAAATACATAATGGGCGATAATTTATTCCTGGGTATTGGGTAAATAAAAACAGAACAGTCGACTCACTACGGGTTAAAATTTACTTTTCGAAGGCAGCAGATATTCTTCCAATTTATCTGTGTTATGTGTCTTTCGGTAGCCTGGTAAACCATCCACTCACGAGTCACGTGAACTCACATTCTGTTTCATTCTGCGGGATCGTCTGGCCTCCAGCCCTGAGTGGGAGCTTTCAGATTTTACAAAGGGCACTAGCCAATCAGGGACCTGTCTCATAGTTGACATCGTAACCCGGCCAATCAGGAATGCTGCTAGCAAAACAGTAATGGCTGCCTCCGTGGCTGTCCACCTCGAGCAGTAACATCAAACAAACATTTGTCGAGTTTAAACAGCCATAAAGTGCAGTTATTAGATAAATGGACTCAATAACAACAATTAAACAAGTACAGGAGTTTGGAGTTTGCACCAGTGGAGCTTCTCAGCAGAAAATATGTTTTCACCGTTCTCCCGAGTGGATTTGGATTTGACTGGATCCAACGCTGAATGGCTGAAGGAGTTGTCTGTCAAGGCAAGTAGGCTACTTCTACCCATTGAAATTGCTGTGCACAGCGTTGAGTCCAGACGGATCCGCGAGACGAACAGAATGTAAGTTCATGGATCATCAGGATGATTTCAAGCAGGCTAGTCTTTCGGATCACTCACACAAAAACATTACAATCTTTGCTAGTTCCTAACACTCAAAATCTCCCTTATTATTCTATTATTCTATTATTATTGCTGTTGTATTATTAGTGGCCGGGCCAGCGAAGCGGCAGGGCCACTTATTGTATTTGCCTGTATTATTCTTCTTCTCCCGGGAAGTTCGACTTCCCATGCATGAAAACTAACCAAACTTTGCACAAAGGTCCAGTCCCATGGCCAGCGAAGGCCAGCGAAGCGGCAGGGCCACTTATTGTATTTGCCTGTATTCTTCTTCTCCCGGGAAGTTCGACTTCCCATGCATGAAAACTAACCAAACTTTGCACAAAGGTCCAGTCCCATGCCAAACGTCTTTGACGCAAATTAGGGGCCAATAGTCCTAACGGTGGCACTACAGCGACCGTCGAAAGTTTCAAACTTTGAAAGTTCATAAAAAATCAGGCATACGTGCTACAGCTTTGCAACTTTCACCGAAATGTGCGCCCAAATGAGGAGAAACTTTTGTACAATGCAACCTATGGCCAATTATGAAGTCTAAAGACCGCAAAACTGCAAGAACTGTAAAACTAATGAAACCCTACTCCTCCCACATTTTTTCTTCAAACGACACCAAACTTCAGCATCTGCATCGTTAGACTGTCCTACACAAAAGTATCAAACAGATTTTCGATCGGTCAAAAATTTTCAATGTACTTTCCCGGTAATTGTATATTATAAACATCCACCATTACCCATCAGGTCAGAGAGTTCTCCAAACTTTTGAGTAGCCAGTCAGATTGAAAAAGTAGTATCATGTTCGCGGCATTTGTTCCAGTGGTCCTTTTCCTAATTAATAAACAAACCTCAAATATGTATCCATGAGTGTGACAATTGAAATAATACAAATAAACATTCTTATAAAGGCCCAATGCTCAATTCAATTATAAATAAAACAATATCCATATTGCAAAACACAAAAAGGCAATGTATATTTTTAAGAACAAAGAAAATACTAATAACTGGTATGTTTCCCACAGGATTTGGAGAGATTGTGGTGGGTAGACCTTGCTTGGACCCTCTTGGGGGATTCGGGGGGGCCACCTGTAAGAAAAATTTGTACATTTTAAACTAAAATGCATGCATCTGGTTCACTTTGAGAACCAATTTAAGAGGCTAGATCAGGGGTGGGCAATTATTTTTCATGGGGGGCCACATGAGAAACCCAGATTGTTGCCGGGGGCTGAGCAAATATTGTCATGCCGTAACCCAGGAACTTTGATGATAGAGAGGACCACAAAAAAATGTCCTCGCCACCAGAGGGCCAGACTTTGCTGAGCGTTGGGGGCCGAACTGGCGCAGAAAGATTTGGAGCATTTGAAGTCAGGTTTAGAGGAATAACTCATTTTAAACACAGTTGTGATGTCATTATTCAGTCTTAAACACCAATAATTTGATCCTTTTCTCATTCACTCCTATGTCACCACTTGCTCTCCATGCAGGGCTTGAAATTAGCTTTTTTGACCACCTGCCAATATGGCTGCTAGAAGTTACCAGCCAATTAGAATTTCCACTAGCCAAAATGTTTTTCTTGAAATAAACCAGAATATGAGTTGGTTAATTTAAGCATAAGTATCAGTAAGTGGCCTGGGATTCTCAAAGCCTGTGTTGAGCGTCACACGAACAAAAATGCACTCTTGAAGCTAAATAAATCCAAAACCAACAAGTTAATTATTTAAATTTTTTACTTAAATGTAGAACAGTCATTTCTTACACATGAGATTACTTTTAGCCTTTTAGTCATAAAGATTATTGAAAGATATTCCATATTCCAGACTGAAATGTTATAACAGAAGTGGAGTATTGGCCAGAATGACATGAACATTTGGACACTTATTCAGCGGGTATCTTGTATGTTGCGTTCATGTGCACTGTTTTTTTTTTTTTTTTACAGTGTATAAAGTAACCGGTAGGCCAGAGGCCAGTAGGCGGAGAAATCGCCGGCTACCGCTACCAGGGCTTGGGGAACTCCCTGTCAGGTATTGTAGTTTTGACCGTGTTCCCTGAACAGGTATTTACCCAGTATTTAGTAGATTTTTAACCGATAACCTGGTATTTGCCCAGTAATTAGAAACTTGTACCATACATTTGCAAAACATTATCAAATAAAACCTCACGAGTTACCCTGTAAGTAAGGTGGAACTGTACTCTAAAAGGAAGCCTTGTTTGTTTCCCTGACATTACCATGTTCTTGCAATGTCCTTTGGAACACTCTACCCCATTGTCCCTGCAATCGACACAAACTTGTACCATGTATATTCCAAAACATTTACAAGTAAACCATGTTGATTTCACGGGCGCCGGAAGCAGGGGGACATGGGGACATTTTGTCCCCCTAAAAATTTTGTCCCCCTAAAAAAAAACAAAAAAAACCCTCAAAAATCTGAGGGGGCAATTGCCCCCTCAATTACAATGGGCATGACGCTTAGAGCCCACTTTACACTGTTTACACAGCCTGTGACGCTTGTTAAAGCTGTGATCGTTGTGGGATTATTACACCTGAGAGACAGACAGACCCAGACTCTGTACTGCACTCACTAATGCACTTTAGGATGGCTTGAATGTGTTGTCATTGGCTGCTGCTATAATGGTATAGTATACGGTTAGTTTTATTTTATTTTTGTGTTGAGGTCTGTATACAGAAAACACCTTTATTGTTTTTTCCTTTAAATTAGGATGATTTGTATGGAAATGCCATTTGGTTTGCTTTTGGTTGCAGGGTATTTCATTAATCACTTTGGCTTGAAATTAATATAGAGCTGCTGGACTATTCCAACTGACCTCCTGAACTTTTCTTACTTTGAGAGACCGTGTAAGATAAGTCTGTTGTTTTGTTTTCACCCTCTCTATTCACCAGTTGGAGATGCCATATGGCGGCGACGGACTGGAGAAGGGACCGCATGCTGAAGCCAAGCCTAAACAGGACTGCTACCTAGCTGGACTGGACACTGGTCATTTTTTGCACATTTTGGACATTTTACGTCCAAGTGTTTGGGTCAGCACCACTCCCCAGTAGAATTTTACACACCCATGACATACAGATTGAATAAAATATATTATTTTATTTGGTTCCAGTATGGAAAATATGGTGCAAGTTTGTCTATGTTGCATGGGAAAGGACTCTGTTATACCAAGTGATCAAACTATGCTTTCTTTTACTGTACAGCCTCTACTTACTCTATGAATTGTAGACTTGCCTGGTATAAGATTGCAGAACATACGAGTAAAAGCTTGTGTTTCTGACTGGGTAAATCAACATGTTTTACTTGGAAATGTTTTGGAATATACATGGTACAAGTTTGTGTCGATTGCAGGGACAATGGGATAGACTTTGGGATATTCTATTCCAAAGGACATTGCAAGTACATGGTAATACCAGGGAAACAAACAAGGCTTCCTTTTACAGTAGAGTTCCACCTTACTTACAGGGTAACTCATGAGGTTTTACTTGATAACGTTTTGCAAATGTATGGTACAAGTTTCTAATTACTGGGCAAATACCAGGTTATCGGTAAAGAATCTACTAAATACTGGGTAAATACCTGGTCATTACAGGGGAAATATCTGAGTTACTGCCAGGGAACATGGTCAAAACTAGACAGCCTGATGAGTAATAGTGGATGTTTGTGATCTACAATTACCGGGAAAGTACATGGTAAAACCAGGGAAACAAACCACGCTTCCTTTTAGAGTACAGTTCCACCTTACTTACTGGGTAACTCATGAGGTTTTACTTGGAAATGTATGTGGTACAAGATTGTAATTACTGGGTAATTATCAGGTAAATACATGGGATTTACCGGGTAAATATTAAGTAAATGCTGGGTAAATACCACGTAATAATTACCTTGGAAATACCTGGGAGTTATCTGGTAAGTATCTAGTAAATACTGGTTAAATACCTGGGAATTACAGGGGAAATATCTGAGTTATTGCCAGGTAACAGTCAAAACTACACTACCCTGATGGGTAATGGTGGATGTTTATAATCTACAGTTACCAGGAAAGTACATGGTAATACCAGTGAAACAAATCACGCTTCCTTTTACAGTACAGTTCCACCTTACTTACCGGGTAACTTTTACTTGATAAAGTTTTGGAAATGTATGTGGTACAAGCTTCTAATTACTGGGTAAATACCAGGTAATTATCGGGGAGATATCAGTTATTGCCAGGTAACACGGTCAAAACTACACAACCTGATGGGTAATAGTGGAGGATTGTAATCTACAATTACCAGGTAAGTACATGATAATATAATGGAAACAAACAAGGCTTCCTTTTACATTACAGTTCCACCTTACTTACAGGGTAACTTGCAAAGTTTTACTTGATAATGTTTTGGAGTGTACGTGGTAGAAGTTTCTAATTACTGGTTAATTACCAGGTCAATACCGAGTTATCTGGTAAACATCGATTAAAGGCTGGGTAAATACCAGGTAATTACCGGGTAAATATCCAGTAAATACTTCTAATTACCAGGTAAATACCTGGTAGTTACTGGGTAAATATCTGTCCATTGTCTAGTATATGGTAATTACCTTGTAAATATCGGAGTTATTGCCACACTAACACGGTCACATTTAAATGAATTGATGGGTAATAGTGGAGGTTTATATTCTGTAATCTATAATTACTGGGTAAATACCAGGTAATTACCAAGTAAGTTGCCAGACTGGACTGCTTTATAGATAAACACAAACTATTAATTGATTGTCAATATGGGTTTAGAGACAGTAGATCAACCTCGATGGCCTTGATGGAGCTTATGGAAGAACTTTCAAGTGCAGTAGATGATGAGAAGTTTGCTGTGGGGATTTTCATAGACCTGAAGAAGGCATTCGATACCTTAGATCATAACATTTTGTTGGAGAAAATGGAAAGGTTTGGAATCAGAGGGGTGGGACTGGAATGGCTGAAGAGCTACATCAGGTACAGGAGTCAGTTTGTGCAGGTGGCTAATGCCATGTCCAAGCCAGCTGACATTATGTGTGGAGTACCACAGGGTTCGATAGTTGGTCCCAAATTATTTATTATGTATATAAATTATATTTGTAATGTGTCCGATATTTTGAAATATGTAATTTTTGCTGATGACACCAATATTTTTTTACTCAGATGTCTGTTTACAGAGGTTAATGGAGAAGGTGACAGTAGAACTAGAAAAACTTAAAATAAAAAGTTATCTTTGAACTTAAATAAAACCAAGTTTATGATTTTTGGAAATCGCAAAACACATTTAACAACTCAGGTAGGTTTAAGGATAGGAGGGGTTGATTTAGAAAGAGTATACGAAAACACTTTTCTGGGGGTAGTAATAGATCATAAATTCAGTTGGAAATCACAAGTGAACAAAGTAAGATCTAAAATCTCCAGAAACATCGGGGTTTTGAACAAAGTCAGACACTTCCTTAACCACAGATCCATGAACACTCTTTATTCCACGTTGATTTTACCTTATTTAACTTACTGTGTTGAGATCTGGGTTCATGCTTGCAAAACCACACTACAGTCAGTTTGTACAGTACAGAAAAGAGCAATACGAATAGTGAATAACGTTGGATTCTATGATCACACCAATTTATTATTTATAAAGTCAAAAACATTAAAATTCATGGACTTGGTGGATCAAAAAACAGCTTTGGTTGTGTATGAAGCCAGAAAGGGCGTGCTCCCGTCCAACATACAAATTATGTTCAAAGAAAGAGAGGGGGGTTATGCCCTCAGAGGCGAACAAAATTGGAAACCTGTCTGTAACACAGCTATGAAAAGCAGGTGCATATCTGTCTGTGGTGTGAAGTGGTGGAATGCTTTGCCGGAAGAATTAAAATACAGTAAGAATGTGTTGATCTTTAAAAAAAGGTATAAAGACATGATGATGGATAATTACAGACTGGTTCCTAGGTAACTGAATGATGTAAATAAAATATATATATATGTATTATTTATTTACTTTTTTTGTTTCTTGTATTAGGATATTTTTCCTTGAAATCCTTTGTTGTATATTTGATGGCAAGTAAGGACAATGTCCAAAAATGTCTGAGGAATGATCATGATGATTTTCTTATTTTAATTGTAAGAAAAGGGGGGGCCTTACATAAGCGTTTGCTTCTGCCCCTAACCTTTGGTTGTGACCTAAGTGTATATGCTTGGTGGTGGTGACCAATACATTTTTTTCATTCATTCATTCATTCAAGTACCTGGTAGTTTTCAGGGAAATATCTAGTAATTACCAGGTAACTACCAGGTAACTAAAAATTGTGGTAGTATTAAAAAAATTAAAATACCACAGCTATAGACAAAATGGTGTAAGACTCACACAATGTTATCAAGTATAGTATATTTTATAATGTAAAACAAACCACATTAATGGAGATCCCACAAAAGTGGATAAATACACAGCACAAAGATGACTCAAGAGGGGGGGCATGGTGGTGCAGTGGTAAGCACTGTCGCCTCACAGCTAGAAGGTCCGGGGTTCGATTCCCACCTGGGACGCTGTGAGTGCTGAAGGAATGCGTGCCCGTCCGCATGTCCTCAAGTGCCCATCGCCCGGGTGGGGTCGTCAAAAGGGCCTTTCTGTGTGGAGTTTGCATGTTCTCCCCGTGCCCCCTGGGGGTTTCCTTCATACAGGAACCCACACCAAAATCATGCAATTTTCTAGTTGCTGATGTGGTGCCTCCTCTGGTCGTTAGGGGCGCCTGTTCAGAGGGAGGGGAACTCGTTGGAATGGCGTGATCCTCCCACGTGCTATGTCCTACCGGTGAAGCTTCCCCTGTCAGGTGAAAAGAAGCGGCTGGCTAACTGCCCATGTCTCGGAGGAAGCATGGAGCCAGTTTCGGCTCATAATTATTCGACTGTCCCGTTCAAACATGACCGTGAAAGGATCTCTCTGGTCTACTGAAGAAATTAAATGTTTGCTTGAAATTTAGGCAGATGAAAATTTACATTCAGAACCTGACATTACACACGAGAGATTAATGGAATAATTCAAGTACAATAGAACAATACCGTGACAAACTTAAAAAAAACTGATGTTGCAATACCAGAAAGGGATGTGGTGCGTAAATCTGGAAGCTCAACTTCCTATTTCGATGCAGTGGACAGCATAATCGGTGAGCCTAATGTTATTGAGTCACAACCCAAACCCATCACACCATCATCATCTCCACCATGCGATCAAGAGAACATGCGACCCATTAGTCCACCAATGAGCCTCCCAATAAGCGATAGTTTGTAGGATAAGTTTGGTTAGACTGAGTTTAGTTTGTTTGTTTGCTTTGTTGAGTAGCGTGGTTGGGAGCTTTGGATTAAATGAGATAGTCGGGCTCAGAAATGCACAAAACGTGTTTGTGCACGTGTTGGCGTGCTAGCTGTGTGAGCTAGCTAGCCCAAAGGGCTGGATGGAGGGGGGTAATGTGAGAAAGCCAGAGGTGACAGCTATTGTGGGAAGGTGTGAACGACAGAGAGAGACAGAGGGAGTGAGAGAGAGAGAGGTCTTTCAGGCTGGAGAGAGGGTCCTTGTCCTGTGGGGAAGAAACCTTTTGAGGAGAACCTCACCTCCTCTTTTCTGACCCTCTCTCCACCCTCCTCCCCTCTCTCCCCCAATCCCCCCAATTAGACAAACATTAACATCAATTAAGGGCCCTCACGGGAACACAGGCTCTATATAATTACCTTAATGAGCGGACGCTTTCTCCTGGTCCCTCTCTCTTTCTGTCTCTTTCTTTGGACCCTCAATCTCTTAAACAAACTTAGAGGGCCTCAGTGGGAGAGGGGAGGGCTGCTAAGAAAACGGTCAGTGGTGGTGGTTTTGGGTGGGGGGGTCGTTTCCCGTTGGCTTTTGTGGTGCTGGTCTTTCTAAAGAGGCCGGGGCTGAATCAGCCTATTGGCCAACAAACAGCTTTGGAGAGGGAAGCTGAGCTGCACTGCTGTTCCCACAGAGGAGCATCTATACAGACACAAGACCCCCGACTGAGAGGGGTCTGAAGAAGAGGAGAGGAGAGACAAGAAAGACTAGGAGATGGAAGGGGAAAAAGGCCACAAAGAAGGAGAGGAGAGAAGGAGCTTAGGAGAGGAATCGAAAGGGAGGAGAGGCAGCCACCAGAATAAAATGAACCAAAAATATCTTGCATAATCAACATTTGTAGATACGTATACAGTATCAACACCTAGACCTAGTGGTCATGTAAATAATCATAGTTTGCTGTTGACATAACATGGTGCAAAGTCATGGTCAGGGTGTGACGTGTGTGTGTGTGTGTGTGTGTGTGTGTGTGTGTGTGTGTGTGTGTGTGTGTGTGTGTGTGTGTGTGTGTGTGTGTGTGTGTGCCCTCAGAAACAAAAGTGTAGTGAAAAAATGGAATACGGCTTGACCGAGGTACAACCAGCGCTATACCGGGTTGATTTTGTGTTTGAAAGGGTTAACACACGTTGGCCGACTCGAGTTGTGGGGTCAGACAAGGGTTGATTTCCATGTGAGTGGCTGCTAACAACCAGGTTGTGACAAACAAATCTCATTGCTTACAAATGCGGCCATGGCCACGTCTGTAAAACTGATCAATACGATTACATAATTTCCTGTAAGTTAAGTTAAGTTAAGTTATCCTTTATTTATCCCCTTGGGGAAATTCATCCTCTGCATTTGACCCATCCTCTACTAGGAACCTTCCTAGAACTAGGAGCAGTGGGCAGCCACTGTGCAGCGCCCGGGGACCAACTCCAGTTCTTTTGCCAGTACCTTGGTCAGGGGCACTGACAGGAGTATTAACCCTAACATACATATCTTTCTTGATGGTGGGAGGAAACCGGAGCACCCGGAGAAAACCCACACGGACACGGGGAGAACATGCAAACTCCACACAGAAAGGACCTGGGACGGACCGGGGTTCGAACCCGGGACCTTCTTGCTGTGAGGCAACAGTGTTAACCACTGAGCCACCGTGCCGTCCACAACTGTAGTCAAGTCAAGTCAAGTTTATTTGTATGGCCCTCCCAATTGTTCTTGGCCAATTGTTCCCTGCCTCTCCTCTCCGACGCACTCTCTCACGCAGCCTGCGTCATGACTCCTCCTCCATCATGGTGGTGGCGGCTGCAACAGCTTGCGAGCGTACAGCGGCGTCCAACTAGCTTGATTTTAAGCATTTTGAGTGTTTTCTGCACGTTGATCCTGATCACAGCCGCGGTGAAGAATCTGCGACCAGTACTGCTGGATCAGAGGATAGTTGGTGAATCCATGGAGAACCTTCCAACATTCTACATTCCCGACGATAACGTTAAAACCAACAAACACTTCGGCTATGGACTTGCGGCTAGTTACGACTCGTTGCTACGGCGTAAATGGCGGCCCCTTATTGTTAAGGGAACTGACGATCGCAGGAATATAATATCCATCTGCCTGCTGATCTCGGGCGACATCCACCCGTGTCCAGGCCCTGCACCGTTTACCGCAGGTACGCTAGAGGCAAATACACCCACACAAACTGTACATGCTTATATGGCAATCCAGCAACTAGCCTGGCTCCCACAACAGTCAGTAGCTAATGTTTTAGCATGGCTCCACTTACCCCCACCGGTCTTCGGGCGGCTAAATGGAATTGAACCACCGCCGGTTGGGCCGCTAGCTGGGCCGCTAGGTAGGCTTGACCATCCGACAACTACGGAGCAGGCTGAGCCCCCGCGGCCTACGACGGTGGACCTGCCGACGGGAGAGCCATCACCCTCACCGCCGGCGAGCCTTGTTGTCGCCCCGGAGCCATCGGAGGGCGGAGGCAACGACTGCCCGCCGCCAGGTAGGCCGCTAGCTAGGCCGCTAGGCAGGCCTACCGGGCCCCAGCGGCCCTCGCCTGACCATCTGACATCGACGGCGCGGGCCGGTTCTTGGCGGTGCACACGGCCATTTCAACACGGGCGCGGGCTAGGCCCCCGCGGCCGTCAGCCATCCACCCAGCTAGAGCCTCCATCGAGCTGTCACTTGGCGACAGCTTAGCAGCGCCAGCCATCTCAACACGGGCGCGGCCTAGGCCCCCGCGGCCGTCAGTTATCCACCCAGCTAGAGCCTCCATCGAGCTGCCATTTGGCGACAGCCTAGCAGCGCCAGCCATTTCAACACGGACGCGGGCTAGGCCCCCGCGGTCGTCAGCCATCCACCCAGCTAGAGCCTCCATCGAGCTGTCATTTGGCGACAGCTTAGCAGCGCCAGCCACAGCAGCGGCAGTCACAGCGCCACTTCGGTGTCCAGAGTCCATCTGCGGCGGCCGCACTAAGGGACCAGGCGGTCCTAGCAGCCCCAGATGGTCTACTGTCACCGGCCGTCTCAGCACGACCACGGGCTGGGCCCCCGTGGCCGACGCCTGTCCATCCGGCCTCCCCAGCACGGCCACGGGCTGGACCCCCGTGGCCGACGCCAGTCCATTTGGCCGTCCCAGCACGACCACGGGCTGGGCCCCCGTGGCCGACGCCTGATCATCCGACCACCACAACACAAGCGCGGGCTGGTCCCCCGTGGTCTGATGAACCTGAGGTAAAATCCAGAAATCCAGCTCTAAAAAAGCACCGTGGCTCAAAACTGTTTCGTACTCTTAACCAAGCTAATATTGTCTGGAATCCACGGTGCAAGCCAAAGGGACTTTTGTGTGGACACATAAACATTCGCAGTCTTGGTAACAAACGTGAACAATTAGAGCATCTCCTGTATGAGTCCAATATTGATTGTCTAGGTATATCAGAATCTTGGCTGAAACAGTCCTCTCCAGAAGCCCTTGTATCTATGCCAGGCTACAATGTTTTCAGGAAGGACAGGATTAAGGGTAAAGGTGGGGGTGTATTACTCTACATTAAGAGCACCCTCGCCTGCAAAGAGATAATTTGGTCAACAGATGTAAATTTTGATTGTGTTGGTGTAGACATCACCCTATCAAATGAAATGTCCTTCTCCCTGATTTGCCTCTATAGACAGCCAGCCGCTAAAGTGGATTTCTATGACCAGTTAAAGCTCCTGTTGAGATCCTGTGATCCTAACAAAGAGACCATTTTTTTAGGAGATTTTAACGTAAATTGGGATGACAAACAATGTAGAAAAAACCTTAAACAAACCATGGATGCCCATAATTTAACACAATTAATTGAACAACCGACCAGAGTAACTAATACCTCCCAAACCAGGATAGACCTACTTTTCACAAACAAAGCTGATAGAATCGCTAAAACCTACAATTTGCTGACCGGTCTTTCTGACCACAATTTAATTTTTTTCGCTAGGAAACTAAACAAAAAACGGCTTGTAAACGCACCCAATAAAAACTGCTCTTCTTTTAGTTCCATCCCAAAAAACATGCAACAATGTTTTGGGGATGCTATTAAAAACATCAACTGGGATGAGACGCTTTGTTCTGACAATTTGGAGTCGAACTGTGGTCTGTTCACAGATAAAATTAACGAAACAATTTCTTCATTCTCCAGGAGGGGGCGCCAAAAGGCCAGTAAAAAGCAACACCTTTCCTGGTTGAACCATAGCTGCATCTCGCTTCTGCGGTCTAGGGACTCTCTCCTCAAACAAAGCCTGAAATCTGGGCTGCCGACAGATAGGCAGAAATTCACCCATGCCCGTAATAAGGTGACTCGGACCCTCAGAAAGGCCAAAGCCAACTTTTTTATCAGTATAATAGAAGGTGCAAAAGGAAACGGTAAAAAAGTATGGGACATCATGAATAAACTACTAGGTAAACAGAACAAACAGGTAAACAACACCCTAGAACTAAAAGTCAACGATGTTCTGATTAATGACCCCTCTGCACTGGCCTGTACGTTTAATAATTATTTTTTAAATAGTGTATTTGAAATAACCAAACTCTTCGCCCCCTCTGGTGTTCCATCCAGCCCAACGGTGGTCGACGGGCCCCTCTTTGAGCTGGAGGAAATAACAGAGGCTGAGGTAAGAAAAATCCTTGTGGCGCTGAAACGTTCCAAGGCCAAGGACACTCATGGCCTTGACACTGACTTTATGAAAACACACTCTGACGCTTTAGTAAAACCCATCACCATATTAGTGAACCAATCCATCAGGTCAAAAGAGGTGCCTGCATCCTGGAAGGTGGCGATTGTGACACCAATATTTAAATCTGGTAGCAAGGTAGCGGTGGCCAACTACAGGCCAATCAGCATTTTACCCACCTTATCGAAGGTTGTTGAAAAATGGGTGTCAAAACTCATGATCACTCACCTGGACAAAGGTCACACCCCACTCCACCCATTACAATTTGGTTTCCGTGCTAATCACTCCACTGAGTCAGCAAACTGTGTTTTTATAGAAAAGGTTAAGTACATGCTTGACAAAAATCCATATGTAGGTGCTGTGTTCCTGGATCTCAGGAAGGCATTTGACACCGTCAACCATCAAGTACTCCTGGCTAAGCTGTCCCACTTCAATTTCTCGGCAGCCACTATACAATGGTTCAGGTCCTACTTAACAAACAGAAAACAGTGTGTTATGGTTGACGGTGTCAAATCCCCCTATCTTGACAATCCAGTCGGTGTGCCGCAAGGATCGATCCTTGGACCACTACTGTTCTCCCTGTACATCAATGACCTGCCGGACATATGCCCTGATCTTAATGTACAGATGTATGCTGACGACGCAGTCATTTTTGTACAGGGTAAGAAAACTGATCAGATCTCTTGTAACCTTACAAATGTGCTAAGCAAGGTCCAACAGTGGTTGCAAGATACGTGCCTGCTGCTAAACACAAAAAAAACGGTATGTATGATGTTCAGCAAACGACCAGTTGGCATCACCCGGTCCAATGTGTTTCTGGGGGGGGAGGAACTGGAACTAGTCTACCAGTTCAAGTACCTCGGGGTCATCTTGGACTCGAACCTATCCTTCAAGAAACACACCAAAAAGGTTAAACGAACAATTAATTTCAATCTAGTTAATTTTAGACAAATTCGACCTTTCCTAACCACTGATGCAGCAAAATCGTATCTTCACTGCATGATATTCTCCCACATTGAATACTGTTTCACAAACTGGTCGTTCGCAGGTGCCACTGTCATAAAACCCATTGAACAACTTTACCATAGAGCCATCAAGGTATTTGCTAGAAAACCATTGTCATACCACCACTGTAACATTCTGGAACAACACCGCTTTTTGACCTTTGAGAATATCAAGGTCTTTAAGAGTGCATGTTTCTTCTACAAATGCCTTCATGGATTAGCTCCCCCGCCCTTAAATGAATTCATTTACAGAAACAGAACTAGTGGACTTGGCACCAGGTCTGAAACTAGAGGCGACTGCAAGGTCCAGCGCAGACTGACCACGTTTGGTCAGAACGTCCTCTCAGTCAAAGGCAGCCAAACGTGGAACAGTCTGCCAGTCCCCATAAGGGAAAGTCCCTCACTTGCCACTTTTAAGGGTTCACTGAAGGAATGGCTGGAAAGCCACCAGTCCTGTGGCCACAGGTAACAAGGTCAATTTCTGAACTTTTTTTTATTTTTATTTTTTTTATTCTCTTCTTTTTAATGTACTCTATACTGTTGTGTTTTTTGAGTGTAGTACTGCTCCTTGTGTTTTGCTATTTTGCACATGTATACTTGTCTTACGGGTGTAAAGCACTCTGATGCCTATGTTTGTTGTTTTATATATTCTGTTTTTATGTTTTTGTGTTTTATGTTTCGGGGACAACAGATGGAAACTAGCCTTGTGCTAAATCCGGCGATTTTTACACTTTTATTATGTTCCAGATGTTTTTATCTGTTCCATGGTTATTGTGTTCATTAATTTTGCATTGTCCCATCGAAATAAATCAATCAAATCAAAAACCTAATTCACAAGCATGTCTCAGAGGGCTTCACAGAAAATATTTCTAGCTAATTGTAGCTGACACAACAGTAGCAAATTACAGTAGTAATAATAACACATTGAACAAGGGCAGTGGTGGCCCAATGGTTAGAGAAGCGAGCTTGTGACCGGAAGGTCGTCGGTTCAATCCCCGGGACCGGCAGGATAAATCTGGGTGGGGAAAGTGAAAAGGCAGCGCTTGCCCCTCCCTCATTACCACCACTGAGGTGCCCTTGAGCAAGGCCCTTAACCCCAACTGCTCCAGTGGAGCTGATCAGTGGCCAGCAGATCAGACTGTGGTTGTACTGGTCAGCTTCCAGGTATGAATGTGTGTGTGAATGTGAACAGGGCACTCCTGAAAAAGAGAGCATTGACTCCCCCTCTATAAATAAAGGTACAAAAAAAACAAAAAAAAACAACAATCATATGATAGAGAAATATAGAAAATATAGAAATATAGGATAGAATGGGTGCCATGCTTTAGGGTAGAATGGGTGCCATGCTTTAGAATAGTGGGGCAGGAGAGATCAGGAAAAGGAGGAGGTGGGGAGGGTCCAGGGCAGGGAGAGCAGGGGGGATGTGAGAGAGGAGAGAGCAGGAAAGTGATGAGGTGGGGAGGGAATGGGAAATTTTGGGGAGGAGAGGAGGTGGGGAAGGAGCAGGGGAAGGGGGAAAGAGGAGAGAGCAGGAGAAGGGAGGGGGAGGGAGAGCGGGGGGATGTGGGGGAGGAGAGGGCAGGGAAAGGGAGGAGGTGGGGAGGGAATAGGAAATGTGGGGGAGGAGAGAACAGGGAAGGAGAGGTGGGGAAGGAGCAGGGGAAGGAGAAAGAGAATGGGTGCCATGCTTTAGAATAGAATGGATGCCATGCTTTAGAATAGTGGGGGAGGAGAGTTCAGGAAGGGGAGGAGGTGGGGAGGGAGAGCAGGGAGAATATGAGAAAGTATGTGGAGAGAACAGTGAAAGGAGGGGATGCCATGCTTTAGAGTAGAATGAGTGCCATGCTTTAGAGCAGGGGTACTCAATTCAAATTCAAAGAGGTCCAGATAGAGAACATTTCCTCAAGCGAAGGTCCGGAACATTGAACTTAGGCTACTTCAATGATTGCAGTAGCCTAATGGTACAATGTCTGTAAGAGTCAATGACTGACTGTTAAATCAAAATAAACGTTGTTTGTTTATTTACAGTTTTCATATTTAAAGCAGCTACGAGCCAGATTTTCGATTGTTATTAAACATTATAATTACAATATCACATCTTACCTATAATAGTAGCTGAGACCAAAGCCGTGTGAATCGGAGATTGCTCTGGTGATGATTATAGAGTCTGTGTCTGTCTAACCTCGCGTCACCAGGGGGCTCTCTCTCTCTATCTGTATACCGGCGGGCCAGATAAACCCGGAAGTGAAACAAAATGGTTCACGGCAGCTCCCTGCCTTCCGCCATTTCGCTCTACCTAGCAACAGACCATAAACAAGGAACACGCCATGCAGGGGCGCTCGCTACTCTTGTGAACATCTCTCGTTATATTCTAACAGGTTTTTTGGAAGTTATTTTGTGGTTATGGCCGAAGTGGCTGCTGCAAACCTTTTCATTTCACTTCATGATCTGCCCTGGCCACAGACAGACTAACACTGGCCTATTCACTCGGGGTTCAAGCGAGACTACTCTGCGTTGGTCTCGTCTACTATTAGAGGTAAGATGTGGTGCATCAATATTAAATTTAGACTGTTTAATAACAATCGAAAATCTTGCTCGTAGCTGCTTTAACTGGATTAATTATAAATAACTAGCCTACACTAATAATAAAACATGTTCTTTTATCATTTAAAGTAAAATAATGGCTGCATTTAAAAATAACACAACAGAGTGCTTTGGAAAAATGTGCATCTTAAAATGAAGTGCTTTAATTTTAGAAAAATAAGTTCCCCCTTTTTCACATTTGATTAGGCTCTCAGCCAACAAACCTAATTTTCTCTTGATAGAAGTGAGCTCCCACTCTGTCTGTCTATCTGTCTGTCTGTCTATCTGCCTGCCTGTCTCTCTGTCTTTCTATTTATCTATCGATTGTTCGCAATGCAAACTTTGCATGCCGTTGGGCAGTGAATGTGTGTGTGCCCCTCAGTCTGGATTTGAGTGTGTGTGTGTTTGCTCATGTGTGGCGCTTCCATAGACAGCTGGTCAGGATCGCATCACACTTCACGAGACATACTGGTTTTGAACTGCTCATGAGACCAATGAATAAACATGAGTCTGTCTGCTCTGGATAAAAACTAAAGCTTTGTTTTCGCGGTCTACTCATTTCTTTTGAGCACACGATGTGAAATTACTTCTATCTCTCACATTTCTCCGAGTCTCGCCTCTCCTCCGTCCGTGTGTCAACTCTCCCGCAGCAGCAGCAGCACAGCCTAGGGAAGTCAAGCAACAGCCAACAGGCAGAATCGATTCGCTTGTTGATTGGCTGAATAGCATCACGTGTGATGATTTACAGCACATGCATTGGTCTGTGAGATCCTGGCAGATACACCAGTACCGTAAAGGCTAGAAAAGCATGTGCCGGTTAAAATAGAAACACTCCGTGAAAATGCAACTATTCAATGATTTGTAGGTTATAGGGCTCGGTCCGGATAGGACGGCGTCTGAGTCCGGATGCGGACCCCTAGTCCGGACTTTGAGGATCGCTGCTTTAGAGTGATCCTGGTGTCTTTAAAGTGTAACTTACCCCAAAACACTTTTTTCAGCTTTTAACCAATATATATGACTTTGGGGGTGGTGTGTGAAGAATTCTGGTCAAAATTTCCACATTTGAGACCAAACTGTTACCATTGTAACATTTGTATCATTTTCAGCTGCATAAGTGACCTGTTCAACACTGCTTTTTTTTTTGTCCTCAAAACTGCACAAAATGTGGTACAACCTGATGTCACGTTGTACCCAAAGACTATGGGATTTCAAGATATTAACTCCCCTACTCCCCTTGTACCCTTTCTCGGCTCCTCACAACTCCAAGCCTATTCCCATGATGTCACAAGCATTTTCCTACCAATATGGTGCTACAATACACACAGCTCATTGGCTGTTTGTGTCACTTGACCTGTTAATCACCTGTTAATTGATTACAATTGCCTGTTACTTTTCCTACCAAGATGGCCGTGATGTAACACAATACTATCAATAAACACCACTATAATCATAAAAGGAAGGAAATGGCATGTGTTGCTGTAAATCATTCCCAACCTTTTTCATACTAAGGAGCCCTAAATTAGTTCACATTGGGGCAATGGACCCCCATATGATGAGATTTGGTCTCTCAGATGCAAATCTTTTTTTTTATCTTTTTTTTATGTAGCCTAGATAAGATTTTGTCCAGAATTCCATATATATTAGGTTGAGAGATAACAGAGAATCCTGGAATCTTCTCAAGGTCACCGGACCCCACATTGAGAACCACTCAACCACTTTGATTGTGCAGCGAGGAGAGAGAGAGGAGGACTCGTCTGTGCCCCTTTTTCACAAAAGCAGCCTACAGCCTAAAATGTATTTTCCTGCTTCACTTTTGACTGGGAGGAGAAGGCAGCTGAAGTGACAGTGACACTCACCTCCGACTTATAGGCTGCTCAGCAGCAGCTGTCGGAGGTGAGCGTCAGTGCAGCTCTGCCCTGTCTGTGACAAGCGGCTTGTCCAGTCGTATGCAGCGGTTCGCTGATGCGGGATTCCCGCAATCCTGTACCCAATTTCAGACACTGATTGTGCAGAAAAGGGGGGGGGGGGGGGGGGGTGGGGGCGCCACATGTTGGGGCTCCACAGAACTATGACACAAATCTAAGACCAATCAGGACAAAATAAAATTTGTTTCCAAGAAGATTAAGTCTGATGATTTAGTCTCATTGGATGCCTGTGGGCAAGTGATGACCAGGGGCGCGGGAAGTGGGGGTGCTTGTGGTGCTGCGGCACCCTCTGCTGTTTTGTATTGGAAATGTAATGTCAATTATTTTTTCATCATTGTAAAGCCACAGCACAGTGAAGAGGATATTAATGAAGATTAGCCTCTTCCTTTTGCTCTAAGAGTGCATCAGATTCATGCATTTTACTTTAAAATGTACAAAATTTCTTTGTCCAGGGGGGGCACAGCCAATGTTAATTTAAAATGAGATAAATATGGCGAAAAAAATCATCCAAACATCCGGACGATGGGTAGGGGGGCCCCTGGGAGCTTCAGTGCCCCGGGGCCCCTGGGGGTGTTAATCTGGCTCTGCAGTGGACACACGTATCTCCTTTTGCCTGACGCGGCTGGATCTGCCAGTGTTTCGTCATTAAGAAGGTGTTAAGAATGCCCCAGACCCTTCTTACAAAACCTTCTTAACGAAAGATCATCTTAGCGCTAAGCTTTTGGGAAACGCAGCCTTCTTAACGGAAGATCATTTTAGGCTAAGAAGCAATCGGGAAACGCGTTGGCTTCGTACGGGAGCCTTAAGAAGGGTCAAAGAAGCTTCTTAGCGCTAAGAAGCTTTTGGGAAACGCATGCCTTCATAACGAAAGATCATCTTAGGCTAAGAAGCAATTGGGAAACGCGTTTGCTTCTTAAGGGGGCCTTAAGAAGGGTTAAAGAAGCTAAGAAGCTTTTGGGAAACCCAGCCATTATTGATTTAACAGGGTTTTTTTCATTCTTGATTTTAAAATAATGATGGACAGGTTCTGATTGAAGGGGGGCTGGAATTCATAAGGATGGACCTCTATCTAATGTTAAATTGACCTAAAGTTGTGCGGGAAAATGAAAGGTGAATGTTATGTGATTGTCTGGTTGGATATGAGTGGACATTAGAGTTCAATACAAATAAGTTATGGAAGACACTAGGTAAAAAGGCTTCTTGATGCATACATTCATACAAAAAACAGAAGTCTGGTATACGTTTATATCGAAAATTGACAGTATGTTTAGTTTCCTGAACAGAGGAGCCGATGGCTCAAATCGATTTGATGATGTAGCCAGTCTTAAGAATCTCTTTTGGATTAGCAGGATTTTCTGGAGAGAAGAAGGATATGTACTGGCCCAAACAATATTACAATATGATAAATAAGGATTAAGCTATAATATTGTGTCAGAAGACAGGTGCGATTTACCAGGGATGAAATCCTTCTGATAATGCCATAAGACTTCATAATTTTATTACATACATAATCAATATGGTTTTTCCAGGATTCATTTTCATCAACTAAAACACCAAGAAATTTTGAAGAAGACAAATTTTTATTTAAATATATTATTTAAATATTATTAATGAGCAGTTTTGAAGTCTGCTTGGAATAACTTTTGTTTTTATTTCTGAAAATTATAAAATTTGACTTCTCGGCATTCAAGGAAAGCTTATTCAACTGGAACCAACTTGAGGTGTATGCTAAAATGGTATTGGCCTCTCTGATCAGGGAACCAAAGTCTGAATGTGCGACAACAATGTTGGTATCATCTGCAAATAAGATGGACAGAGCAGATTCGGACTTCAATGCAAAATCATTTATAAAGATTAGAAATAAGAGAGGCCCAAGGATTGAACCTTGGGGCACCCCATAATATAACTTGGTTCTATTAGAAATATGACCACACATATTGCTCCATGTTTTCAACGTAATCACCAAGCCATTGATGACAACATCCTGAAATCCATAACGGTGGAGTTTTGACAGTAGAATAGTATGGTCCACTGTATCGAAAGCCTTCGATAAATCCAAAAAATACCAATTGCAAACATGTTATTATCCAAGGCTGCAGATATTTTATCAATAAGTTGCAAGAGAGCCATATATGTTGAATGATTTTTACGAAATCCATATTGGTGTTTGCAGGATGTTATTGTCATTGAGGTGTTTCAACACTCTTGCATAAACCAATTTCTCGAAAACCTTGGAGAAACAGGGTAAGATAGAAATAGGACAATAGTTGTTAAAGGGGGACTTAGCCCCCCCCAGATATGTAACAAAACGGCATGCTGGTTGATTTGAAAAAACCTATGGGAAAAACTAAGAAATGATGTCTCCTCTTGTCTCACTATACTCTTTGGCTGGCCTCAGACGGGTCAGACAGGAAGCTTGGACATTTTTTCGACGCCATGACAGTTTGCCCGCAGTTTACCCACTACAAAAAAAAAAGATTTTGGAGGGCCCCTTCACCCCGAGGGCCCCGGGGCACCTGCCCCGGTTGCCCTATGGTTAATCCGGCCTTGGTCCACTGTTCCTCTTGTGTTTTTCCTTTTTTCCTTTCTTTCATGCACCCTTTAGTGTTTAAAATTGGGGAACACTTGAAAATCTCCCCTGTATGTATGGTTACTTGTGTTTTAAATGTTTTACCGTAGGCTATATTCCTCTAATCAGAATGGATTCCTTTTATAATAAGAATCTTGTGGATTTATATAGCACCTTTCACAGAACCCAAGGTCGCTTAAATTCTGTAGTGTTTCTCGCAATTTTGTTGTATGCTGTGTATATAAAGCAATTTGAACTGCAGTCCATGTCTGAAATAAATAATGTTTAATAGAAGAAGTTCTTGTTTAACATGACCACAATTAGGGTATTCTACAACACTGGTGGGCTCATAGTGTCATCTAGTGGGATTCCTTCCTAGAGACCTCTCACATCGAGATGGTGGACAGCTCCAGTTAAGATGCTTCTTAAGATCCTTCTTTAGCTAAGTGTTAAGAAAGCAAGCTGTTAAGAAGGCGTTTGGGAAACACTTCTTTGGAGCCTTCTTAACTCCTTAACTCATTCATGGCCAGTTTAGGACTGCCAATATTTAGCACAGGCCAAAGATTTTCATAATTGTTGGTCATCTTTCAAGACCCACAGTAAATTATCTATTAGCACCAAAGTGATTTGCAATACCTCAAAATGAAGATGTACGTCTCTGGGTTCACCAGGAAAAAAAAAGTGAGCTTTTAGCATGTTCTGTAGTCTACTTATAGCCATTTATATACACCCTGTTTTCACCCAAAAGGTCTCCCTGAGAAGATAAACAGGAGAAAAGGCAATTTTTGTAAAGGGCACAATCTCAGGCAGAACTCGCTCTCAATTCTTTTATTTTGAACTGTATTGACATCAGACATGTAAATATTATTCGTTATGACACAAATGACAAAAAAAAAAAATATATATATATATATATACACATGAAGTGCTTTTTTTTACATTCAACAATACAGTTTACTCAGTGTGAGTGAGTGTGCAGACAGACACACAGACAGACAGACAGACAGACAGACAGACAGACACACCGACAGACAGACACACCGACAGACAGACAGACAGACAGACAGACACACACACACACACACACACACACACACACACACACACACACACACACACACACACACACACACGATCCCCCTTTTATCTTCGTTAGTTGTTTCCGGGTCTGCGTACTGCTGGCGTCTGCTGCTGTGACTGCCGCTTCTGCCTTGTTAGCTGTTCGTGTGTTTATTTTGTTTTGTTCTGGTCCACCCGTCCTCGTCCATGTCTCCCTGTCCTATCCTCCCTGCTATTTGATCGTTCCCGTTTTCCCCTCGGCTATTCAACACGTCCTCACCGCCCTCTGGATTACCCGTCAAACTGATCGATCATTTCCTCATTCCTCCGATGATCAAACACATCTCTGGATTACTTTCTCCCGTTTTCTCCCGGCTGGCACACAGGAAGGCGACCAGCTCGTGCAGCGCGCAGAGGGGCGTTTCAATGGCGTTTCTCCTGTCTGCACAAGGAAGCGTTTATCCGTTTTCTGTTTTTCCTCCTGCTCAATTTCAAAACAACAGCTGCGGTATGTGTTTGTTCACGTGTTGTCGGCTTGGCTTAGAGGCTAGGGACCTGATACAATGTCACAGGCTGGGGAAGTGTTTGAACTACGCGCTGCACTAATAAAAACAAAAACACGTCAAACACGTCATTGGCTGGGAGGGCTATTCCTGATAACACGTCAAAGACGTCTTTGGCCATGAATGAGTTAAGAAGCGTCTTAACTCCTTAAGAAGCTTCTTAACTCTTTAAGAAGCTTCTTAACTCTTAACACATTGAGTGCCAGCGACGCCATATGGCGTCAGTAGAAATTTACCGTAGAGTGCCAGCGACGCCAAATGGCGTCAGTAAATCCAAATTGTTTTTTTGACGGGGGGGTGTCGATCTAAGCTTCTTACGTCGCCTCTAACAATATTGTAGCTATTGGAGGTCGATAACCTATTTTACAAACCCATTAGGTGGCGACAGCACTCTCCTGATCAGAGAAAAAGGAGCCAAACACACAGAAATAGTCACTGGGGAAAAGGAGGAAATCGCATCGCACCCGTCCGTATGCATCGACGTGCATGAAGCACAACGAGCACAACGCCAGCTGTGCCCCGAGCAGCAGCATCCACTGTCACAACTGAGCACCTCCGTGTACGCTGCAACAGCACATTCGCATAATCAGCCTTATTATTCCGAACTGGAAGCATGCGAGCCCGTGACAAACACACACGGAACCAAAAGGCTGGATGTCGCGCACCATTCACTGTGTGTGCGCAGCAAACTCAGCAGAGACTGAGAGCCAACAGACACATAAGACACACCCAGGAGGCGTGTGCAGTTGAGGGGGGGGGGGGGGGGAGCACGCAGAGCAGGCAGAGCAGCATACACTTCACCCAGACAGACCCAGACATCAGAAAATTAGCTTCAGAGTCAGTGATGTGCTTGAAATGTTTAATTTCATAAAAGGCTCATTATCTCAGCTCGTAGAAAAAAAGGGGTGTTTTTGCTTCAATCAAGCTATCTTCTCCGGCTCATAACTAAAGAACGGAAAATGGGATCAATAAACTTTTTTTTGCAGGTGATAGAAGAGAGTCTCATCGTTATTTGTGCGTGTTCAGTGTTTACATAGTAATTATTAAAGAAATTATATGACTGTTTTAAAATGCATTGCGGCCTATGTGGCACAGCAAGCAACCTTTTGCCCAAGGGCCGTGGCACTCAAAGTGTTAAGAAGCTTCTTTGTTGGGAAACTCAGCTATCTCTTATCTGCATACATGTTTTAGCTCTTCTTTACTTTCTTTTCTTTTTTCATTAAATTTTAATTTTATTTCATACTTTTTGTTTCTACTTATCGTCGCTGTCGCAGCAGGACCTCGCATCTCCAAAACAGCAACTTTTCAGGAAGTTAAAAAAACCTGTTTGCTCTTAAAATACTGAACCAAACGTCGTCAAAGTTGGCACATGTCTTAATTATAGTTAGTTTCCCGCTGAATGTGTCATTACTTTATTAATATCTTATCTGGATAAGCTCAAATTATGTAGTTTACTGTATATTATCAGTCCGACTTGGAAGCACTCTCTTCAGGCTAGGCGCTGATGGCCGCCTCCCCTCTGGTCTGCACATGCACGAGCCGCAAGCTCCGGGTCGCGGGGGAGCACGCAGCCGTGCAGCAGTGCTCCTCACCTCTCATGGCCGAGGCGAAGGCTTTGCCATGGGGATGAGAACAGTCTGACATAACGTAACGTTAACGTTACTTTATTCTCGTCAGAAACCACTCTGATTTGCATGTTAAAACAAGTTTGCAGCCTAGCAATAGCTGGAAAACATTTTATTGATCTATTCACGTCAGAGGAAGCCAGGATTAAACAAAACGATATCAGAAATACACAGCACTTCTGCAGTGTGACTTTTCCTGGTTTAGTGTCCTGCGTGGGGGGGTACAGACGGAGGTAGGGGAGGAATTTCGAGGTTTGACTGACAGATTGAGGGTAATGGCATTACGAGAATTACTCACACGCTCTTTTTTAATGCTTTTCCATTGGTTGCATTTGGTAAAACTCACACAGAGACGTGAAGGGTGACTGACCAATGGCATTGATTCATGACAAAAAATAAAGATCTGAAAAAATGTATATTCGGGGTCCTGCCGCGACAGCGACGTTATGATGTTATACAAGTAGAGGCCTCGTATAGGCCCTTGCGGGTCTCTTTCCTCTACTTTCCACATTTCTTTTCTTGTTTATCTTGATAACTTTCAGTATTTCTGTATGTTTTAATACGTGCTAAAAAAAAGTGTGAGAGAGAGGACAGCAGGAAAGGGGGGGAGCAAATCAGACTACTCTAGCCATTAACCGGAACTAACTAGAACACAGGGAATCTAGCTAATCTACACCCTAGTCTGCCCTGTCCTATTCTGCTCTAGTCTGATTTTAGCCTGAACACTATAACAGGCCTACAGCCTACAGTTAGCCTGTAGCTAATGTAACAGAGTTAATTTGGTTAGTTTTGTTGGTTCCACTTGCCAGGGCACTGACCAGTCATTTATAGGGTTCTATCACTTTAACTCATTGGGTTGTGGGCATGTCCCTGCCTGGCATATAAATTCTGGCTGCTACGTCATCAAAGCACCAGAAAGAGATGATTATTGCCACGGTAGGTTGCATGGGACACAGGCACAGACACAGACACAGGTTAAACAGGTTAAAACTATGTAATCTAATGATACAGCTATCATGGTATTATGTTGGATTGTATGACAGTATGTAGCGGTCGCATTGTACTTATACCTGAATGTGCTGTGGGTTATATCTTGTCAACGTGGTGGCTATCGCTAGCCTCATTAGCTTGTACGCTAAGCTAACGCTTCCTGGTTTTTCTGTAGAGCCGTGTCTGCTGTGCCGACCACTGCTGTATGTCCGACCAATGAGAATCCATATGTGTTGACAGGTAAATAATTGTTCATATTTTGTTGTACGTTTATTGATTTCAAGATTTCAAGATTTCAAGGCCAGAAAGAGATGATTATTGCCACGAGCCGTGTCTGCTGTGCCGACCACTGCTGTATGTCCGACCAATGAGAATCCATGTGTGTTGACAGGCAATAAAAGTCCACACAAAAGAAGCTGAAGAGTGTCGGTCCATTCCTTTACAAAACACAACGCAGACGACGAACTACAAATGGTTACACTAATCTATCGCCTAACCTAAACTATTCTAACCTACCGGCAACCCTCGACCAGTGATGGAGAGCACCGATGGCCCCTACCCCGGCCCCCGTCCCCACACACATAAGTCGTGGGAGAGAAGGCCAGGCCGGGACACAGCGCCCCCCCCCCCCCCCTCACCCCCAGTGCGCACAAGGAAACCTTTCCTCCACATGGATTGCCTCAGTGACTTGTTGGCTGAGGAGGAACCTTGTGAGGGCCAATGTACTGTAGGGGCCCAGCTATGGACCCCCCTCCGGGACAGGCCGAGAAGATGCCGGCCTGTAGTGGACGAGCCGATGTAAATGTCTATAAAACTGATAAACACGATTGCATCATTTCCTGTTATAGTAGTGGACCAGGTTATCTCTTGGGGTGATAGAATATGTGTAGCATCTTGGCTCTGGTGCACTGAGGGTAAACCTGGCAAGGCAGCTGGATCACACAACAAATCCATCTTGCTACACTCCAATCTTCTATAAAAAAAAAATTACCCTGATTTTTTTATCCCATTTTTATCCAGAAGATAAAGAATTCCCGCACACCATCCAGTAATTGGCAAACTTTAATGTAACAACGTTTCGGTCGATCAGACCTTCATCAGGTTAAAAAAAAATAAAAAAAATCCCATTTTTATCCCCCATTAGTGCTAATTTTAATTTATTTATCCTGGTTGCTGCTCCACCCTCTGCCGATCTGGGGAGAGCCGAAACTGGCTCCATGCTTCCTCCGAGACATGGGCAGTAGCCAGCCGCTTCTTTTCACCTGACAGGGGAAGCTTCACCGGTAGGACATAGCACGTGGGAGGATCACGCTATTCCAACGAGTTCCCCTCCCTCTGAACAGGTGCCCCTAACGACCAGAGGAGGCACCACTTCAGCGACCAGGATATTGCATGTTTTGGTGTGGGGTTCCTATATGAAGGAAACCCCCAGGGCGCACGGGGAGAACATGCAAACTCCACACAGAAAGGCCCTTTTGATGACCCCACCCGGGAGGTGGGCACTCGAGGACATGCGGACAGGCACGCACTCCTTCAGTGCTCACAGCGTCCCAGGTGGGACTCGAACCCAGGACCTTCTAGCTGTGAGGCGAAGGTGCTTACCACTGCGCCGCCATGCCCCCTTGCTACGCTCCAATCTATAGACCTTTTTCACACCGGCCATGTTGTGTCTAAAAGGCATGAAGTAACACAGGTGCCCCACAACATTAAGTAGGGTTTCCAACTTCCAGTTCATTTAGGTGTTCCAGTGCTGGGGCCCTAATTAATGAGTTGCACCTGTGTTTACCCTGCCTCTCAAAGACATTAACAGACTTCAGCACATCATCCCCTGTGCTGAGAAGATAATCGGATGCAACCTGCCATCGCTCCAGGACCTGCATGCAACCAGGGCACTGAAGCGGTCTCGCAAGATCATGGCCAACCCCTCCCACCCTAGCCGCAAACTCTTTAAGACACTCCCCCACGGCAAGAGACTGAGGTCTCTTGCCGTGACTGAGGGGTAAAAACAATTTGGTTTTTCCAATCCGTAAATACCCATGTTGTGAATCATTTGAGATGAATACAGAAGAACAAGATTAGTGGGTCTCAAAGTGAGGTCCAGGGACCACCAGAGGTCCTTGATAGGGTTCTGGCGGGAGTCCACTTAGCAAATTCATGAATTGATAAATGTCAGCATTAGCCTCTTTCACTTACAAGAAGTTCTCACCACCTTCCCTCCTCATCCTCTGGTCTGGTCTCCTCAACTCTGCTCTCCTCTCCTCTCCTCTGCTGTGGTCTGTCCTCTGTTTTGCTCTGCTCCACTCCCCTCAGGCTGAGATGAGAAAAAAACAAACAGAAAATATCAGTAGGCTATGCAGGACCAAATTATCAGTTACTATTGTCATAGTGTGTCATTACATAATGTTTCTGCTTCACTCCTCACCACCTCCTCTCCTCACCTTCTCCTCTCCACACGAGCTCATCATCTCACTATGAAATTATTCAACCAACATGCACAGCATCACAGTAGCTCCAACTATGAAATGATCTTATGTTATTTAGTTGTGAAGATATTTTCTGAGATAAATGGGCCTTGAGCATCAAGACCCATTTATCTCAGAAAATATCTTCATATCAGAATATTATTAACCATACAAGCTACAAAGCTAGCATCAGCATGAAGCCACAGCCATCCACTCCAATGTCTATAGAAGCTAACGTTAGCATGACTGTCACAATAACAATGCCTTCACTTCACAGTTACATTAAACAAAACCACACATCACTGCTTCATTAAACCATTACAACAAACAATACCTTGTTCCCAATTCCAGCTAGGCGCTTTTGATTAGATAAAGAACCGTATGAAGAGCGACATGTTTTGCGACCGTCTGTTTAACTTTTTCATGTCAATTCACTTCCGGCCGGTGCGCACACCTTACGTCAAATAGCGTAGATACAACATCACTATGTCTGCTCTAAGTTTCAAAATAAAAGTACCATATGATACAAAAACGGCGCCATCAGAATTTAGGTTTACAGGAAGCGTGTACCTTAATAAAATACCTTCACAGGAGTTACTGGAGGGGTTCATACACTCTGACTGAGTTGGTTTCTTCCATGATGTGTCATCATGGGAAAAACCAACTCGACGGGGGGCTTCGCTGCAAGCACTGACTTGAGAGGCTGTTCATAACCTCCGGGGCTAGGAAAGAAACATCCGGGGCTCTAGACCTGGAAGCCCAGGGCTGACGACGCCACTGGGAGCCCAGCGATTCAACGTAATATTTGAGTCTGGGGAGAGACTAGGTTAACTGAGGGTAACCAGGGTTCATAAAGCCTCGAATTGTGTCATGGAAGTGAAATAAACTGCTGGTATAGCGTTTCAACTAGCACCTTTGCCACTTGTCACACCAGCACACATACTGTACAGTTAACACACCAACCCCAAACAAACAAGTCATGCTGCAGTACTCCCCAGGTGTTACAAACAACAGGCCATGCTGCGGTACTCCCTGGGTGTTACAAAGCAAACAAACAGGTCATGCTGCGGTCCTCCATGGGTGTTACAAACAAACAGGTCATGCTGCGGTACTCCCCGGGTGTTACAAACAAACAGGCCATGCTGCGGTACTCTCCGGGTGTTACAAACAAACAGGCCATGCTGCGGTACTCCCCGGGTGTTACAAACCACCACAAAGCAATGGCTAGTCTGGACCCAATGCATGGATCAATGGCTTCACAGTCATTTGTTGTTTGACGTTGCGATGCTGGGCCCATCAGTTCAAGTAATGCTACAATGTGGATCATGACGTGACGTGTTGTAGCCACACCCATTTCCACCCTGAGTTAATGGCATAATAGGGCTCTATTTTCCCACAGGCCTTAGGCGCAGAAACTGGCCTTAAACACAAAAAAACGCGCCTTGCGCCTGCCTTGGGAAGATAGCAACATGATCCAAAAAGGGCTCTTGATATAGAAGAAAACCTAACAATCTAGATAGCAACGAAATGCGCTGTAGGCTAAACAGGCGTGGCACAGTGGCAGGATAGGCCAGAATGGGCGTTTCGGCCTTAAATACCGGCCTAATGATCTCTTCCCTCCTGCCGCTAATTTAGCGCTTTGCGCTTTTGAAAACCAGGCCTTATTCATAGCGCCGCGGATATTTCAGGCACAGCTCTGCTGATCTCGGTTTGTCCCCCTCTTTCTCTCTCTCTCTCACTCCCTCGTTCAGACAGGGACGCACAAGTCCGCTAGAAAAAAGAAGGTGTTGTACCGTACATAGTCTATAACAACATGACAGTTTTTTATAACATGACAGTTTTGAGCCCGTGACATTCAGAGGCTGTTGCAGCATCCTACCTGTGCAGTGGGGGACAAGAAAAGGCGAGAGAAAACGAGATAATTCTGCCCAAACAAATGTTCACTGCCTGGCATTCACTGCCTGGCTTCCAAAGCCACAAATGTGAAATCTCCCAGCATGCATTGGGCTAATCCATTTCGCTAATAAATAGCAACCAAATGAGCCGAAATAGATAGAAAGGTAGATCTAAATAATGTGTAATGTTAACACAACCTGCAATTGTAGAACATTTCAATATTGGACCAAATAAAACATTGAAATGAAAACACAACCCTATGTGAAACATATATGTCATATTGGGGCTATATATATCCCTTGCAGATTTAACGTGATTTAGATGAGTGACAGTGTAACGCGGTTCTACTGTCATGTCCTGCTGTGATCTCCGCTCCAATAAATTGGCCCTACTTCACATTTTAGTTTTACAATAAAAACACATTTATGCAATGACTTTACATAATGTAGGCTATATTTATGTGCATCATCCTACCTGTGCAGCAGGGGAGAAGAAAAGGTAGCAAAACGATATCATTCTGGACAAACTTTCACCAATCTAATCTCATCATAGGGATAGGCTATATTTTTCTAGCTGATGCGTTTAGAACATTCTTTTCACTTTGATCTTGCTATAGTGTAGCGTATTTACATGCTTGCAGTATTTAAACTGCAGTTAGATTGGTTTGAGAATAATATGGAATAATAGCCTATATATGGAGACAGACAGAGGGGATAAAAGGGAGGGGGGGGAGATCAGAGCCCTCTGCTTTTCTGAAGCCGGACTGGATCGCTGCGTGGAATTGGAGCTGAAAAGTGAAGCATGTGATTCATTTACTGCACTTCCCCAATGAGCAGATAGTGCATAATTTTACGCTTAAAAGGTGTGGTTATAATGCTTAAGGCCGCGTGTAGCGCCGACACCAAGATATCGAGTGCGCTGGACCACACCCACTAATCTGGGCTGCGCCTGGCACTAAGTGCAGTTTATAGGCCGATGCAACGATAGAGCCCATAGACTGTATAGACCAGGGGTGGCCAAACTATGGCCCGCGGGCCAACTGCGGCCCGCTGCCCGTTTTTAAGTGGCCCGCCATGAATTTAGAAAAAAATAAAAAATAAAAAATCTCCTAAAAACGTTTTTTCCGTTTTTCTGTTTTAAAGTTTAAAAACGGAAAACAAAAACAAAAAAAACGAAAACGGGGAAAAAAACGGAAAAAAATAAAATAAAGAAAGAAAAAGAAACGGAAAAACTAATTTTGATTTTTTAATTTAAAACCATTGAAAATGGGTTATACTTGGGTACCCTGACCTGGTCTATTTATTTTTAAACATATTTAATACTGAATGAATGTTTAATACTAATGTTATGTTAAATTATCTCCGTCTTAACCTGTTGGCACAGGAAAAGAAAATTTGAAAACATACAGAAATACCCATTGTAATAGGTGAGCACATCAATAAACTATGTGTCTTTATTTAGGTAGAAATTAAATTTTTGATGGCACAAGGGTTTTCTGGTCCAATTTTTGCCATGAAAACTGCCGCGCTTAATATTGTTTGGCCCGTGACTCCTTATATTTTTCTCTATGCGGCCCACAACCAAAAAAGATTGGCCACCCCTGGTATAGACTCTCCCAGGTTGACCCGGGATATCTGAATTGTCATGACCAGGGATTAGCCCCGTGCTGACTGAATTGACAAAAGAAGGGTTGAACATGGGCCATGCGAGTAACCCTGGCCTTACCCTGGTCATTGGTGTGAACGTGGTATAAAACAACATTTTGACCATCTACAGATGCAGCTATCAATAAACGCTCCCATAGTAACCCATAGTAAAACCTGGCCATTTCCACCACTGCTTAACAGAACTTCCCAGACATCAGCAAGGCCATCATAAAGTGCATAATAGTTCATAAAGTGCATGATAGTTCATACATTTCAAGTCATAAAGTTCCTAAAGCCGGCCAGTGGTTCTCAAAAATGTTCACATCAAGGACCCATAAAGTGAAACAAATGAGACCACAGGCCCCCATCTGATAAGAAGAAGAACAAAGTGTGTTGACTCCAGTAAATCACAGTGTAAACAAATCCGCTGTGACTCTGCAAGCTCAGTGTCCTGTTTGGGTCGACCCGTCAGAGCTCCGCCTCTAGAGGGCAGTAGCTGTCCAGGAGCACGGTGTGTGTGTGTGCCCCCCCCCCCCCCCCCCCCCCCCACGCCCTCTCTCACTCTCTCTCTCTGTCTCTCTCTCTCTCTCAATCTCTCTCTCTCTCTCACACACACCAGCAGCCTCGGGGCCTGACTGAGTTGTCAGTTGTCAAAAACAGTCACTCTGTATTCAGCAACAGGTGCCTCCTCTCTCTATGTGTGTGTGTGTGTGTGTGTGTGTGTGTGTGTGTGTGTGTGCGTGTGCGTGCGTGCGTGCGCGCGCATGTGTGTGCATGTGTGTTTGTGTGAAGGGGTTTCTGTGTGTGTAACAGTGAGTGTGTGAATGGCTTCTGTTGTGTAATTTTAAAACCTCTGCTATGAGAATAAATGTTTATGGTATTCCTGCTCGATTGAGCAGATTGCAGTAGAGAGAAACTGACAGGGGATGACATGTGACGGGGTCAAGGGTCAGATTCACACTCAGGATGTACAGGTCACATGGTACGCAGCAGGTCTGCCTTCGTTTCCGGCTGCTGGATATAACCAAAACACAGCAAGGCACTGGATATAACCAAAACACAGCAAGGCACTGGAAATAACCAAAACACAGCAAGGCACTGGAAATAACCAAAACACAGCAAGGCACTGGAAATAACCAAAACACAGCAAGGCACTGGAAATAACCAAAACACAGCAAGGCACTGGATATAACCAAAACACAGCAAGGCACTGGAAATAACCAAAACACAGCAAGGCACTGGATATAACCAAAACACAGCAAGGCACTGGATATAACCAAAACACAGCAAGGCACTGGACATAACCAAAACACAGCAAGGCACTGGAAATAACCAGAGAGAGAGAGAGAGAGAGAGAGAGAGAGAGAGGGGGCATGCTTCAAAAGTCCAAGGTGGGATTTTCCTCCATTTTACTTGTTCTGTCTGCTTCTCCTGTCGTCTCCATCCCTTCACCACACCGTGGCATGGAGTGACGAGACTAAGCGAAACAAAATCATTGTTGGTGGGGGGGGGGTTCAGCCGAGACTATAACCGACAAATATCTGCTAAGGAAGTTCTTAACCTGTAGTTTATGCACACCTGAGTCTACTATGGCTTTTGTCATTGTGTTTTATTTGCAGACTATAGGAGCCACAGGCTTTTGGTTCTATCAAAGCCTTTTTTTTTATTGAGTGATGCACTTTAATAAAACACTCATATTATATCAGAAGTGTTGTTTGTATTGTGTTCACAGTTAGATTTGGTGAGGTCACAGCTATTAAATCATCCATCTCACTACATCTGCCTTTCTTACTGTCATGTTGCTGGCAAGCTCGCATGATCTGTCTGTTTCCACTTGATTAAAGAAAATACATTATGTGATGTTGACTGATATTTTTATGTATTACATAAAATATTATGTTTTCTTTAATCAGGTGGAAGCATTTTTCAATCAAAGGTGAAACGACACAGATATTAGCGTTATGGTTTATAGAAGGACTTACCCTACCCTAAGGTGACCAGATTTCTCAAATGAAAATCGGGGACATTTTGTGGTCCGCTAGGGGTGCCCAGGGGGGGCTGTGCCCCCCCGGCTTGTAGAAAATTGTGTACATTTTACAGTAAAATGCATAAATCTGGTGCACTTTGACAGCAAAAGTAAGAGGCTAGATCTATGAAGAACTTTGTGATTTTGAAACAATTGAAAAAGAAGCAGTTATCTGGCACATTTTACCACAAATTAGACAGCCTAGGTAATTCATGGGAAATAGGCTACTGGTGTATAGGCTACTGGTGTATTGTGTAGAGTGGCAGGAAGAGAGGGACAACTTCTCTCTTTGACCTCACCAACTGGTGGATAATTTATTTCCACAAAACAAAAACGTTACAGTAGTGATTTATTACCTCAGTAAACACTTTCCTTGAGTTTAGGGTGTCGCTCACCAGTTTCAAGTATTCAATGGCCACATGACCATATTAACTGCTAATTTAATATTAAATGCTGACAAAATAATTAAAAAAATCATGTTAATACTAAAAGGCAATTTTAATTATTAAAATTGTAATCTAGAGATAAATATGACCTATTGTGTTAATTTAAACCAGGGGTTATCAAAGTTTTGATGGCTGAAGGTCAATTTAGGGAACAGTAGGCTAATGACTATAAATAACAATGATCCATCGCCAATCATGTTAAAAATTGCCATTTTTTTCAATGGAGTTTGGTGTACATAAAAACGTTACTGCACTTACTTACCAGATAGTTTTACTGTACTTTTAACTATTCAAAACAACTGGGATGGATAACCCGCTGAATGGGGTCCGGTAAACAAGGACGGTAGCAAAAGCAGCAAGCAGACGCTGCCTCTCGTTCGCCACCTCTGGGGCCGCTTCAGTTGCGGGCGGCTGGGTCCTGGGAAAACCACGGCACGGGCAGAGGGAGAATATCTACTCTGTGATCTAGCCTACTCTGTCACACACAGGCAGCACTTTGCACAACGACAGGCTTTTGTGGTGCCGCAAATGCTCTGTTATCGAGTTTCTTGCCAGTATTATTATTTGACTTTGTGGCCAAAATCGGGGACATTTTCGGGGACAGCTCCAGCCGGGGACAGAGCACCGAAATCGGGGACGTCTGGTCACCCTACCCTACCCTCAATTTAACGTTAGCTCCCGTTAGCCACCGTAACGTTAGCCTGCTGTTTTTGGAGCCACTGCCCGACCCAAAACCTGGACGTTTCATTTCGGGTAAGACATGAGTTTTTTTTGGATTACGCCAGCTCTGGGAGTATGAAGTGCTTTGCGGATATTTGGTCACAACAACAAGCTGTTTGCTGCTTGCTACACTGCTGCCTGTGGCTGTGGTAATGTTCAGCTAACAGTCCGCCCTCTAATGTGTCTGACCAGTCGTCCGTATTCAGCAAACCTTCGTTCCGCTCTGTCGGCTTAACATTATAGACATCGGCGTGCAAACAATTGCTCGACTTCTCCTGCATTATAAATTACGAATCTGTGGGAATTGGCAAAAATATGCGCGATTCTCGCAATCCCGCGCCGGATTTTAAGCCCTGGACACAGTTTTGCAAAACTCTAAACAAGAAACAAATTGCATCATTGTGCACACTTTGTTCACCTGGAAAAGACTGCCCTTCAAAATGTAACACACTGATTACCAATGGTCTCACTAATGTCTCACCTGGGCAAACTCACCTGGAAAAACATTTCAATCATGCGTGAGAGGATACTGTAAAAGAGGCCTGAACAGGATCTGAGGCAGGATGCAGAGTCATGGACCGCGGAACCCTTCTGAACAAGGCTGGACCATAATTTATTTTGGGGGGAAGGGTAATTTTTTGTTGCCCTTTTTAAGCCAGATTTAGAGCAATATATCTCTATATCTCTATCTATATCTTTAAATTTAGCCTTGACGCGAGACTCAGCCTTCATTCTTCAGACTGAGTCTCGCCGTAGCAACCCCTCAGACAACTGCAGGCATTGGTTAATGTTGTTATCCAACAATAGGGAACAAGAGCATCCCCAAATATTGCGTCGTTTTCGAATACCGAGTCCTTATTCACGTGCCAGAGCCAAAGCGAAATCTCAAAAACAGTTTTCTTCGGCTGTCTCATTTCTGGTTTCAACTGCTTCACTGCGCCGGATGTATCAGTTGGGAGCTCAGTGGTTGGGAGGGTGTACTGCACTGTTTACAAATTTTAGCTTAAACTTCGGATCTGGCATGTGAATAAGGGCTCGGTATTGGAAAACTACGCAATATTTGGGGGTACTCGTGTTCCCTATTGTTGGATAACAACATTGTGCGTAAGGTAGCCTAGATTTTTATTGTGATGTATGTTGCTTGAGACGATTTTAACCAATGCCTGCTGGCTAAATTTTAATTAAGAGTAAGACTAACACCACACACCGGCACATAAGCATGACACACACAGTACACATGCTCAGAGTCAGATTAACCTCTGATCATCCAAATTCACACACAACAGGCCAAGCCTATTTCCACATAATGCACAGATGAATCAATAGTGAAGAACAACCATCCAGTCCACAACTAAAAGCCATCCTGCCTGCTGCAAGTCTAAATCAACATCATCATATTCATTATACACCATGTTCAGCACCCAAGACAGAGACAGGTGGGGTGTGCAGTGTGGCGCACAGTGCACGCACCACACACAGACAAGTGCAGTGAAGTTAAACCAACCAACACACATTAAAATTAGTTCAGCAGCCAAATAGAAAATAATTACTTACGGTACTTTAGTTTTGTTTGAGACCAGTCTGTCGCTCATTTGTTGGACAAATTCCTTTACGACCGCAGTGATTTCCACTTGTGCCAATTCGTACCTGTGTAGGCCTACAGTATGTGGCTGCATATCAAGTCATTCACTTCAGTCTTCTCTGCCATTATGGAGCGCAGGTATGTTTTGATGCGTCACAGTATTGAGAACGACCTTTCCGCTGATGCGGTTGTGACTGGGATGGTGAAAAACAGTTTAAAAAGTTTGTGCATTTCTGCCTTTTCATTGTTACGCGCTAATATCGTCGTTTAGGCTAGTAGCTAGGCTGTAGTGTGTAGTTTTGGAGGAAAATCTCAGGAGGGCGTACTATACAGTACTGCACGTTGGTTATGACATGTGGGTCACGTTAACGATCACGTGCATGGCATTGTTGATAAACAAGGCAGGTGATAGGTTGATGTAATGATGTAGTGTCTGTCTTGTCAAATCACATCAGCTAAGCTGCCACTGGGAGTGTTGAGTGCTGCAACAGATATGGTTTTTAGAAGAATAAAAAAACAGGCTTTTATTATACGAGGGATCAGCCGAGCAGCATTTTGGTAAACAAACCGTGTCACTGGGTGGCAACGGCAATGGAACCCATGGAGCATGAGCTTTGGAAGGTTTGAGTGTCTGACTCTAGCCGGCTGACTCTGTTTACATTTTAAAAACTGTGACAGTTCACACAACTTTGCGACATTATACATCAAACTCAAACTGTTTCCCCCCGTTTTGGGCATGGTTTCTGAATGATGACTGCTCTGCAGTGTCTCTATAAGTGATGTGATGTATACTTTTTGAGATATTAACGTTTGATTGGCACAACTCATACGAATAACTGCCACGGGGTTCCGCATTTCTGGGTGGCCAGTGACATCACGCTGATTCGTCGTATTCATAAAAATATGTTTATTTGACTCAAAAGTTACGGCCGGGCGGTTCCGCGGTCCATGTGCAGAGTGATCTGTTTCATTGCAGTTTGCATTTTTTTAAACCCAGAAAATGAAACTAAGCATTATTGATGAGATGATTGATTATTGATCAGTTTGTCTAAACTCCTCGTCAGTAAAGCAGGAGCAGCCTTCCTCTGGCTTCCCTGGTGGCGAGACATTACGGTGAACATTACCAGTCAAGCTGTCAGTGGTATCATTAATTAGTAGCTAAATCAGATGGATTCATGCAGTGCAAATGGGCGGTTTTAGGATTAGAGCTTTGGGGGGGCTCAGCCCCCAATCAGAATGTCCTGGACCTCAGGGCGGTCCAGGGGCATGCCTCCTGTACATTTTAAAGTAAACATGAATCAATCTGGTGCACTTTGAGAGCAAAATGAAGAGGCTAGATCTCTGAAGAACTACACACATCACATTAATATCCTCTTTACTATTCTGTTGCTTTACAATGACGATGAAAAAATAATAGTCTCGCTATATATATTCTGCATACAGGTAGAATGGTAGGTAGAATACTGCTTGCTTAAATACAATGGTGGCCCATCTATACCAAAATCAGTTCCAGGGGAGAACTCAAGTACAAAGTAACATTTGCTTTGTATGCATAAACAACATTAACTCATTGAGTGCCAGCCACTTTTGGAAAACGGATGCTCCCAGTGCCAGCCCTTTCAGAGTGTTTTCAGTGATTTCTCAAGACCCACAGAATATTGTGTGATATTACTATGTAAACACCAAACACGCCCAAAGAACGATGAGACTATCTTGTATCATCAGCAAAAAAAAGTTTATTGATATCATTTTCCGTTCTTTAGTTATCAGCAGTAGAATACAGGTTGGTTTCAGCAAAAACAGACGTTTCAAACTAGAAGCTGAGATAATGAGCCTTTTGTGAAATGAAGCATTTCAAGCACATCACTGACTCTGAAGCTAATATTTTCTGATGTAGTGACACCTCAAAAATAATTTCCTTCAATAAAACAAAGGAATTTTGATGGCAAAATAATATTTTTTAGCTGCAACCAGCAGTGCTGGCCCCTGCGTGCGCAGACCCTACACCTTCTTGCTGGTCTTGATTTACTGCTGGTGGGCATCAGATATTCTAGCTTGTGTTTGCCAATCTGTCCATCGAGCCTGCAGTCTGGGTCGGTCTTGTATGGTGCCCTGCGTGCCCCACCCCCCTCAACTGCAAACCCCTCCTCCGTGGGAGTGTCTCTGGTGGCTCTCTGCTCTGAATTTTCCGCTGCACGTTTCAAAGTGCGCTGGCTGCACCCAGCCTATTTTCACAGCGCTCGGCCGTTTTTGTCGCCGGCTCCCAGCGCTTCCAGCTGAGAATAATTTATCTTTTCAGAAAGACGCTGGTGTCGGGTGCTCCTTTTCTGGCAACTAATCATGTGGAGGGGCTATCGCAACAGACAGAAAGGCTCAATTGTGGGAGCAGATTGGCTGCTGTTCACAGGCACAGCTAACGTTACAGCATGCATCGGTTTCCGTGTGCCCACGGCTTCTTCTCTGTTTTTTTCCTCACCGTTCTCTAATCTGGAGAGCACTGTCGCCACCTAATGGGTCCGTAAAATAGCTTATACACCTTCAACATCCCCCATATTTTTACAGGAGATGCATCAGGCTTTGATCCACGTCCCACCGTCAAAAAACGCAATTGACGACTTTAGTCGTCATTGGCACTCTACGTTACTATTTGAATTGACGACTTTAGTCGTCATTGGCACTCAATGAGTTAAAATAATAAAATATTAACTATAAAATACTAACTTTGTTTGGAATGATGTTCAGGGTGTGATTATCCTAGAGCTCACAATAGGTCATTTTATACAGTATAGGTCAAGTTAAAAAAAAATATCATCACATTTTGAAATGGTTACTATGAACGAGGAGGCAGAAATAAAAAATACAACCAATAAAACGTCACCGTTTTTGAATAGTCTTGCCTCCCTGCCCCTCCCATCCAATCAAACTGTCTTTCTCTCCCTAATTGATCCACCATTGGTTTACACTTTTGAATGATCTGTCCCTACATTAAGCCCCACCGCGGACATCCTGTTTCAACAGGAAATACATCACATTAAGGAAGTCAGATGCTCGCTTCATTGCAGCTTCAATGGAGACACTGACACTCTTCCTGTTCTTTTATTGGCTGTGTAAGCATGAGATAGGAATGTCTAAATGATTATTGATGTGTTCTGCGACAGTTCGTCTGGATGTGTGGATTTTAAATTAAAGTCAGTGATGTTCAGTTTATGTCGAGCAACTCCCTGTTTGCGATGATTCAAAAATGGCACTGGTGTTACACTTTACAGGTCGGCACAACGTTCGCACCTTTTATATTTCCATCTCCGAAGGCGATGATTTGATTTGTCATACTGGTGAGCTGTTTAACAATGGCTTCATAATAATATTTCAGAAAACTCAAAAATCTCCTGGACGCGGCCCGTAACGCACTTCAGTATTTGTGCCTTTTCTGTTTGACTCAGCGAAGGTAACCATTTAATCTGACATATTTCGGAGCAGCAGAAGAATAATATTTCAGCTTAGTCTTTCATAATAGTGCTGAGAAGAATAAGCTGCAGGCCATTCATCTGGCTGATGGCTCGTTTGACACGGGCGGCTGCGGGCTCGGCACGGTACTGGGAGAGGGGGGCTTAAGGTTGAGCAGTAGCAGGTCGGGTCACTGGCTGGAGAAGGTCACAGGTTTGGTCCTCAGAGGCGTTCAGCTGTGCTGAAGTGTCCATGAGCAACTCACTGAAGAGAAGAGAAGATAACAATAACAATCCTAATATTGCCTACCAGGTTAATTACTTCATACTGGCTACAGCCGTCCCCATCGTTTGTGCGTGGGGAAGGGGGGAGGGGGCATGTTGCAGACAATAACATGGCTGGATAGCTAGCTTGTCTTGTTGTTATCACTGTAAATTATATTTACTGTCACCGTACACAAAGTTTTTTACTTTGAAAGTTGCTAGCATAATGTTAGCTTTCTGGCTCATAGCTGAGCCAAAAGGTTCTATGAGCTGAGCAGACTAGATTACGTCCCATTGTTAACTCATATCCAAGGTTCGTCCTGTTTAGTGGAGCAGTAAACAACGTTTCCATTGCATGAGAAGCTGACGGGATGCTGATTGTTCCAGGTATTAGTCGGTTTCCCAGGTGTTGCTAGGTAAACCGAGTTTTGTCTTGTGAAAAACTTTAGATTTTGATACTTGCACCACAAATGTGTGAATGCTTTTACATTGTTGGCAAATGGTATAAGTGAGATGATCAATTCAGGTGTGCGTTAAACCTTAAGACCTTAAGAACTCAATGCATGTATGTATGTCGTGTAGCCTATGAGTAAACATGGTGCTTCCTGAGATGGGATGGATATTTCAGTTTCCAGATGTGTGTTTTGCAGTTTCATGTTTTCATGGCTTCTCATGTGCTTACTGACGCCGATGCTGCTCATGTTGGCTGTTGGCTGTTGTCTCCACTTTGTTTTTCACTTCACTTCATTAACACACACACACACACACACACACACACACACGTGCACACACATGTGCGCGCACACACACACACACACACACACAACTATGCACGCCCCGCTGTGATGTAGAGGGTTAGTCAGTGCCAGGGGTTAATAGCCTAGCTGTCACTGCATGATGTGCGTACCTGTGTGCGTATGTGTGTGCGCGCGCGCGCGCGCGTGTGTTAATAATAGCCTGCTAGCTGTCATACAGATGAGAAAGAGCGGGCATTAAATGTTCCTATCAACCATTTACACACACAAATGACAGGCCTGCAGAAGTGTGTGTGTGTGTGTGTGTGTGTGCACCTTTTGTGAGTGTGTGTGTGTGTGTGTAGTCAATGTTGGCATGCAGATACACTTCCATGTGTGTTCGCCGACATGCAACATTTCAAGATACACCTGTGAATATGCAAGTGTGTGTCCGAAAACATGTTTCTATGTGTTTCTTGTGTGTGTGTGTGTGTGTGTGTGTGTGTATGTGTGTGTGTGTGTGTGTGTGTGTGTGTGTGTGTGTGCCTGCAGCATGTCTGTGTAAATGGAAACATCGTGCTGAGAGGAAAGTACCCGTGTCAAACTCTTGTCAGTCAATGGGCCGCCTTCCGCCGCTCTCTCTCAGCGCTATTATGAACGAGGCAGCTGAAATATGATTAAGACCTGCCAGTTTAAAGCATTAGCTTCACTCAAGTCAACACAGAAGACTGTACAAAAGACCTTAAAGACACTTTGCACAATTTCATGCCAAAAATGAACTTGCCACATGTTGCTGGAACTATTTCCTAATAGTTGATGTGAAGTAAAAGAGACACTCAGTCAGCAACAGACAGGTAGTGCAGCGGTAGATTCCCTGCCTATACCAACACGAGGGTCGCAGGTTTGAGCCCGCGTTGCCTCCGGCTTGCCGTCCATACAGGCACAATTGGCCATGTCCGTGGGTGGGAAGCCAGATTAAGCGTATAGTATGATGTGTCCTGGTTGAATGTGTGACCTCCTGCCACTGAATCTCCTCGCTGTCAGGTGAAAAGAAGCGACTGGCGACTTGCACAGGTATTTGAGGAAGGTATTCTTCCTCCTTTATTTGAGAAGCTAGATTTAGCTTTAAATGTGTGTGTCCAGATATGACTGCTGTCTCACTAGTTGGGTGGTAAAATTATGAATACGGAGTGAACAAATTGGAACTTACCAGCTTCTGTGACCACTGGACAAAAAAAAGTTCACTCCCTGTTTTGTTCTGTGGGTCAGTTTTGGAGATATCGGCCCTAGAGATGCCTAGCTTTTCTCCAATAACTGGAACCAGAGCAATTTAGAGACAGAGTGGCATCAGCGGAGGACCAAAATGCGTGACTCATTAGCCAATGAACAGCCAGGAAGGGGTCTCGCGCTATTTTTGAATGCTAAAATAAAGCTGATAATGTAGAATTTGATAAAAAAAAAAAAAAAAAAAAAATCAAAGTACAACACAAACTGTCCATTTTGCTGCAACTCAACAGTGCTGCTTAATCCAGGACCTTACTTCCTGGAACTCTTGAGGGTAAAAAACTGGTCCATTGGGGAGATGTGATTCTTCTATGTACACGGCTCTGACTGGAATGAACTACACTGAACTACACTGGCAGGTGTAGTTTGGTCGAAAGAAAATTGTTCCTACATTACACTGCTCACAACAAGGTCTGTTGGATTATCTTCAGTAACCAGGTCATGATTTCTGGAAAGAGACATCGCTGTTGAGCTTTTCAAATTGTTGGGCACTTTGGGCACCACAAGCCAAGTGCCATCCAGTTCCATTGTATTGGAGAGAAGGCAGACATCTCAGTCGATATGGCAAATATCTCCAAAACTCTGCAACTCAAACAACAAAAAGGTTTAGATGGATAAATAGCACTACAGGTAAGAGGAGACATATTTATTTTGATTTGGAGGTGGACTGTTCCTTTAACACGCCCTCCAGAGATTCAACACTCCCAACTGCAAAACCAGAGGACTATCGGACTTCTTTTCTGAAAAGCCTGCGCACTATACGCTGATATTTTTATTCATTCTTAATGACATTATGATTACATCTTTATGGTCATTAGATACAATGTTTCATCTTCTATCACTTTATTGTTCTATCAGGAGGCTGAACACGTAGGCTGCTCATTAGAGGAGCAAATTGATTAGCACAAGTAGCCAGGAGATTAACAGCCAATCAACTGCTAATGTCTGAGAGCCAGACAGCTCCATCACTACATGGCATTATCTGTGTGTGTGTGTGTGTGTGTGTGTGTGTGTGTGTGTGTGTGTGTGTGTGTGTGTGTGCGCGTGTGTATATACACCTACGTATATGCGTGCTTTCATATAAGTTTGTGTTGTCATCTCATGAAGAAGAATAAGTCCTATTGTGATTGGTGATGAGTGCATGTGTGTCCATATCAGTGTGTGCACCTCTGTCTCCACATACGTTTATGTAGGCGAGTGAGTTATACTTGTTCACCAGCAGAGGGCGTTCACTCATTTTTCATTGCACCTTGCGTCTTTTGTACCTCTGCGGCCACTGTAGAGCCAGTTCTGTTTTCCTGTTACAAGGTAGGCAATGCATCTTGAGTTCACCCACATAAATATTGTTTTAAAAGGAGTTAAATGCCCACCATTGTTAGTTTTGTTTATATCAAATGGCTGTTAACACGTTCACTGCCAACGACGTATTACTCCGTCAAAAAAAATCCAACGGTTGACTGCCACTGACGTATTAATCCGTCAAAAAAATGAAAAAAAAAAATTTGACCGTGGGATGTGCATCTAACCCTTTTACATCTCTTATATAATTATTGGAGCCACCGAACGTTTACAACCCATTCCACCGACCCACTAAGTGGCGACAGTGCTCTCCTGACTAGAGGAAGGCAAGCAAAAAGCAGCCATTCTCATGAAAATGGATTGGCGAAAACGCTTTCGTTTTCGCGCTGATTGCTGGCGATGCGGGATTGCAAATTTGCATAATAGATTACAGGTGGAACACACTTTGAAACACGCAGCATAAATATGACCAGAATCGCAAAAGCTTCATCAAAGCTCTCAACCAAAACTCCAAGAAGCGAGCGAGTCCATCCAGACTTCCTCAAACAGCGGCCGCGCAGACAGGCAGCAGCAGCAGCAAAGCAGTGAGACTGGTGACAAGCTTGTGACACGGCCGCTGCAGCCAAGAAGAACGCCCACGGAGGGAGGAGTTGGAAGCAGAGGGGGGTTTCCTGCTGTTATGGAGGAAATTACTGTTCAAAACTATTGTTTAGATGTCTGACGTCTTACTGATGCCAAAAATGAATGGTTAAAGTGACTGTTCTATCGAATTTCACAAAAAGCCGTTTATCTCTGAATAATTTTTCTGACGCTGAAACCATGCTGTATTCAACTGCTAATGCTTACATAACTACTAACTCTACAAACTAACTCTTTTAGACAGAGAAAGCACACATTCTATTAGTTCTTTTGAGATATTGTGTGTTCACAAAATCTTAGCAGAAAAGAATCCTCGGGTCTTGAAAGATGAGCCAGAATCCTCAAAAAAACCCTCTGGCAGAACCTACCTACAGTAAAAAAAAAATGTCTGGCAGTGAATGTGTTAAAGATGTTTTTACACTACAGAGCCAAAGCTGTTTGAAAGTGAATGTTGATAAGCTGAATTTGACACCTAATTTTGTTATATGGTTGAGCTAGCTAAACACAGCATGGGCTATGATAAAATGTCAGCAGGCTACAGTGAATGTTATTGATATTATCTTCATATTGACTGAGTATTTGTTTTATTTAATTTATTTTTGTAATCTGAGAAACTTGACACAGTTCTGTTTTCCTGTTACAAGCTGCCTGTATGCTGTTTACGTGGTGCTGCCAGAGAGAAAAGGCAATAAATGCAGAAGACCCGCTCTACCTCAACCACCATCACGACTCCTGTCTCCCTTCTGTGCCACTGTCGTCTCCCTCCATCCATCCCAGAGTCAACATACTTTAAAAATACACAACGCAGAGACTGTTATAAGGGGTGTAAGGTCCGACAGACAGAAGAATAGGGTTACAACTTTGGTGCCGTGACCCGGATGGTGGTTTACAAGAGTGCTAGGGCAGAAGACTGCATAATCTCCAAACAGCATTATCCAGCTGTATCCTTGTTGTTCTGAGAAACTGTTTTGTTGTTTTTGATTGAGAAAGCAAATAAGTGCTCTTATAGAAAAAAAAGGGGTTTGTAAAAAAAAAAAAAAAAAAATCCATGGTTTTGTGAAATGTTTTTGCATCAGTAGTATTTATGGGTAAAGTTTGGTCACCTGCCCGAGACATAATTCACATCAGAGGTCACGTTTGTGTTTATTGTGGTACACTGAATATTTCTGTTTGTATCTTTTACATGTGCTTTGTTTAGTACCGCCAACTTACAAGGCATACTGCATACAACATTGATGCTCTCAGATTCGCCTGCCACACTCCTCCACCAAGACAAAGATGCAGAGGTCCTATGAAGACACCCCCCATCGTCCAAACTTGCCCCCCGTAGCAAGACCGCCGTAGCAAGACTATACCAACCGCCATGGGATAAGGGCTGGTCACGGTGACACTCAAGCTGCAGGCCATTCTACAATAAGCATAGAGGAGGGGCTTAATCCTTATGGGTTCTCACAACCACACCATCCCCTCGGCTACCAGCAACGCCAGCCCCCCCAATATCGTCCCCCAGCCCCCATGCCATTCCCAATGACTGAGCCTACATTACCTGTTACTGGTTATGTCCCACATCCCAGTTTGCTCACCCCTCCCGCCACCACTCATAGATCCACTGTCCCCAACCAAACCACCGCTGCGACCACTAATACCCCCATAGCCCCTAGCTTTACCCATACAGCCAATGTCCAGTCCCCTGCTGCAACCATTCACGCCCTATAGTCAAGAAGTATGTGCCCCCAGCCCCATTGCATCCCTCTGCAGCCACCAATTATGGTCCCTCAGCCACCATGTGTGGCTTTCCACCTGCTATGCCCGGTCATGCAGCCCATATGCAGTCTCCCACTTACCTTAGTGACCCCCTCGCTGTTATGCAAAGTTCCACCCCTACTACACATGGCCAGTCAAGCACCCAAACATCCAGGGATACCGGCCAGTTTCCCCCACCCAAAGTCAACATGTCCCCCGAGGTTCACTCATCACTGGCTGCCATGCCATCAATGTATATCCCCCAAGTAAACTGCACAGCTCTGCAACAACGGTACCTGCACATCCCACATTCCAACCTCCCCATGCTACTACATGTGCCTCCCCCCACCCTCACCAAATGTGTGAGACACAGGCCCCATCATCCTTTGGATACATGCCACAAGCCATCGAGCAGACCCCACCAACCCCCATGCCCCCTTCCGCCAACCAATTCAGCCCTGCTCACACCCCGCAAGCCAACTGGCACACCCAACAATTGCACGCTAACCGAATGCATCCTCAATCTACTCTGTGCCTCTACCAAGCCAATCCACCAGCAGCGATTTCCTCATGTGGCAGCTGCGGGGACAACAAGGCCTATCTCTGCTCAACTCTCCCATGGTGGTTTCACCCAAACACACCAGGTGAAGAATGTTCAGGTGTTCAGTGGGAACCCCGACTGTAAAATCCTGATCAAAGACTGGATACGAGATATGCAGTATCTTCTTGATGCCGGGGGGCTGCCCACTCACCTCTGTTTTGCAACTATAGTGCGGCACCTGAGTGGTGAGTCTAGGAGACTGATCTTGAATCTCCCTCCATCTGAGCAAAATCCTAAAAGAGCATTTGATGAGCTGAGAGCAGAATATGGCGACATGCAAAGATCTCTGGACCCCCTAGCTGACTTCTATGAGAGGAACCAGTGGACGGGGGAGTCAGCCTGTTCCTATGCCATTGCTTTGGAGGCAACTTTGAGGGAAGTAGAGGAGGCCCAGAATGCAGGTCAGCATTTCCCAGATCGTGATGCTAAACTGACTCGACAATTCCTGAGGGGGCTGAATGATGAAGAGGTGTATTTGAGAATTGCACCTATGAAGCCAACACTCCTGAGTTTTCGGGAGCTACAAGCTGAACTAAGAAACCTGTCGAGAGAAACAAAGAAGTTTAATTCCCAACACAAACCAAAGAAAATGTTCAGCCAGGTCCATGTGGCTGGAAGTGAACAGCAAAGTGGGGCGAATGGCAGGGATAACACAGTGAAGCACAACACTGAGATCTCTGAACTGACTGAACTGGTGAAAGGAATGGCTCTGAGGCAGGAGGAGCAATTTAAAAGACTTGCACAGTTGGAATCAAAAGCGACTGCCCCTCCCGTTCCAGCCCCCTCCAGATATCAGCCAGCAACAAGGAGTGAGAGGGGAGGTGCTAGTTACGTTTGTTACCATTGTGGCAGGCCCGGTCACGTAGCAAGGGTCTGCAAGATTGTACTACTGGACAATGAGCAGGCTGGACCCCCCCAGTCTCATGTTGCACTTGTGCAAGATGGAAGTCCGGTCCAGGCTGGGCAGCATTTAAACGCCTAAGGCCCATGGAAGCAGGGGCAACCATGGGCAAACAACAAGATCCCCAAGAGGAAGCACAGGAGGAGGGCGATGGAAGAGGACATAACACCCCCCTTGTCGGTCCAATGAATGAAGGCCAAGTGGAGGTAAATGGAGAAGACTGTAGGGCTCTCATTGATTCTGGCTCCCAAGTAACTACCATTACTTATGAGTTCTGGCACCAACATGCTGAGCTGTGCAAACAGAAGCTGCAGCCTTCAGACATTCCGGTAGAGGGGGCTGGTGGCCAAAATGTACCCCACCGTGGTGTGTTACACATCAAATTAAAGGTCATGGGTAAGGGGTATGACAATGTGCCAGCCTTCGTGGTTTCTGAGACGGAGTACCGATCCAGGGTTCCATTGCTGGTCGGGACTAATGTGATACGTGCCTCGAAATGCCACCTCCAAGCAACATACGGCCAGCAGTTTCTATGCAAGGTGAAAGAGAGCCACCCAGAATGGTACACAGCCTTGCTAGAGGTAAATAGTACTGGACCAGGTGGCCCTGAAGGCCGTGTGGGCCCTGTACACTATGCCGGCCGCAAGGTTCTTGTCCTCCCCAGGCATGGAGATGGATGTGCTGTGCAAGGTGGGGAGAGGACCAAGAAAAAAGGCATACACTGCTCTTATTGAGAGGTACCCATCTTCTCAGCTTCCAGAAGGCCTTGTTGTGGGCAGAGTGCTGGCTAATGTGAGAAAAGGGTGTGTGCCTGTCAGAGTGATGAATATGCAGTGCGGATCAGACCAAACGCTCACCTGGCGGATGCATTCCTTGTCCAAAATGTGTTGCAGTGTGAGGATGACAGTCAGGGGCCAAGCAGTGAGGGACAAGGTGGTGGTGACAAAAATGCAGGGAGGGCAGAGCCTGAAGCATGTCAAAGCCATGACCAGGTAATAAGCCATACACCTGGGGAAGATTCATCAGCCTGTTGTGTGGATCTGAGTGGAGCCTCTGTTGAAGGAGAGGGGCAGAGGGACCTCCTCAAACAACTGGTGGAGAGGAATTCCGATATCTTCTCTCAACACTCAATGGATTTTGGCCACACAAATACTGTGCAACACGAAATCCCCCTGGTGGATACAAAACCATTTCGCCTCCCATACCGCAAAATACCACCCGCTCAGTGGCAGGATGTCAGGAAGCTCCTCAAAGACATGGAGGAGACTGGAGTTATTCGCCACAGCAAGAGCCCCTATGCTTCCCCAATAGTGGTTGTCACAAAGAAGGATGGGTCTCTGAGAATATGTGTCGACTACAGGAAACTCAATTCCTGTAGTACTAGAGATGCATTCCCCCTCCCGAGAATCGAGGAAGCACTGGAAGCCCTCGGCGAGGCTAAATATTTCTCCACCCTCAACCTGACATCTGGCTATTGGCAGGTGGAAGTATCAGAACAAGACAAGCATAAAACAGCCTTCAGCACACCGATGGGTCTCTTTGAGGCTAACAGGATGCCATTCAGGTTGCAAAATGCCCCATCAACTTTTCAGAGGTTGATGACCTGTTGCTTTGGTGATCTGAACTTCACACATCTCCTCATCTACCTTGATGACCTCATTATCTTCTCGAAGACCTTTGAGGAACACCTTGAGCGACTCCAACTGGTGTTTGATAGACTGTGCGAACATGGCCTAAAGCTAAAACCCTCAAAGTGCCACCTCATGAGGAAGGAGGTCCAGTACCTGGGGCACCTGGTGTCTGCGGAAGGAATCCATACAGACCCAGACAAAATAAGCAAAGTCGGAAACTGGCCACGACCCACTAATGGCAAGGAGGTGCTGCAATTCCTTGGCTTTGCAGGATATTATCGAAGGTTCGTGGAGGGATTTGCAAAGCTGGCTGCACCCCTGTATCGTTTCACCTCAGGAGACCCCAAAAAGAAAAAAAGGGGAAAGAGGTCACCGTCTGCTTCCGAGCCACCATTTATATGGACTGAGGAGTGTGAGGGAGGATTCCAATCCCTAAAAGAGTGCCTCACATCAGCTCCACTGCTGGGCTACCCAGACTACAAGTTGCCCTTTCTGTTGCAGACAGAAGCATCTGGAGGTGGTCTTGGAGCGGTGCTGGCTCAAATGCAGGACGGTGCTGAGAGGGTGTTGGCATATGGCAGTAGAGGCCGGAGTCCAGCTGAAACTCGTTACCCTGCACACAAGCTAGAGTTTCTGGCTCTGAAATGGGCGGTAACACAAAAGTTTTATGACCACCTCTATGGGCACAGGTTCTCTGTTCTCACATAATAACCCGCTTAAATATGTGATGACCACTGCAAAACTGGATGCTCATGGCCAGCGCTGGGTTTCAGAACTGTCTAGCTTTGACTTTGACATCCAGTACCGTCAAGGAAGATGCAATGCCAACGCTGATGCGCTGTCCAGGATGTCTACACAAGATGTAATTAAAGCCCTTCAGTCATGCCCCCAGAGAGCGAGGGTGAAAGCTACCAAGGAGTCACGAAAAAAACCAGGCAGTGTGAAAGGGGATGCATCAGGGGTCCAGCCAGACTCAGTGGGAGAACCCCACTCTGAAAGAACTGAATGAGAGCATGAGCCATACACTGGTGTGGGTACTGATTCTCTACCTTCAATGACCAAGCAGGAGATCAGGGTGAGGTAAAAGGAGGATCCCATCATTGGCCCTGCTCTGCATTACAGAACACTGAACACCAAGCCGCGCAGAAGTGAACGCGCAAAAGGGAGGGGGAGGGACTCTCTTCTTCTGAAAGAGTGGAAGAGGTTGGTAGTGAAGGATGGCATCCTCTATCGCAGAATTCATGATGGTCAAAGGCGGACCATTGAGCAGTTAGTACTGCCAGAAAAGCTGCAAATATTGGTGAAAACAGCCCTCCATGATGAATCTGGTCATTTTGGAGTTGAGCGTACATTTTCCTTAATAAGAGAGCGTTTTTACTAGAGATGCTGCGATCCGATCATGTGATCGGATATCGGCGCGATATCAGCCAAAAAACATGGATCGGATCGGATCGGATTCCAGCGAAAATGACCGATCCAAGGCTCCGATATAAGCACTCCATTCCATGACTCCGCTCCAGGATTTCTATCCAGCATGCAGCAGCAGCAGCAGCAGCACACAGAGCCCGCGTTGAGCCTAGGATGGCCATGGCCAAAACGTTGTCTTGCTTCAACATACATCGCATCGCATACACCATTTCCACCCGCAGGTTTGAGGAGTAGCTAACATAAACGTCAGATAAATACTCTCTATAACGTTACCCACTGAGGCAGCTAACATGGCTAATTAGCTAGCTAACACCAGCTATCTTTCTCCTCTAACTAACGTTAATGACACGTTAGTTGACTGAGCGAACGGCGCTGTACAGCAGGTCGTTATCAAAACGTATTGCACTGAAGAGAAGTAACATTAGATAAGGACGAAAGACTCCTCCAATCTGGCAGTGGAAATGTATGCACAAACTTTGTGTAACTTTGCGAGACTCAACCGAATGACTGATGAGTCTCGCGTTGAGCCTAGGATGGCCAGGGCTTAGATCTGCGTGAGCACGACCCGTCGTAATTTGTCCAATTCAAGGTACATTAAAACGTTGTCTTGCTTCAACATACATCGCATCGCATAAACCATTTCCACCCGCAGGTTTGAGGAGTAGCTAACATAAACGTCAGATAAATACTCTCTATAGGCTAACGTTACCCACTGAGGCAGCTAACGTGGCTAATTAGCTAGCTAACAGCAGCTATCTTTCTCCTCTAACTCACGTTAACGACACATAGTTGACTGAGCGAACGGCGCTGGACAGCAGGTCGTTATCAAAACGTATTGCACTGAAGAGAAGTAACATTAGAAAATGACAAAAGACTCCTCCAATCTGGCAGTGGAAATGTATGCACAAACTTTGTGTGTGTGTGTGAGAGACAGGGACAGGGCTGTGTGTGTGTGTGTGTGTGTGTGTGTGTGTGTGTGTGTGTGTGTGTGTGTGTGTGTGTGTGTGTGTGTGTGTGTGTGTGTGTGTGTGTGTGTGTGTGTGTGTGTGTGTGTGAGAGAGAGAGACAGGGACAGGGCTGTGTTTTTTTTTTTTTTTTTGTCATACACCCCTTGAGAGTGGGGGTGTATGTGTGAGGAAACAATAATTATTTGTGTCCAATGTTCACCCATTACAAAAGAAGTGTGTATTTGATTGTTATGTTTTAGTTTTACATCAAATTAATTAGATGAACTAAATCGTTTACATACTATATTACCAAAGCACACACATACATACCTAACCCTAAAAATGTTTGTTGCCTGCTAGCTATCAGACAGCATAGAGAGGCTTAAATATGTGCTGTATCGGTATCGGATCGAAATCGGTATCGAATCGGGTATCGAAATTTGGATCGGTTTTGAGGCTAAAATATCGGAATCGGATCGGAATTGAAAACTCTCGATCGCAGCATCTCTAGTTTTTACTGGCCCAAAATGTTTCAAGACGTGAAAGCTTGGAGTGAGAGATGTGAGAGGTGCTGTCTCAGGAAGACCCCCACAGCAAACCTGAGAGCCCCCCTTGTCAGCATCCATACCAGTGCCCCCATGGAGCTTGTTTGTATTGATTTCCTGATGCTGGAAAAGTCAGTAGGAGGGATCGAAAATGTGCTGGTGGTCACCGATCACTTCTCCCGTTTTGCCCAGGCCTATCCAACCAAAGACCAGAAGGCAAGTACGGTCGCCAAGGTGCTCTGGAAGAACTTCTTTTGCTGTTTTGGATTCCCAGCTAAACTCCATGCTGACCAGGGGCGCAACTTTGAGAGTGCAGTGGTGAGACAACTGTGTCAGATCACTGGCATCGCAAAGACCCACACAAGCCCCTACCATCCCCAGGGAAATGGAACCACAGAGAGGTTCAACCGCGCCCTTATGGACCTTCTGGGTACGTTGGATTCACGCTTGAAGCCCTCGCTGGAATGAATACGTTGATGCCATGACACATGCATATAACAGTACCAGGTACGACTCCACTGGTTACAGTCCTTATTATCTAATGTACGGCAGACATCCCCGACTCCCAGTTTACCTCATCCTTGGTCTGTCATCGAGTGATCCTCACTGTGAACACAGTGAATATGTTCAGACGCTCCAGGATTGCCTGACATATGCCTATGATCAGGCCAACAGGATGTCCCGACAGGCCAAAGAACAACAAAAGAAGCACTATGACCGCAAAGCAAAGAGCCACACATTCAAGCCAGGGGACAGAGTCCTGATGAAAGTTTGTCACGTGGAAGGCAGAAGCTGGGTGACAGGTGGCAACCACAGCCCTACATTGTGGTAAAGAAACAGCCTGATATCCCAGTGTATGTGATTCAGTCGGAAAATGGAGAAAAAGAAAAGGTTGTCCATCAAAATCTTCTAACCCAGTGTATGTTCTTTCCAATGGAGTCTGGGCAGACAAATGAAACAGAGAAACCGGATGAGGAGACCAGCATCTCATGTAGTAAGTTGGATGGGGAAGATGGTGCAGAGGAGAAGAGTGAGGAGGATCAATTGGATGACATGAGCAATGGGGGTGATCAAAGTGAGAAAGAGGAGGAGCCGAGTGAATCTCCAAGGTCCACCTACGAGGAACAAGAGGAAAAGGAGTCCCCCCATGTGAAAGCCTTATCTCCCAAGTCACCAAGGGTCAGGAGAAACCCCCATAGGGACAGATGCCCGCCGAAGAGACTGTCGTATGAGTTAAAAGCCCTGGACCCTGAGTCAGTCCAGCAGAAGATTGAGCTGGGACGGAGAATATGGCAGAGATCTAAAGCCCAGATGTACAAGGAGTGTGGCAGAGAGTGACACACGCATACTCATACATATACCCCGCAACACACACCTTTCATCATGGCTGTGTTATGAGTTATGGGCTACTTGTGAACTTGATTATCTGATTCCGGGGACGCCATCAAACTAAGTGGGGGTAGATGTAGGCGAGTGAGTTATACTTGTTCACCAGCAGAGGGCGTTCACTCGTTTTTCATTGCACCTTGCGTCTTTTGTACCTCTGCAGCCACTGTAGAGCCAGTTCTGTTTTCCTGTTACAAGGTAGGCAATGCATCTTGAGTTCACCCACATAAATATTGTTTTAAAAGGAGTTAAATGCCCACCACTGTTAGTTTTGTTTATATCAAATGGCTGTTAAAGATGTTTTTACACTACAGAGCCAAAGCTGTTTGAAAGTGAATGTTGATAAGCTGAATTTGACACCTCATTTTGTTATTACGTCATTTGGCAGATGCTTTTATCCAAAGCGACTTACAATAACACATTTTTGTCAGCAATAGAGCAATCAACTATGGAGCACAGTCTATGACAACTACAACTTCTGAAGGAACAGTGGTACAAGTTTAGGTTATTTTTTTTTTGTTTTTTTTTAATAAAGAAAGAGAGAGAACGAAGTTAGATCAAGAAGGGCCCAGATGGAGCCTGAAAAGGTGTGTCTTTAGTCTTTTCCGAAAGATCGGCAGTGATTCAGCCGTCCTGACCGAAGGTGGAAGCTCGTTCCACCATTGAGGTGCCAGGGACGAGAAGAGTCGAAATCGGGATGAGCGACTTTTGAGCCCCCGTAGCGAAGGAGGGGCGAGGCGACCTGCACTGGTGGAGGAGCGAAGGGAGCGCTGAGAGGTTTGGACCCTGACCATAGATTGCAGGTACAGGGGAGCTGACTGGTTATATGGTTGAGCTAGCTAAACACAGCATGGGCTATGATAAAATGTCTATGATAAAATGTATATGATAAAATGTCAGCAGGCTACAGTGAATGTTATTGATATTATCTTCATATTGACTGAGTATTTGTTTTATTTCATTTATTTTTGTAATCTGAGAAACTTGACGCAGTTCTGTTTTCCTGTTACAAGCTGCCTGTATGCTGTTTACGTGGTGCTGCCAGAGAGAAAAGGCAATAAATGCAGAAGACCCGCTCTACCTCAACCACCATCACGACTCCTGTCTCCCTTCTGTGCCACTGTCGTCTCCCTCCATCCATCCCAGAGTCAACATACTTTAAAAATACACAACGCAGAGACTGTTATAAGGGGTGTAAGGTCCGACAGACAGAAGAATAGGGTTACATTTACATTCAGTTTTTTGCGCAAATTCTAAGCAAACTTTTGAAAAATCGACAATCTTAAAATTTGAATCGGGTGTGTCTCCATTAACGGCCGTTAAGCGAATGAGTAGGGTAGGGTGTGTGTGTGTGTGTGTGTGTGTGAGAGAGAGAGCTTCCGATGGTTACTTGCCATAGGAGAAGTAATAATTATGTCATGTAATCTGTTGGTTCCTTCTTTCTGGCGGTGATGAGTAAATATTACGGCCAATTATCACCTTTATTTATAATAGACTACAGAGCTCTTGCATTTTTCCGTACGCGTCCACTGTAGAGCACATTATATTATATGATACTATTTCTGACTGTACATGTAAGTACAAAATATGCAATACTCTTACATTTTTCTTCCCGTAGCTGTCCACTGTAGAGCACATGTATCATATTCCGTGTTTCCCCTACCATTCTACAGGCCTGGCAGGCCCGCCAGGCCAACGGCGCCCCCGCCAGGCCAGATTAAAAAAAAAATATATATATATACAGTATATATAGTCAAGTCAAGTCAAGTCAAGTTTATTTGTATAGCACATTTCATACACAGAGGCAATTCAAAGTGCTTCACATAAAATGGTTGACAGGAAAAGAAAAGAAAAGAGAGAGTAAAATGGACATTTAAAAGCATCACAACAAAACTTTAAAAAAGAGTATAAAAAGTGCATTAAGCAACAGGCGCAGCAGTTGCAGAAAGAGCTAAAAACTTATAGAGGACTCATTGGGTTTGCATAGTAGCTGTCAGCAGTTAAAAGCGACGGTAAACATAAAAGTCTTTAGTCTATTTTTAAAAGTAAGTACGGTTGGGGCAGGTTTTCAGGCAATTTGTTCCAGCTAGCAGAAGCATAGTAAATGCAGCCTTCCCATGGTTTGATTTGATCCTAGGGACAGTTAATAAGCTGGACCCTGTTGACCTTAAAGTTCTAGACGGTTCGTAGCATGGGAGCAATTCAGCTATGTATTTTGGGCCTAGGCCATTAAGTGATTTATAGACTAATAACAGTATTTTAAAATCTATTCTATGACACACTGGCAACCAGTGTAAGGACTTAAGAACTGGAGTGATATGATCAGCTTTCTTAGTCTTCGTTAGAACTCTAGCAGCAGCATTCTGAATGAGTTGAAGTTGCCTACAGTAAGTTCCTTTTTGGAGAGACCAGAAAAAAGGCTATTGCAGTAGTCTAACCTACTATAAATGAAGGCGTGAATTAGTTTTTCTAGATCCTGTCTGGACATGTATCCCCTAATTCTTGCTATATTTTTAAGATGATAAAAAGCTGATTTTCTAATTGACTTAATGTGGGAGTTAAAGTTGAGATCGGAATCAATAATAACTCCAAGATTTTTGACTTGATCCTAAGGGTGTATTCACACCTCTGGGTCGTTTGCTTTGTTCCGATTCAGGTACTTAATTGATACAATTGTTGCATTTGTGCCTTGGTTCGTTTGTGTTCACACAGCCACAAATGAAACGGTCCAAATAGTATTGTCAAACTTCCTGGATTGGCCAGCAGACACGCTGATAGGCTAATAGCCTCTCTGGATGGACAAAATAATTCCCAGAGATTTTCCTATATGATTATAAAAATGCGTTTTGTTAGACCTACATTTTAGGCTATGTCGGGCGTCCGCCGTGCGAGGAGAGAGAGAGAGAGAGAGAGAGAGAGAAAGAAAGAGGGAGGGAGGGATCGGGAGAGAGAGAGAGAAAGTTCTTTATTTATTTATTAACTCATTGAGTGCCACGGACGTCTTTCGACGTCCAATGCGTTTTTTGACGGTGGGACGTCGATCAAAGCCTTCCGCAGCTCCTGTACAACTATTGTAGCTATTGGAGGTCTATAACCTATTTTACAGAACCCTTAGGTGGCGACAGTGCTCTCCAGGTTAACAGAAAGGCAGAGAAAAACAGAGAATAAGTCGTTGGGGAAACGGAAATCGCATCGCATCCGTATGCATCGATATGCATGAAGCGTTTTAACGTTAGATGTCCCCGACAGTCCATTCGCATGATCAGCCGTTATTATTCTCAACTGGAAGCATACAGTAGTAGCCGGTGACAAACACACGCGGAAAAAGCTGGATGTCGCCGACGCGCACCCTTCACAGTGCAGAGCAAACTCAGCAGAGAGCCACCTCCCATAAGGAGGAGTGTGCAGTTGAGGCGAGGCGGGGCGGGGCGGGGGGGGGGGGGGGGGGGGGGGGGGGCACGCAGAGCAGCACACAACACTGACCCAGACAGACCCAGGCAGCAGGACAGGGTTGGCAAACGCAAGCCAGAATATCCGATGCCCACCAGCAGCAAATCAAGATCAGCAAGAAGCTGCAACCAGCAGCGCACGCAGGGGCCAGCGCTGCTGGTTGCAGCTAAAAATATTATTCTGCCAAACAAAATTCCCTGGCCTTCACTGTTTTATTGAAGGAAATTATTTTTGAGGTGTGACTACATCAGAAAATTAGCTTCAGAGTCAGTGATGTGTTTGAAATGTTTAATTTCACAAAAGGGCCATTATCTCAGCTTCTAGAAAAAAACTGCTCTTTTTTGTTAAATCAAGCTATCTTCTCCGGCTGATAACTAAAGAACGGAAAATGATATCAATAAACCTGTTTTTGCTGATGATAGAAAAGAGTCTCATCGTTCTTTTTGCGTGTTCATTGTTTACATAGTAATATCACACAATATTCTGTGGGCCTCGAGAAATCACTGAAAAAAGCTCTGAAACTCTGGCACTGGGAGCGTCCGTTCTCCAAAAGTGGCTGGCACTCAATGAGTTAATGTAGGCTATGCTATTAATATTAATAAATAATTTAATAATAACGGACATTTCGAGGAAGACATGCAATCAGTCTGATTGTCTGATTGAACCAGACAATCTTATCACAAAGAAGGCTGGCTCTGATTACCACGATTTGTTTTCATTTATTGAATGGAGACCGGAGAGAGAGGGAGGGAGAGAGGGAGCCAGCTAACCTGACGCTGCCAGATGGACGGTATAGCTCCACATAGGTTTCACTAAACCACGGAGAACCAAATGAAATGTGAGTTCACGTGACGGGCGGTTTACCAAGCTAGGAGCCAGCAGCACACCGCACACATTTACAGGCAAAATCCGTAGAGATTCAATTCAACACATTAACGTTGCTTCCCATGGTCCGAGGTAAGTTGATTGAGTTCAAACTGCTGATGTGATGATCCAAAAATCCCCCAAAATTTATCGATGCAAGTCACAAGTCGCCAAAACAGGATCTGAAAGATGTTGTTTTTAAACGATAAAAATGTTCGTTCTTCAGGCCATTACTACGCACAGCGCAGCTGACTACGGCAGCTGGTTTATCCAAAAATGCGCACCGTTTACTGCTGTTGTGGCGGATCGAGGTCGGCTCACGTTCTCACCACAAACGAACCGCACCAGAGTTCGTTTAAAAGCGGACCGAGACCACCCTTTCTTGGCGATCTGGGTCCGCTTGTTTTGTCCCGCATCCGAGTGCGATTGCTGTGTTCACACTCCCCCAAACGAACCGCACCAAGGGGGAAAATGCTCTCTGTTTCGGAACAACTGCTCCAAACGAGATAGGTGTGAATACACCCTTAGGCTTCAGGGATAGAGACTCAAGGCGTACAGTGATTTTAAGCCTTTGTTCTTTGGGGCCAAAGACGATCACCTCAGTTTTGTCTTTGTTTAGCTGTAGGAAATTCTGGCACATCCAGTTATTTATTTGATCAATGCACTGGCACAATGATTCTATGGGGGCATAGTCAGCTGAGGAAAGAGTTATATACAACTGAGTGTCGTCTGCATAGTTATGATAGGCTACTTTGTTTTTTTGCATAATTAGGCCTAGAGGGAGCATATAAAGGTTGAAGAGAACGGGCCCCATAATGGATCCTTGAGGCACCCCACAAGTCATCCTAGTTAGGTCAGATGTGTAATTACCAATGGAGACGAAGTATATATATATATATATATATATATATTTTCCCTGCTCTCTCCAAAATTTCAGTAATCCTTTATGGCATATTATTACAATAATACAACAATACTGGTGTTGGCAGTGTTGACAGTAATAGAAGATGCCAAATCATTCAAAACAATAAGCATTTCGCTTTTAGGAGCATTGTGCCAGCGTGCAGCGCTGTTCCAAAACATGTCAACATGTATCGTTGCCTGGGCAACGCACATCCCATAATACAACTGTTCGCATCGCATCCCATAATAGTATGATGATACTTGGGATGCCATTGCGAGATGCAAACAGGTTAGCTAAAAGTTTAGCATCGCTAGCGAGGGCCCCCACCGTTGCGGTTGAGGTACGTTTCGAAATCCCTCCAGGCCTGAAATTTTCTTTAGGGGAAACATTGATATTATATATGACTGTAGGCATTGTTTACATTTACATTTACACACATCACATTACGTCATTTGGCAGACGCTTTTGTCCAAAGCGACTTACATTAACACAAAAATACAACTTCTGAAGAAATAGTGGTCAAGTTTAGTTTATTTATTTTTATTATTTATGTATTTTTTATTTTGGGGGTGGGGGGGGTGGGGGGGGAGACATGTTAGTTCAAAAAGGGGACAGGTGGAGCCTGAAAAGTTATGTTTTAAGTTTTTGCCGAAAGATTGGCAGTGAAGCGGCCATCCTGACCATAGGGTGGAGCTCATTCCACCATTGCGGTGCCAGGGACGAGAAGAGTCGCGATCGGGATGAGCGACTTTTGAGCCGCCGCAGCGAAGGAGAGGCGAGGCATCCCGCACTGGTGGAGGAGCAGAGGGAATGGTGAGAGGTTTGGAACCTGACAATAGATTGTAAGTACAGAGGAGCTGTCTGGTGTACTGCCCTGTAGGCCAATACCAGTGTCTTGAATTTGATGCCTGCCGAGATGGGAAGCCAGTGAAGGTCCCGGAAGAGAGGAGTGACAACCAACATTTGGGTTGGTTGAATACCAGACGGGCTGCAGCATTCTGAATGAGGTGAAGTTGTCGAATGTCAGAGGCAGGTAGGCCGGCCAGGAGCACGTTGCAGTAGTCGAGGCGGGAGATGATAAGTGACTGGACCAGGAGTTGCGTCGCTTCCCTCGTGAGAAAGAGATGGATTTTGCGGATGTTGTAGAGGGAGAACCTACAGGAGCGTGCTGTCGCAGCAATGTTGGCCGAGCAAGACAGCTGGTTGTCAAGGATCACAAGGTTCTTAGCTCTTTGGGAGGGAAGCACAGTGGCAGGTGCGGACTGCATAATCGGGCACGTCGGGCAAATGCCCGGTGGCCTGGCCTGGCCTGGCCTGCAATTTTTTTTTTTTTTTTTTTTTTTTTTTGGTGCCCGCAGTCAGGCCACTCACTGAACAGCAGGCCAGGCGCCGCCTACTGGTTTACTAGTGGTTTTATTACTTTATTCAGGGTTAAAGTGGGTGCATCTCATTGTAAAATTGGACTCAGCCCAAATTGGGCTTCAAACGGCCCAAATTGGGCTTCAAACGGCCCAAATCTGGCTTCAAACGGCCCAAATTGGGCTTCAAACGGCCCAAATTGGGCTTCAAACGGCCCAAATCATGCTTCAAACGACCCAAATTGGGCTTCAAACGGCCCAAATTGGGCTTCAAACGGCCCAAATTTTCCCCCGGCGCCCTTCGGACGCCGGCACGCGCGTCGGCCCGTATCGGCCTGGCCTGCTTGGTATCTAATGCCCGGCCTGAATTATTTTCCCAGTCCGCCCCTGCACAGTGGTATTGTCAATGGAGATGGAGAGATCTGCGAGAGGGCAGTCTTTCCCTGGGAGGAAGAGTAGCTCTGTCTTACCAAGATTGAGCTTGAGGTGGTGGGCAGACATTCAGTCACTGATGTCTTTGAGGGATGCAGAGATGCGAGCCTCGATTTGGGTGTCGGAGGGGGGGAAGGAAAGGAAAAGCTGGGTGTCATCGGCATAGCAGTGATAAGAAAAACCATGAGATGAGATCACATGGCCAAGATCTGATATAGAGAAGGAAAAGCAAGGGACCCAGGACTGAGCCCTGGGGGACACCGGTGATCAGAGGGCAGGATCTGGAGAGGGACCCTCTCCATAAGACCCGGTATGAGCGGTTAGACAGACCTGAGATGCCGAGGTCAGACAGAATGGAGAGAAGGATTTGGTGATTGACTGTATCGAAAGCAGCAGACAGGTCAAGGAGGACAAGGACAGAGGAGAGGGATGAGGCTTTAGCAGTGTGAAGGGCCTCTGTGACTGCAAGAAGAGCTGTCTCAGTGGAGTGAGAAGCCTTGAAACCGGACTGCAGAGGGTCCAGGAGGTAATTCTGGGAGAGATAGAGAGAAAGTTGGTCGGACGCTGCTCGTTCGAGGGTTTTGGAAAGGAATGAGATAAGAGAGACAGGTCTGTAGTTCTGAATAGCAGTAGGGTCAAGGGAGGGTTTCTTAAGCAGAGGCTTGACTCTAGCAGTCTTTAGAGCAGGCGGAACAAGACCTGAGGACAGAGAGGAGTTTATGAGAGTAGTGAGGAAGGGAGATATATCAGGTGAGATGGTTTGGAGGAGAGAGGAAGGGATAGGATTGAGGGGACAGCAAGTGGCTCAGTTAGAGCTGACGAGTTTAAGTACTTCACCAGGAGAGAGGGGAGAGAAGGAAGTAAATCCGGGGACGGGGGGCAGAGAAGCAGGATTGGAGTCGGGAGTGTTATTGGGGATACCTGGAGGATGGAAGGAGGAGCAATGTGGACAAAAGTGTTCAAGTGTTCAATGTGCATTAGAAATGTGAGTTTAACTCATTGAGTGCCAATGACGACAATCGTCGTCAATTGCTTTAGTGACGTAGAGTGCCAATGACGACGATTGTCGTCAAAAATTGACGGTGGGACGTGGATCAAAGCCAGATCCATCTCCTGTAAAATCTTGGGGCATGTTGAATGTGTAAAACCTATTTTACCGACCCATTAGGTGGCGACAGTGCTCTCCAGATTACAGAAAGTTGAGGAAAAAAAGCAGAAAAATCCCTGTGATCAAAGAGAAACCGATGCATGAGCCAGAGCGGCACAGATTGCTCTGGCTGCCTGGAGCCAACTTTAGCTGCGAACAGCATTCAATCCGCTCCCACAAATGTCTCTGTCTCTGCTGCATAGCTTCTCCACACGATTAGCCGCCAGAAAATAAAACCAAAGCCAAACCATGAGAATGGTTTGGCTTATACAGTGGGAGCTGGGAGCTGGGAGCCACAAGGCTGAACGCTCCGAAAATAGACTGGGTGCAGCGCACTTTGAAACGCGCAGCAGAAAGCCTATAATTGGACGCAGCTTCATCCCAGCTCACAACCGAAACCCCAGAAACGCAGACGAACGCGAGCCCCATCCAGACTCCCCCGACGAGCGGCCGCCATCTGAACGTGTTGTGGATCCGTGAGGCAGCAGAGCCTGCCATAGCAGGAGGCAGAGACTCGCCTGCAGACACACGCAGCAGCCAGCACAGCGAGCAAAGCCACCAGAGACACTCCCACGGAGGAGGAGTTTGGAGTTGAGGGGGGTGTGGGTGCTGTTTATTTAAGGAAATTACTGTTCAGATGTTTCAGGTCAGAAAATATTAGTTTCAGAGTCAGTGATTTGCTTGAAATGCTTCATTTCACAAAAGGCTCAATATCTCAGCTCCTAGATGGAAACGCCATTTTTTGCTGTTTTTGACCTATCTTCTCCGGCTGATAACTAAAGAACGGAAAATGATATCAATAAACTTTTTTTTGCTGCTGATACAATAGAGTCTCATCGTTCTTTGTGCGTGTTCGGTGTTTACATAGTAATATCACACAATATTATGTGGGCCTCGAGAAATCACTGAAAACGCTCTGAAACTCTGACACTGGGAGCGTCCGTTCTCCAAAAGTGGCTGGCACTCAATGAGTTAATAGTGTCTTCATAGGACGGGAGGGGAGGAGAGAGGAAGAGGATGAGTCTCCTCTCTGCATGTAGGGGTTATTGTTATTATTAAAGGATGACTTTGCTGATTATCAACCCACTTTGTATCATTATGTCGTTAATTTAAGCAGAAGGGCAGTGTTTACCTTTGCTATATGTTTTCCACATGAAGAAATATCCTTGTCCCGCTTGCAGAAACTCCGCCCCCGCCAGCTGCAAGTCATTAAGGCTCCTTAAGGCTCTCGATGTGCTGTGCGCATACTTAAAAAATACAAATAAACAATAACCGAAGCCGAATCGACAGCCCTCAGAGCAGATTCCGCGTCTCGAGCAGAGCTTCCGCAGTTCCGTTGTGACGCATTGCGACGTCACAGCGCATCATAAAGGGGCATTTTGCCAGAGGATGAAATGGGAGCTCTCGTTGTGAAAAAATATAGCGAAGGTAAACACTGCCCATCTGCTTATATTAACGACATTATAATGATACAAAGTGGGTTGATCATCTGCAAAGCCATCCTTTAAGTTTCAGCACTTCCTGCAGCCTGCTCCACTTGTCTGCTGCATCTAACTAAAATATTCGCTAATTTAAAGTAAAGTGTTAATGAAGGGCGTTGCAAGGCTCAATTATTCCTGTGCACATGTCTTATATGAGAGAGATTTGAGCTTTAAAAGTCAGGAGAAATGCCCATTCTATGATACTGTATTTGGGAAACGAGACGCACAAACCTGTTGTGGGAGTCAGTGTGCAAAGGGTGTTTTAGGGACGAGTGAGAGCCTTTGGGTGCAACACTTTAGCATCCAGAACATCTGATCTGCTGCAGGATTATTGGGCCGTTTAGGCCGGTCGGGCGCCGCGCTGACCGGACAAGCTGCCAGCTGCGCACAACATAGGGAAAACGGTGTTTCCATGTCCTATTTTGTACATTCACTTTTTTTTTTTAAGCGGCAAAAATCACCTCAAACAAGCGTCACTTTTTTTTTGCCATTTCCAGCAACCTTTCTAATGCGATACTTGTGCATAGAAATATGTTGATGGAAACACGACTCTGTGTGTGTGTGTGTGTGTGTGTGTGTGTGTGTGTGTGTGTGAGTGCGTGTGCGTGTGCGTGTGTGTGTCTGTGTATCCATATCAGTGTTTTTTTCTGTGTGCGCTTATGCCTGACTGTCTGTCTGCCTACTTGTCAGTCTGCGTGTCTACGTGTCTGTGTGTGTGTGTGTGTGTGTGTGTGTGTGTGTGTGTGTGTGTGCGTGTGTATGTACTGTATGTGTGTGTGTAGCTCTCTGTCTCTGTCAGTGTGTGTGTGTGTGTGTGTGTGCGTGTGTGTACGCACGTGTATGTGTGTCTGTACGTACCGTAGCTCTCTGTCTATCTGTCAGTGCATGCGTGCGTGCTTGTCCGTGTGCGTGTGTGTGTTTGTGCGCATGTGTGCGTGTGTGTGCACGTGTGTGTGTGTGTGTGTGTGTGTGTGTGTGTGTGTGTGTTGTAATCTCCAGGCCTCTCTCTCCACCCTCATGTTTCACAGCCAGAGTGAATGATGTCTCTGTTCAGCTGCAGAACGCCTGCACTCTACCTCAGAGTGGGATTACAGCACAGTGAACAATCCCTCTCTCTGTCTACAACACACACACACAGACACACACACACACACACACACACACACACACACACACACACACACATACACACACAAACACACATACACACACACACCATCCATCCATCCATCCTATAGTACAGGGCAGCCATACTGGTATCAGCACACCGTGTGTTGGCCAGGTCACACAGGAATAGTGCAATTGGTTTCCCAAAATGTCTTGAATTGTGCAGTGTCCCAAATTGTAGAGCAATACACCCTGCAGCTCCCAAGAACACCATATAGCCCTACTCATAGTATTCTGTTACATCATCACAGCCATCTTGGTAGGACAATAAGAGGTGATTGTAATCAATTAAGAGGTGATTACAATCAAATGACAAACAGCCAATGAGCTGTGTGTATTGTAAACCGCCATATTGGTAGCGAATGCAACATCATGGGAATATTATGAATACCATGTCCTAAAGCCCCACACAGCCCTATAGTCTTACACTACACCTTATGCAGCCCCAGCAGACAACTCGCATGAAACGGTTTGTATGACATTTTATGAAAAAGTATTTTTTGTGCATAATCCTACGAATGTCCAGCAACACGAGCGATCCATGTGCCTGCCCAAGCCCCGCCCCGCCCCCTGTATCAGCAATTTGAAAACATTGAATTACATCCCATAGGTTGGTTCTCACTGTTATGTTTGGGCAAGTAAAACAACATAAGTTAAGGTTCGGGTTCAGGTTTGGTCATAGTTAAATAAGAACGTGTGTTACAAATTGAAATCGACCCCCAGCCTCACAGGCATCGAATACATATGCCCATACATATACCATACGCCCATCCACAACCCCCAAAGCCCGACCACAGCACCCTTACTGGCCACATTTTTTTTATGCACCTACAGTAGTGCCTATATCACCCCCTGCTGTTACTGCACCTTCATACTGTACATTACCCTGCAGCCCCTCAGTGCACCCTATAGCCCCTGTTTAACATTACATTACATTATGTAATTTAGTCCAAAGTGTCTTCCAATAGTACAATTTGACTTTTAAAATTAATCAGTAGCATTTGTTGTTGTTTTAAGATGTAACAGTATAGGTTGATTCAAGAAGGGTCCAGGTGTAACATGTATCTTTAGTCACGGCCGGCATGAAGTTTTGACCACACGTAGCGATGGAGGGGCAAGGCGATCTGCAAGGGTGGAGGAGCGGAGGGAGAGGTGTGAGGTTTGGAACCTGACATGATTGCAGCTAGGTAGGAGCAGTCTGGTGTATTGCTCTGTAGGCCAGTACCAGTGTCTTGAATTTGATGCGTGCCGAGATGGGAAGCCAGTGGAGGCCCCAGAAGAGAGGAGTGACGTGAGAGAATTTAGGTTGATTGAACACCAGATGGGCTGTGGCGTTCTGAATGAGCTGTAGCAGTCGGATGGCAGAAGCAGGTAGCCCAGCCAGAAGAATGTTGCAGTAGTTTTAGTCTTTTGACTAAAATGCCATTTAGTTTTAGTCATATTTCAGTCATCTGAAATGTTGTTTTACTTGACTAAATATCATAAGATATAATCAACTAAATTTACAGTAGATATTATTCGACTCAAATCTATTCCCAATTCATTCAACATTTTCGCATAGTTTTTATTTGTTGACGAAAATGTCAATAGATTTACTCATAGTTTTTGTCATCACAACTTTGTTTTTACTTAGTTAACATCTAGTTTTCATCAGTGAAAAAGGGAAGTTAATTTAGTCTAGTTTTAGTTTTAGTTTTAGTCAACAAAATTAACATTGCGTCTTACGTCAGCATGCTTCCAGTGATGGAGGGTCTGAATCACAAGTCAGCATTTCCGGGTCTTGCCGTAGGAATTCCTATGGTGAAATCTGATTGGCTGGACTGTTACGGAAGTCTGGCTCTCATTTGTGTATCGTTTAAAATGCACCGCCCAATGATTGGGGTCACGCAAATAAGGAGGTCTGTGTTTGCTCCATATGTCTGTCATTTGCTTTGGTCTCAGGGGGTGGTCCTTAACCACTTTTCAAGAGTTGTGCACCAGATCTAGATATTTATCTATGGCTGCTACTGTGAAACAAAGTGTTTCACAACTGGTGGGTCGTGACCCAAAAGTGGGTTGCAGTGGGTTGCAGGGCCGTTTTAAGTGGGTCGCGGATATGTGCTTGAAAAAACAAGTCCTTCTAATCCTTGAGTATGCCACCATCCACGGCCGACATGACTGTTTTTCAGAGACTGTAGCGCAGTGATACTCAATTTGCGGCCCGGGGGCCAGATGCGGCCCGTGATAGGGTGCAGAGTGGCCCCCCGACCATTTTCTAATTCACATTTAAAACAAATGTTAAATAAAGTTTGACTAAGCTCCAGCTAAATGGTCAAATATGTCTATCTGCTCGCCACCCAGGCACTTACATATTATGTACTGTACTTAACTAACTTAACCTAACTAACTATCCTATGTGCACAACATTGTGAGACTAAACTCTGGCTGACACCCCAAACACCTACAATCCGCTACAGAAAAAACTATACCACTGGCGGTCCGCGGGCGCCCCCTAGTGGTCAGCGAGTATTTTTTTCCTTTTTTTTTACCTCCCACTATCCAATCAGAGAAATGTTTACATTTCCTGGGAAACTCAAAGCCCCTCGCTGCACCCCGTAGCCCCTCGCTGCACCCCGTAGTGCCTCGCTGCACCTCGTAGCCCCTCGCTGCACTCTGTAGCCTCTTGCTGCACCCCGCAGCCCCTCGCTGCACCCCGTAGCCCCTCGCTGCACCCCGTAGCCCCTCGCTGCACCTCGTAGCCCCTCGCTGCACCCTGCAGCCCCTCGCTGCACCCTGTAGCCCCTCGCTGCACCCCGCAGCCCCTCGCTGCACCCCGTAGCCCCTCGCTGCACCTCGTAGCCCCTCGCTGCACCCTGTAGCCCCTCGCTGCACCCTGCAGCCCCTCGCTGCACCCCGTAGCCCCTCGCTGCACTCCGTAGCCTCTCGCTGCACTCCGTAGCCCCTCGCTGCACCCCGTAGCCCCTCGCTGCACCCCGTAGCCCCTCGCTGCACCTCGTAGCCCCTCGCTGCACCCTGCAGCCCCTCGCTGCACCCTGTAGCCCCTCGCTGCACCCTGCAGCCCCTCGCTGCACCCTGTAGCCCCTCGCTGCACCCCGTAGCCCCTCGCTGCACCCCGTAGCCCCTCGCTGCACCCCGTAGCCCATCGCTGCACCCCGTAGCCCCTCGCTGCACCCCGTAGCCCCTCGCTGCACCCTGCAGCCCCTCGTTGCACCCCGTAGCCCCTCGCTGCACCTCGTAGCCCCTCGCTGCACCCCGTAGCCCCTCGCTACACACCGTAGCCCCTCGCTGCATCCTGTAGCCCCACACACACACCAGCAGAGTACTTAACCACTTAACAGCAGATTATTGAAATCATCAGTGAGGTCAGGTAACCGAGGAAGCAAGTGATATTTGGATTTACCACAAAGCGCTCTGTGTGCGTGTGTGTGTGCGTGCGTGTGTGCGTGCATGTGTGTGTGTGCGTGCGTGTGTGTGTCTGTGTGTGTGCGTGTGTGTGTCTGTGTGATGTGTGCACGTGTGTGTGTGTGTGTGTGTGTGCGTGCGTGTGTGTGTGTGTGCGTGTGTGTGTGTGCGTGTGCGTGTGTGTGAGCGGCCGCTAATCCCAACTGCCTGCTCCTCTTTCTGCTGTGGTGGAGGATGGAGTTTTAAAAACAGGCAGGAGAAAATATTTAAGCATCACCGCTGCCAAGAAGAATATCACTGAGTACGTGTATGATCGTTTTCTGGCAGAAACGTGACAGAAATGATTTAATGATGAGGGAGGGAGCGATTTCCAAAACAAATTGTATCACTTTCAGAATTAAGGGTGAGGGTGGGTGATTATAAAAACACATTGTTCTCGGTTTTGCAATGGAATGCGTGACAGACTTGAAAAGCAACATCGTGAGTTTCACAAGAAAAAGCCTACAGAGGGTGGGGGATGTTTAGGTGAGGTTGTAAAAATACGAGATTATCAGTTCTGTTAAGAAAGGATGATAAATCCCTCCGATGCCTTCCTCCCATCAACGTCAGGCCTAAAGACTGTTGTGTGTGCATGTGTGAGTGTGTGTGCCTAGTTCATGTTTATATATTAAGTGCTTCTCAAAGTGGGGTCCCAGGACCCCCAGGGGTCCTTGAGGGGGTTCCAGGGGGTCTGCAGCAAAAACAAAAACATCTCATGTTATGTTATGTAACACAATAAGTATTTTGGTCATGGGTTTCATACACTTTCTGTAAAAACAACAACATTGAAAAGCAAAAAGCTTATCAGATGGGGGAGCCCGCGAAGCCTTATATTGGGGTCTGTGGTCTAATTTGTGTCAATTTAGGGGTCCTTGACTTGAAAATACCCCACTGTATTAACAGAATGTACACCTCTCCACTAGGGCTGCACAATTAATCGTATTTTCATCGTCATCACAATATAAACATGCGCAATAAACACATCGCAAAGACTGCCTGAAACACAATGAATAACAAAAGTGGTTTTATTTACATGCATCATGCATTCCCACTCAGCATCTGATCATTTTGTCTTCTGTTGTAAATCCAGCGTACACTTTTCCCTTGCAACAGTGCACTCCGCCCCTCTGCCAAAGCCCAAACACGATGTGTGTAGTTTCAGCTAGAGTCAGTGTGTATTTCATTTCTTTATTCGGTGGGCATAGGCTATGTTTGGGGTCTATGTTAGCATTATTAAAGCAGAAAGACATAGGAACTGTATAGCTAATATGCATACTTTAATATTTGTTTATTTATCGCAAGTCGTATCGTCATCGCTATATTGAACAATGTTATCGCACATCGCAGATTTTCCTCATATCGTGCAGGCCTACTCTCCACACTACATTAGAAATCTGGAGAACTATACTTACTACTACAACTATAACTAATTCATAGCACAGTAGTTTAGCAAAACTTCATGTGCATTAAGAAGTGAGCAAAGACAAAAATGTTTCTTTACTTACTTTTGTCGCACCCTCACAGGGATTGTTTCTCGGAGTCAAGCCATCGACGAGGGAAGCACCAGACACTCTGACTCACTCCAAATCTGAAAAGTGGGGAAAAAAGTGGAAGAAGCAGGATAAAATGTAAGATGAGGTCACATCAGATTAGTCGGATGGACAAACCCGTCTTTATTGTCACACGACAACCCAACACACACATGCTGCCAGCCACACACACATGCTGACGGTGGCCGGTGAAACATAGTCTCTGCTTTTAACCCATCCAGGCTTGTCCTTCCTCCGGTGGGCAGGCCAGGAGCTGTGAGCAGCTTTCTTGTGTACAGCGCCCGGGGACCAACTTCAGACGTTGTCGTCACTGGTCAGGTGATAATCTTCTGCATGTTTTTAGTAGGGGTCCATACCGATGTTGTATGGAGGAACACCAGGGGAGCACGGGGAGAACATGCAAACTCCACACAGAAAGGCCCTTTTGATGAGATAGCCCACCTGGGCCGTGGGCACTGAGGACATGGGGGGACATCCTCAGCGGCCACAGCGTCCCAGGCGGGAATCAAACCCAGGACCTAGCTGTGAGGCGACAGCGCTACCACTGCTCCACCGTGCCCCAGATAAGATAAGATAAGTGAGGGAGGTACGGTGGTGTAGTGGTAAGCACTATCGCCTCACAGCTCGAAGGTCGTGGTTTCGATTCCCACCTGGGGACGAGGTGAACGCTGAAGGAATGCGTGCCCGTCCGCATGTCCTCGAGTGCCCACCGCCCGGGTGGGGGTCGGCAAAAGGGCCTTTCTGTGTGGAGTTTGCATGTTCTCCCCGTGCCTCCCGGGGGTTTCCTTCATATAGGAACCCCCTTCACAAAAACATGCAATATCCTGGTTGCTAGTGTGGTTCCTCCTCTGGTCGTTAAGGGCGCCTGTTCAGGGGGAGGGGAACTGGTTGGAATAGCGTGACCCTTCCACGTACTATGTCCTACCGGTGAAGCTTCCCCTGTCAGGTGAAAAGAAGCGGCCGACTGACTGCCCAGGTCTCGGAGGAAACATGGAATCAGTCTCGGCTCTCCCTGATTGACAGAGGATGAAGTATCAACCAGGATAAAAAAAAAAAAAAAAATAGCACTAATGGGGGATAAAATGGGATAAAAAATCGGGAAAATAAATATTTAAAAAAAAGATAAGATAAGTGAGTCAAATTTCAGTTATGGAACCTCGAGAAAAAAACTGAAGATAACCTGAAGCAACCTTTATCCAAGTTATTTTACTTGCCTTACCATAACCATAACAAAAAACCTATGTTGACATAATTCAACATTTTCAAATTTATGGTGGAGGAACGTAATTCTGGAAAAGTCGTATCCATGAATCTATAGATAACATTTTTGTGACTACTGTATTTCATCTATTTGTATGTGTCATTGTCTGATGGACTCTGAGACAGTTTCTATAGAGGTGCTGCTGCACTTCCTGCTGCTTTCAGGAAACGTCCTGCTGAAATGACAGACCCACAAAATATGAAAGCCCTCCTCTTCTCCTCATCTATCAATAGTGGTGTGAATGTGAACAGAGGGATAAATGGAGTCTGTCTGAAGTGAAGCACACCAACACAATCTGTCACATTCCTAAATATACTCTCATGCCTCCTTCAATCCCTACATCTTTCCTTCCCCCCTCAATCCTTTCACTCATCTGTCCTAGTATCCTCGCACCCCCGTCAACTCCTCCCTCTCTCCGTCCTTCAACTAGGGCCATATGAAATCCCTTTCTTTCTTCTTTTATTCATTCCATTAAAATTTTAATTCAGGGGTTAGGATATATAGTCCTATATATATATATATATATATATATATATATATATATATATATATATATATACAGTACATAACTTGGCTATCTCAGACAGCCTCTTCAACGTGTTTCTCAAAGTGAAAACCAAGTTGTGAGGTGACGTAACAGTCCGACGCAAGACCGCCCCCCTCTCAAAACACCCCAATCCAAAACTGAATCTTTTCTCTTGCCCTATTTTACAATTATGAAATAATTTAGGTTACTACAATAATTAGGTGTACTTTTGATTTTGATAATTAGGCCTACTTTTATCAATTTCAGCCAAATTATGGAAAAATAACCCTAACCCCAAATTATGGAAAATTCATAGACGTAGAATCTCAACATACTTTGAAACAAAGTGTCTGCATTTTACATCGCTGCAAACCACCAAAATTGAAAACCTCACTGCTTTTCCAATGTTAAAGTCGAGCATAAATGCCATCTGCATGCATGCGACTTCCTTATCATGACATTCTGAGTGAAACAGGGTAGAGAGGCGTGACGTAGCGAGTTTGATTTGACCGAAAAGTGGGCGTGGTTGGGATGAGGGACTGGAGTGTACTGATTGAATGTGAGGGGCAATGCAGGCAAGTGCTCTGTGCCTCGGAGCAGAGGGAGACAGCAGTAAAAAAGATAATTTATTTTACCGGACAAATCTGAAACCTCCCGGTCACGTTTCAATAACAGTCGATGTACAAACACAATATAATGTCAATACAGCCCTGTAGACTGCGTGCTCACTGGCTGGTTCACTGCGCTGAGCCCCAGAGCAGAGAAGCGGGTGGTTGGCCCCCTCCGGACGGACAGCCTCCTCCTAAGGGAGAGAGCCGACTGTCGGTCTTGAAGCGTGCCACGAGCCGCGGTAAATAGCGATATTCCTGGAATGTGAGTTAAAGATCCAATTACATGTCCTTGCATACATTAAATTAAGACATTGCTGTTCATTTTATTTTGTGTTACAAACTTATTGGCTAAGTATAGTATATTAACATTTAAGAGCTAGCAAAGTCTGCCCATGTAGGCAGCCATTTTTCCTGCTCGGAATTTTCTGCTCGCCATGAAGATTGATTGTCATGATATTATTGGTTGAAATTGTGTTGAAATTTGATAGCACTACTAGTGTAAGCACACTGTAGATTTTGTTATGAATGAAAACTGAATGTGAAAAACCAAAGAAATTGGATTTTGGTATACATTGTTAAATAGGTGGACCAGGGATGTGATCTAAAAAATCGTTAAAACATCCCCCCCCCCCCCCCCCCCCATGAATCACATGTTCTTTTTCTTTTCTTTTCAACTTTAAACGCAAGTAAAACAACTTGGTTAGGGTTAGCGTTATGGTTTTGGGTTAGGCTTAACAAAAAGAGAGAGAAACAAAGACAATGGTAAATGTGACTTACGGTTGAAATGTAGACTGTGAACACGCCAGGGCGCCAACACGGCCCTCCGGTATGAAAGACGTGTTTACGGTCTCCATCCCCCGACCACAACACCCTTACTGGCCACCGTGCTTCAATAAGAGACTTTAAACGTACACTGAGATATATTACACACATACATACACATTTTTCCTTCTGTTCCATCCCTTGCTGCTTTTACTCTTTGTAATTCTGACCTTCCCTGTACATCCCTCTCTCCCTCTCATCCCTATATCCCTCCCTCCCCCTCCCCTTTTTATATACTATAGCTATATGAGTCAGAGCAACACATCCCTTCTCTCTCTCTCTCTCTCTCTCTCTCTCCTTCCACCTCCTTCTCACTCTCCTCCTCTCCACCTGAACTGTCTCCCAGCTGTCAATCAAACAGGGAGTGAGAAAAGGAGAGGCAGATGGTAAAGGCAAACGCAGGGATCAGCTAGCTGGCAGGGAGTGACTGTCTGTCTATATGAGGCATGTTATATATACTGTCTAGATCTGTTGTCTATCTATACTGTATAGATCAGATGGAGGGACCACACCGCTCTGAACAGAGGGCAAGTTTCCAGTTCTTTTAAACCTTTATTTACTTCAGCGATGCTCTGCTTCAGTGTTTAAACCAAGCGGGTAGTTCCGGGTCTGAAAAGTGAAGCCAAAAGTGCCTTAAAGGAAGCACCTACAAATGAAAGTTCTGTCATCATCCCCCCCCCCGCATGCCAGTTGAAACACAGGTGAATTTTGGCCATACCTGTATAACACACAGGGAGGTTGGCAGCACAACTGGAGAGAAAACCATCACCATTGACTTCAGTTGTACTGTACTGAAGTCAATGGATGCTGGTTTTCTCTATAATCAACTCGTCAAATACTGATGTTTGGTCAGGACCCCTTGGTGTCACTTTTTAACACACTGGGTACCACTTTTTCATCATTTTTCAACGTGCAGGGTAGTCCAATAGACTTCTATAGAACTCTCACAAAGCGCAGGGTAGTCCAATAGACTTCTATAGAACTCCCACAATGTGCAGGGTAATCCAATAGACTTCTATAGAACTCCCACAATGCGCAGGGTAGTCCAATAGACTTCTATAGAACTCCCACAAAGCGCAGGGTAGTCCAATAGACTTCTATATAACTCCCACAATGTGCAGGGTAGTCCAATAGACTTCTATAGAACTCCCTCAAGTAGTCCAATAGACTTCTATAGAACTCCCTCAACATGCGGGGTAGTCCAATAGATGCTATGAGAGGGAGCCGAGGTGTGCTAGTGTGCAGGGGCCGGGCTGGTGGAGGGCATAAAAAACGCTTGTCTTTCATGGCGTCCGGGTAGTGTAGGGGTATATTCCCTGCCTACCAACACGCAGGTTTGCACCCCCGTGTTACATCCGGCTTGGTCGGGCGTCTATACAGGCATGATTGGCTGTACCTGCGGGTGGGAAGCCGGATTGGGGGTATGTGTCCTGGTCGCTGCACTACCACCTCCTCTGGTCGTCCGGGGCGCCTCGTCGGGACAGAAGGGAACTGGTGGGAATAGCGTGATCCTCCCATGTGCTACGTCCTGCCGGTGAAGCTCCCCCTGCGCAACAACGTGTGTCTGCAACTGCGAATGTGTCGGAGGAAGCATGCTGCTAGTCTACAGCTCTCGCCAGATCGGCAGAGGGTGGACCGGGGCAGCAGGGGGGAAAATTGGCCAAGTACAATTGGGGAGGAAATGGGGGGAAATCAGAAAAAAGAAAAAAAAATGCTTATTTCATGTTGGATACCTGAGTTTGTGTCCCACTGTGTTCACACTGTGAGTCACATGACATCTTTGTTATTTAAAGGAACACACCAACATTTTTGGGAGATTTGCCTATTTGCCATATTCCCGATAAAATTTGATTTGTTTGTTTATTGTTTATTGAATGGATCCCCATTAGCTGATGCCGGGGCAACAGCTAGTCTTCCTGGGGTCCATGTAAAAGCATACAATATAAAAACATGAAAAAATACATGAAAAAATACATGAAAACATGAAAAAAAACATGAAAAATACATAATTACTAATTACTAAACCTATTACAATATAAATAAATACATCATAGAGTTAAGATGATGGTAACTCCAGTCATATACAATAACTTCATCATATTCAACATAGTATTAAAAAAAAAAAAAAAACCTGTCATGTGGTCAGCTACAAGAGGTGTTTCTTTAAAGCTATCTTGAATGATAGCTGACTTTGTGAGAGATGAATGTGAGATGGCAAAGAATTCCAGGATGATATGGATCTATAAATAACTTGTGTGCAGTAGAAAGCAGCGATGCAACTCTCCTGCTAGTTAGCTTAGCACAATGACTGGTAGTCAAGGGAATGGCTAGCCTTCCCCCGTTAAGTCACCTGTTACGATGGAGCATTATAGCTGGGGGTGTGGTTCTGTTAGGATAGGAGTAGGTTGTGGTTTGGACAGGTTAGACTATTGATAGGGAGAGACTGACGTCACACAGAGGGGTGGAGTGGTGTTTGATTCATTAACCCAACAGGTTGCACCTGGAGAGGCGGCGGAGATTCTGTGGCGTTTGAGTTGTGAGCGCACCACGACAAGCGAGGACGTGGAGGTGGACTCTAGAGACAAAAGAGACTTTATCCAAACAACCTTTCACACACGGACCATGGGTGATACACCTTCCCCCAACCACTGAACTTCCATACCGAGACCGAGAGCGGACTGGCCGAGTTGGACAGACGGAGCAGCTGAAGAGGGCTCGTCTGCTCAAGCGCGAGCTGGTCGCAGCAGAGCCAAGAACAACAACACCAGGAGTAGATAACGTTAACGACAAGTCTTGGGTGAGTCAAACCTACATGATACCCCTCAGATAGAATTACATTCACCCAGGTAGTTTCACTTTCATGTTAAAACACACGTAGGGAAGCGCCAGCTTACGGGCTGACTAACCTTAGCGGGGTAAAATAGGAATTAGTACGAGCCAGGTTAGCTAGCAGCGTAACATCACCAAATAAATACACATTCCAACAGTGCCAAAATGCTCCTGTAGGCTACTCTTATGTATACATGTGATTCATGCATTCACCACGTTATAAAATAATCATGTGTAATTAGGAGGCATTGTAATTTCAAAGCAAATACATAAAACTTCCGGTTTTATCAGGAAAGTATTAACTTCTCACCCACAGACACTTTCAATTGTGTCTGTAGGAACGTCTCACCAAGCCGGAAGTGCCACTTCCGGGAATTTAACCCGTGTCTCTGCGGTGGTACTGTAGGAGTGTGCTTTTACCTCTACACCCAGACAGAGTGTTCCTGACCAAACATGATGTCATGCTGTTTGAACCTGGCAATGTTTCCCAACGTCAAACATCCAGTCCATTACTGATAAGCCTTATCACCCCCTCCACACACGCTCCTCTCTCCACCCTTTCACCTCGCCCTCCCTCTCTCTTCATCACCTCCTCCTTCCTCTCTCTCCTCCACCTCCCTCACCCCGAGCCGCCTCCTTCAACCACACAGACACACACACACACACACACACGCACACACACACACACACACACACACACACACACACACACACACAGGCCAGGTGTGTGTTGAAACCTCAGCTGGCAGCAGATGTCAGAGAGAGATAGAGAGAGAGAGAGAGAGAGAGAGAGAGAGAGAGAGAGAGAGAGAGAACCCCACACAAACACAAGGCATGTTCACACCAAAAAGCGAAAATCATGTTACTCACTCAAATTTGACCGCACAAATTATTTTCTCAAGTTGACAAATTTCAACTGGATCAAATTAGGTTAATTTTGTGTCATTCATGCCGCAAAATGTCACCTCTTTTGCCTCATTCATGTCGCTGCGGACGAAACGGCGTCTGCTTGCGTTTGTGTAAACTCAGTCCTGGAATTAAGTAATTTTTAGGACAAGCCAACTGTATTGGGGCATTGTGTTCTGCAGTGTGATAAAGTGCATGTGTAAGATGGCTCAGAATGCAAAGTTAGTTACATGTCCAGTGACACATGATAACGTAAGAGTAACCCAGGTTATTTTCTGTAGCTACCAATTACAGATGTCCCCTAAACCAGGGTTTCTCAACTGGTGGGCCAGGACCCAAACGTGGGTCGCGGGGCCGTTTGAGTTGGTCGCGGACACCCATGGGGAAAAAAATCCAAATATCCCCAAATGTTGTTGTCTCGACTTGTTTTACTGAAAGAATTACTGAAAGAAACTTGCGCATGCGCCTCAGGCAAACGAGGAAGTAACTTTGGTTTCAGAGGCGCTCTCATTGTCCCATCTTTGTTAGTTGTCGCTATGGATTTACTTCGAAAATGATCGTTTCCTGTAATCCGACTTGCAGTCCTTTCCTGGATGTCATCCCCTCTCTCTCTCCCCACCTTTCCTGTCTGCCTACTGTCTTATATAAAAATAAATAAGGCGAAATGCCCAAAAATAATCAAATTAGGAATATGGCAAATAGGCGAATCTCCCAAAATGTTGGCGTCTCCCTTTAACCCTAGAACACCAACGTGATTTAAAATCACACCATCACTAACGTCGGGTATATTTCACCCGATGCAATATATCCCATAAAACATACTCCTCATCAAGATATCTTAAAGTACAACAATGCATGGCAAATTGAGGTAGTCTTCTTTTATTTTTAAATGTGAAATATCACAAAAAACAAAAAACAAAATATTATGGGGGACACTATAAAAAATATGTCAAATTCGGGAAAAATGAGGTAATCGTTACAAAAAAATCCCCCCCCCCCACCAAAAAAAAAAACAGGAGCTCCCAACTTCTCCTTTGGTCCACCCATTCATGGGACTTGTGTGGTGAAAATCACCACACAAGTCACCACAATAACATTAACCCTAAACTGAAGATATTTTGCCCTCTATCACTAACGTCGGGTGAAAATCACCCGAACACATAGCCGGTAGAAAGCCGGTAGACCTTCGTTATTTCGAATCCCACATAGGTTACGCCAAACCCCAGGTTACGCTAAAACCACCACCGCAAAGCGTGTACCTGTAGTTGGCCAGCCGGCAGGAAAGTATCGCAGGACTTCACGAGACTTGGTGACCGAGATCACGTTTGAGGTAATTTGATCCCTGTGAGAGTCCAGGAAATGGCCTGGGGCGAAATATCACTCTGGTGGATGTTGAGGGATCACATTATTACGATATGTGGCGAAAACGGGAATAAAAATAGCTATTTAGATGCAGGAAAGGCAGGCTCACACTTGGCCCCAAATCAGCTCCATTTTACAACTGACTTGGACGCTATTGATCTCAAAACAACGCTAGGACGGCCAGAAACGCCGCGGACATCGCTGGGTGAGTGGCCAAATCATAATTATTGCCAGTAGATGGGTCCAGGTTAAAAAAAACGAAATTCTCCTTTAACTCATTGAGTGCCAATGACGACTTTAGTCGTCAATTCGTTTAGTAACGTTGAGTGCCAATGACGACTAAAGTCGTCAATTGCGTTTTTTGACGGTGGGACGTGGATCAAAGCCAGATCCATCTCCTGTAAAATTTTGGGGCATGTTGAATGTGTATAACCTATTTTACCGACCCATTAGGTGGCGACAGTGCTCTCCAGATTAGAGAAAGGCCAGGAGAAAAGAGAGAAGAAGTCATGAGGAAACGGAAATCGCATCGATATGCATGAAGCATAACGTTAGCTGTGCCTGTGAACAGCAGTCAATCTGCTGCCACAATTGAGCCCCTCCGTCTCCGCTGCGATAGCCCCTCCATATGATTTAGTTGCCGACACCAGCGTCTTTCTGAAAAGTTACATTATTCTCAGCTGGGAGCCGGCGACAGGCTGTGAAAAAGCGGGGGGATGCAGCGCACTTTTCAGTGCAGACAGAGCAAACGCAGAGCAAGCAGCAGAGCCCCAGAGACACTCCCACGGAGGAGGAGGAGGGGGGTGGGGCACGCAGGGCAGTATACAACCATTGACAGTAAACAGACCCAGACAGCAGCAGGCTCGATAGACAGAGAGACAGGCAAACAAGCTAGAATATGATGCCCACCAGCAGTAAATCAAGACCAGCAAGAAGGTGTAGGGTCTGCGCACGCAGGGGCCAGCGCTGCTGGTTGCAGCTAAAAAATATTATTTGGCCAAACAAAATTCCTTTGTTTTCACTAATTTATTGAAAGAAATTATTTTTGAGGTGTCATTACATCAGAAAATATTAGCTTCAGAGTCAATGATGTGCTTGAAATGCTTCCTTTCACAAAAGGCGTAATATCTCAGCTTCTAAATTGAAACGTGTGTTTTTGCTCAAATCAACCTATCTTCTCCGGCTGATAACTAAAGAACGGAAAATGATATCAATAAACTTTTTTTTGCAGATGATAGAAGAGAGTCTCATCGTTCTTTGTGCGTGTTCGGTGTTTACATAGTAATATCACACAATATTCTGTGGGCCTCGAGAAATCACTGAAAACGCTCTGAAACTCTGGCACTGGGAGCGTCCGTTCTCCAAAAGTGGCTGGCATTCAATGAGTTAATCACTTTCTAAACATGGGGAGAAGCTCCAGCGCGGTTTGGAGCACAGTGCTGCTGCCTGGCTACTGCAGGGGAAAGGTAGGCTACAAAATAGGCTATAATTCTCCTCTGGATCAAACTATATGTTTTGAATGCATTTATTCCTAGTATTCTTCTCAGAGATCGACTTTGCAGCAGGAAATATAGCCTATTTTGTTCGTCACGTCAATCTGTTGCAAGTTTGGGATAGAGGCTGTTGTTGGATCATCCTACCTGTTTCCCGTGCAGAGTGGGAGAGAAAAAAGGCAGCGCTGCGGGGGGAAATGATGCAATTCTGTCCAAATGTATTCTATTCTCATCTCATCATGACCTCCAGGGATAGGCTATGTTTTTCTAGACGATGTGTTTAGAACATTATTCTCACGTTGAGTCTGGCTAGTGTAGCGTATTTAGCCACTGCTGTGCGATTTGAGGAGCACTTCGAGACAGAGACGAGACGGGGATGGAAGTGGGCAGAGAGGGAGGGGGGAGCAGAGCACTTTGGTCGCTGCTGGAACCTCGTTTGACGCTCCAAAATCGAAACAGGTTCGGAGTACGAGCGTCAAGACAGTTTGACTCATGGTTCTGTGCTGTTGGTATTTGGTAGCCTATCTGATGCCTGCAGTGCAGCGCATCAAATGAGCAGCGTCAATTAACGATAATGACGGGAGTCTCGCGCAGCAGGATGATGTATTTGCGCAGATTTTCAGTCCTAAATATCAAACATGTTTGATATGATCGGGACGGCCCCGATGAGGCTGTGAGCAGATCGGGAGGCTTAAGATTGGATCTGCAAACCGCTCACACTACAAAATAATCTGTGCCGAACATCGGGCCCGACCAAGCTTGGCAAGCTGCCAGGCCAGATTTCTCCTCCGATTCTCGGGAGGGGTGAATCGGACATAAATCGGCCCGAAAATCCTGTAGTCTGAGCCAGCCTTTAGGGCACAGTGGCCAGTTCAAATTCAAACAGGGCTTGTAGTGAAATTTAGCAGGGGCATTATGGCAACTACGGTAATTCCTGCGGTGTGACACACAGGAACGACTGTGTTTATAGGCTACTTGTGATTTATTTGTATTCAATTGCACTTAGATTTAGAGTGCCGATAGAGTGATAGACAATCTGTGTGTGAGAGTGAGAGAAGTAGTTGAGTAGGCTATACTCTGTGTGTGTGTGTGTGTGTGTGTGTGTGTGTGTGTGTGTGTGTGTGTGTGTGTTGTTGTTGCTTTAGTCCAAAGCTGAATGACGAGGAAAATATTGATGACTTTTCCTTGAGAGGTTATGGGTTACCTTGTGTGTGTGTGTGTGTGTGTGTGTGTGTGTGTGTGTGTGTGTGTGTGTGTGTGTGTGTGTGTGTGTGTGTGTAGTGGACCTAAGGAAAAGAGTCATCTGTTTAGTTTATTTAATTTCAAGCTCTAACATAAGTTACAGGTTGCATGCAATTGGGTTAAAGAAAGAGTTGTGGACATGTACAACAAGGTGCATTATTATTTTCATATGGGTATTTTCAGTTACACTGTTATCTATTATTTCGGTCTGAGGTAATGGATGAATAGGTGTTCGATTATACTTGCCTTACCAGGAAACGCCTGTAGGGGGAACACGCTGCCTGCTTCCTCACTCATTACACAGACATACCGAGAGCAGACCAGCAGCAGCGTGTCCTGTCTTTTCTTTTCATCTATACTTACCTATCCTCCCCCTATAGGCCTACAGGTAAGAATGCTGAGAAACGGATTTTCGTTAGTTTGTTTAATTTGTGCATGTTACAGTGTTTGTGGAAATGTCAATGCCATGCTAATTCCAATATAAATGAGTGTTTCATGGTTGGTTAGCATAGGAGTTAGCCGAGCGATGCAAGCTAAGTTAGCTAACTAGTAGCATACAGGCGCCACATGATATGGCCGAGTGGAGTAATATCCTCGTGAGTCAGAGCGAGTGGGTTTTCTTTTCTGTTATTCTTGTAAAAAGAGAGATCTTAGTTAGATTAGAATGCATGTTTCTGTTGTTTAAATATAATGTCTGTGTTGTATCTGAGTGACTGCTTTAAATATGAAGTAGAGGATAATAATTGACTGTTTTCTTATAAAAAATATATTTCTTCTATGGTTAAAAATAACTATTTAGAGAACCAGTAAGTGTTTCCACTAAGGTTAAAAACAGCACTTGTGAGGAAATAGTTTAAAGGGTGAATTCATGTTTTTGGTTATTTTATACTGTGGCAAAAACAACATTTAGAGTATCTTAACAGTATCAATCTGAGTATCTGAAACAGACTGAACGTAACATTGGCTTTGTTGATATACTGTATGATTTTGTTTATTCTGGTTGACCGAACAATTTTGTATTTGATATTGGAAATGACTCATTACACAGACGTACCGAGAGCAGACCAGCAGCAGCGTGTCCTGTCTTTTCTTTTCATCTATACTTACCTATCCTCCCCCTATACAGGGGGGCGCAACATGTGTGTGTTTGTGTTTGTGTGTGTGTGTGTGTGTGTGTGTGTGTGTGTGTGAGTGAGAGAGAGAGAGAGAGAGATAGTTTATTTCAATTTGTCATAAAAAATATTTAAGAGAACACACGCCTGTGTATAAAATTGTGTTGACATGTGGAACCATGCTCTGTGTGTGTGTGTGTGTGTGTGTGTGTGTGTGAGAGACTGTGTGTGTGTGTGTGTGTGTGTGTGTGTGTGTGTGTAGGGGGAGGTGTGTGTGTGTGTGTGTGTGTGTGTGTGTGTGTGTGTGTGTGTGTGTGTGTGTGTGTGTGTGTGTGTGTGTGTATATCTATTCCCAGCTGTTTTGGATGTGTATGTCACCTTCTGAGTGTGTGTTTATTCTGCAAGGCAGATTTCAACAGTCTATCAAACACACACACACACACACACACACACACACACACACACACACACACACACACACACACACACACACACACACACACACACACACACACACACACACACACACACACACACACACACACACACACACACACACACACACACACACAGGTCATGTGGATGTCCAGCCAAATCCAACACCAGCTCAGATAGCACTGAGAAAATAAACTCTGGCAGCATTTATTATTACTGAGCTGCCAGCTCTGTGTGTGTGTGTGTGTGAGAGAGAGAGAGAGAGAGAAAGAGAGGGGGGGGGGGGGGGGGAGAGTAAGATATTGTTTAGGTTCAATCTGACATAATTTTTTAACCAACCTTTTCAACCCTGTGTGTGTGTGAGCTGTTGAACTGCATGGGCCGATCTCCACAAATTTGTCTCTTCTTCTCTTTCATCCTCCTCTCCAAGCGGTACCCTCAGCGCACCGGGGCCCAGAGCTATCATGGGCCCATGAACGAAGGTGATGTTGGCCCTTTACTCCACACTGACCGCATATGACACGGTCTTCCACCTACAGTATCCATTCAAGACAACTACTACTACTGATGTGATAGGTATACCTTCCCACCATGTGTTTAACCCTATCTTTCTTACGGCGCTATCGTTTGCGCTGCCATTTGCGCGCCTCTTATTGCTATCTTCCCTGCGTCTTAAGCTATATCGTCTGCCTCCACCATCCAGTTTTGCGCTTGGATCTAAACGCAGACACAGGTGTAGGCGTGGCCCAGGCATGTCCGTGGGCCTCCCGCAAGTGTCATTTTGCGCTCTGGCGAAGATACCGTCGCTATGTTCCGAGCGTAAACAGAGGTTTGGGCGTTACCCGTGCCAAAATAGGCGTTCCAGCGCAATGTGTGCAACGGCCTTGGGTGCTCTCAATTTTAATGCCACCAAATTAGAGCAAAAAAAAACACTACGCCAGGCGTACGCCTGAGCGCAGACAGTATTCTCCGCGCAGTGCAGGAAATCCTCGCTTGGATACATTACGCATGGATGTCACTCTCCAATACCTCGTGCCTGCACACTCTTCTCTCCTCAGAATGCCACATTGATTTTCAACTATAGCCTACATTGCAGAAAAAACTTTTTATTAGGCTACATAATTCCCGACCATACAGGTCTGTGGTGTAACATTAGATTACTTTAAGTATAGGAGAAAGGGTAGGAGAAAATACAAAGCAAATGTGGATCTTGTCCAACCATTAGGCTATGTTTAATAACACTGCAATAGCCCGTCGGGGAGTGAGAGAGAGAGAGAGAGAGAGAGAGAGAGAGACATGAGGCATACTGTCGGCCTATAATGTTACTATACCCAGCTGAACTTAACGGCCTAGCTACTAGAGATGCTGCGATCCGATCATGTGATCGGATATCGGCGCGATATCAGCCAAAAAACATGGATCGGATCGGATCGGATTCCAGCGAAAATGACCGATCCAAGGCTCCGATATAAGCACTCCATTCCATGACTCCGCTCCAGGATTTCTATCCAGCATGCAGCAGCAGCAGCAGCAGCAGCACAGAGGCCGCGTTGAGCCTAGGATGGCCAGGGCCAAAACGTCAGACACACCCGTCCTTAACCTATGTGCGATTCGAAATCACGCGTCCGCACCAGTTTGACAGTTTCAAATTATAACAAAACAACCACTATTGCAATTTGCAATACATGTCCCGCAAGGTTTCTGAGATTAGGGGAAAGTCTGAGCTGGCGTTACGCTAAACCAAACGTGGGGATGAGGCAGCGGATTTGTTTTGGCGTTAACGTTAGGTGTTGTGATGATGGCTAATGTTAGCTAGCTGGTTAGGCTATCTAGATTCTAGTTGCAGGGCAGCGCTCCACAAGCTTGTTGTGACCAAAACCCCCGCATTTAAAGCATTTCATACTCCCAGAGCTGGCGTAAACCATAGAGAACCTCATGCATTAGCCTACTCAAAATGAAACGTCCAGGGTTTGTGTCTCCAAAATCAACTAACGCTAAACGTTACATGCAAGCTAACGTAGCTAGCTGCGGAGCACTCATGATCTATAAGGAAAACGAATGCGCACATAGCCTACATAATTGTCAACATCACATACATGTATTTTCTTTAATCTAGACTACAGGCATCATTTTTCAGTCAAAAGTGAAACGACACAGATATGATGGCGTATAGTGAGGCTTTCCATGCCTCACTATAGAACTGGCCCCATGCAAAATTCAGACCGCTTATACAGTATGTTGCCGTCATGCCAATAAGAGTCTAAATGTAATTTTCTATGTTTTATCTGCAGACTAAGCAGCTAGGCTTTCGGTTCTATAAAAGCCATTATTTTTTGTATTGACTATTGAGTGATACACTTTAGTAAAAAAAATATTATATCACAATAGTGATGTCAGATTTGCTTAGGTCAGAGCTATGGAATATTAAATCATCCATCTCGCCCAGCCCTAATTTGATTGTTATGTTTTAGTTTTACATCAAATGAATTACCGTAATTTCCGCACTATAAGGCGCACCGGAGTATAAGCCGCAGCAGCAAAATTGCCGGTTTGTTACATATATAAGCCGCACCGTACTATAAGCCGCGGGTGTTTTAACACGTTAAGTGCCATAGCCGAGATAATTCGTCTTACATAATCCAACGCTTGAGTGCCAGAGCCGAGTTTACTCGTCTTACATAAACATTTTTTTTTTTTGACGGTGGGACATCAATCAACAACTTTTACATCTTCGAGATCACTATTGGAGCAAGAGAATGTGTATAATCTATTTTACCGACCCACTAAGTGTTGACAGTGCTCCCCCAGACGACCGAAATCAAAGAAAAAACTGCCGCGGGAGCAAGCCATTCAAGGAAATGGCGAGGCGATTTTACAGTAATCCATTTCAGACTTGTCTTGGCCGAGAGCGGCCGCGCGCAGGCAGCAGCACACAGAGAGCGGAGAGCGATTTGCAAAATAGATTATAGGTGAAACACACTTTGAAACACCTCAGAAAGGCCAGAATCAACATCTGCCCATCGCCCACGCATTCCCCGGCCCATCTTGACTCGCACAAGGAGCGTCCGCACGCAGGCAAGCAGGCAGGCAGGCACGCAGGCAGGCAGGCAGGCAGCAGCAACGCGCTTCTGACACGCCCGCTGTAAAGCCAGGAGGAAGGAGGAGAAGACACACGGAGGGAGGAGTTTGAATGAGAGGGGTGTTTCCTGTTGTTATGGAGGAAATTACTGTTCAAAACTATTGTTTAGAATGTCTGACGGTCTTACTGATGCCAAAAATGAATGGTTAAAGTGACTGTTTCACAAAAAGCCATTTATCTCTGAATAAATTTCCAGACGCTGAAACCATGCTGTACTCAACGGCTAATATCTACATAACTACTAACTCTGCAAACTAACTCTTTTAGACAGAGAAAGCACACATTCTATTAGTTATTTTTAGATGATTGGTGTTCATGAATTCTTAACAGAAAATAATCCTCGGCTGTTGTAAAATGAGCCAGAATCGTCAAAAACACCCCTGGCACAACTTACCTACAGGATTGAAAACATGACTGGCACTCAATGTGTTAATGTTTTTTTTATTTTATTTTTTATTTATTTTTTTATTGTGTTTTAATGTTTAATTACTATATGTAAGGGTTCGTGCACAGAGGGGATTGTCGGGAAAGAGATGGCTGTTTGGGGAAGCTCCCATTTATTAACATTTCAACAAAATAAATATAAAAAATAAAACAATAATAATAATAATAAAACAATCCTCAAAAGGATAAGGTGCAGTCACGGCTGTAAACAAAATAACTGTAAAACAATAATAAAACAATCCTCAAAAGGATAAGGTGCAGTCACGGCTGTAAACAAAATAACTGTAAAACAATAATAAAACAATCCTCAAAAGGATAAGGTGCAGTCACGGCTGTAAACAAAATAACTGTAAAACAATAATAAAACAATCCTAAAAAGGATAAGGTGCAGTCACGGCTTAAACAAAATAACTGTAAAACAATAATAAAACAATCAGTCAACATTACTGAGCCTACCAGAAAAGTCATTAATCCTTGTCTTCATCTTTTAGGTGAAGGTGCAGCAAACGGCTGTAACCAGAGAAGTCAAGTCACTAATCCTCGTCTTCCTCTTCTTCCTGCGTACTGAAACCACCAAAGTCCTCAACTTCAGTGTCGGAAACGAACAGGTTCAGGGTGGCTTCGTCAACCACTCTCCTCTCTCCTTCGTTGTCACTCTCAAAAGCAACGAACTCCTCTTCGTCACTGTCGGTGTCGGAATCGAACAGCTTCTGAAGGGCCTCAGCTGTGGCGGCGTCATCCTCTTCATCACGCAGCAGTCCAGCCTTTCGGAACCCGTTGGTGATCGTGGATGTTTTCACACTCCTCCACGCTGTCAGGATCCACTGGCAAACTTGAGCGAAAGTTGCTTTTCGCATGCGACCAGTTTTGGTGAATGATTTATCGCCGCTCGTCATCCACGCCTCCCACTGAACGCGTAATGCCACTTTGAACGCACGATTGACACTGATGTCAAGTGGCTGCAGATGCTTCGTTGTTCCCCCAGGAATCACAGCTGGAATTGAGTTTGTGCTCTTGATGGCTGCTTTCACGGAATCTGTTATATGGGCCCTCATGCTGTCGAGAACGAGCAGAGCTTTTTTTTGGCGAAATAATCCTCCAGGGCGCTTGACGTAGCACTCAGCCAGCCACTCCTTCATCACACTCTCCATCATCCATCCTTTCTTGTTGACTTTGAAGCATATCCCGCTGGGAATTTTTTCTTTCGGCATTGTGATCCGCTTAAAAATCACCATTGGCGGCAGCTTTACTCCAGATGCTGAGCAGCCAAGAACACAAGTGAAATTCATTCTCTCGTGCCCAGTGGTTCTCAACGTGATGGACGATTCACCTTTCTTGTTAACAGTCCGAGTGAGTGGCAGGTCGAACGTCAAAGGCACTTCATCCATATTTATGATCTGCTCCGGTTCGATGGAATATTCCTTGATCTTCCTTTGTGTGAATTCGCCGAAGTTTGTGATTTTCTCCTGGTAGTCGGGAGGGAGTTGCTGGCACACAGTCGTTCTCGCCCTGACGGACAGTCCCTTTCGTCTCATGAATCGGAAGCACCAAGATGGCCCACCTCTGAAATGTTCAATTTTCATTTCGGTGGCGACTGTTTTGGCCTTCAGTCGGATCTGAACGGTGGACACACCTCGGCCGTCTGCTCTCTGTGTCAACACCCAATCTTCAAGGGAATCTTCAAGTTCGGGCCATCTGCTTTTATTACCTCTGAAGGACTTTTTTGTCTTTTTGCATTGAGACAGTTCTTCCTGCTGCCCCTTCCAACGTCTCACCATTGACTCGTTGATGCCAAGGTTACGTGCTGCTGCTCGATTTCCGTCTTTTAATGCGAGATTGACTGCCTTCAACTTGAAAGCTGCATCGTGTGCATTTCTGCGTTTCTTCTCCATGGTGAGTGAGAGTTAGTGCACGACCCTTTGCTGCTGCTGCTGCTGTTGTTGTGATTCCGGTCTGCTACTGTAATGAACTTTGAACCGGTAGGAGTAACAGTTCCCTGTGTGTAGCAGGTGTGTGTGGTGTGTCTGGTGTAGCAGCTGTCTAGCTGAGCGCCATGTTCACCGTGATGCCGGTTGATTTCCGCCAAATGATGTCAAGTCAAGTCAAATTTTATTTATATAGCACCTTTCATACACAAAGGCAATTCAAGGTGCTTTACAAAAAAAGAATCGAAAAACAAGCAGCAAAGCAATGCACATAAAATGTGCAGATGAAGCTGTGTAACCTGTAAAATCCATCGATTTTGGAGGTCACCGAGTGGCCGTTTGCTGAAAAAATCCATAGATAAGCCGCACCGTTATATAAGCCGCAGGGGCCAAAAAACGGGGAAAAAGCCGCGGCTTATAGTCCGAAATTTACGGTAGATGAACTAAATCGTTTACATACTATATTACCAAAGCACACACATACACACATACATACCTAACCCTAAAAATGTTTGTTGCCTGCTAGCTATCAGACAGCATAGAGAGACTTAAATATGTGCTGTATCGGTATCGGATCGAAATCGGTATCGAATCGGGTATCGAAATTTGATCGGAATCGGATCGGTTTTGAGCTAAAATATCGAAATCGGATCGGAATTGAAAAATCTCGATCGCAGCATCTCTACTAGCTACTGCAAAAGTTAACTGCTGAAAATTCGATGTCTGGTTTTGTCACGAGTAGCCTACAGCTGAAGTCCCTCTCGCCATCAAGCAGACAGTGATGGAAGCATATGTATTTTGTGCGCCAAGGGGAAAATGACAGACTAAATTGGTGGGATTCAATGTATCTGTATTAATAGAAACAAATAAAAAATAGCTGATTAATAAAATGTGTGCTGGTGGAACGAAATTCAACTTCAAATAGAGCTGCATCACTAAGCGCGGCTCTCAGAACGCTGCGTAATTACGCACGCAGTAGCCCCGCAGCGGAGATGCAGGAGAGAGAGCCGAAAAGGGATAAGCACTAGCCTGGTAAACCAGCCCGTCACGTGAACTCACATTTCATTTGGTTCTGAGTGACGGGCTGGCCCTTAAGCCTGGGAGGGTGTTTAACAGAAGCTGCAGAGCGGAAGAGCCAATCAGCGACTGCGCTGTGATTGATTGACAGCGCAAGTTGGCCAATCAGGAACGCTACTAGCACTGCACTAACAAAACAATAATGGCCGCCTCCTTGCCTGATCATCTCGAGGAGTAATGTCAGCGTTTGTCTAGTTTAAACAGCCATAAAGTGCAGTTATTGCAGAAATAGACTCAATAACAACAATTAAACAAGTACAGTACAGGAGTATCGCCGCAACTGCTCAGTTTCTCTGCGGAAAACATGTTTTTCTCCCGAGTGGATTTGGGTTTGACTGGATCCAACGCTGATTGGCTGAAGGAGTTGTCTGTCAAGGCAACTACGCCCACCCATGCTACCACCCCTGCTAAGGACTGGGTAAAGAGTTGGGGCCAGACCGTCACGCAGAACCAAATGAAATGTGAGTTCACGTGACGGACTTGTTTACCAGGCTAGATAAGCACAGCATGAAAGCTGAAAAACATTTATGGCATCAACACCTACATACCGTTCCCACTATTTGAGCCGCGGCAGCATTCATTTCACACTTTTTTATAATGTCTCTAATAACGGTTTGTTTTGGTCCGGCTGAGTCGGTCTCGGGCTGAGTGTAGTACCTATGTGACAACGGCGGGCGAGTTGAGCTTGGTCTGCGTCTCAAGCGGGTTGGGTTGGGTCGGATTCGATTTTTTAGGACCGTTGAGAACTACATGACACTGTCGAGTGACAGCCATCAAGAAAGGAGGACAGCTGCCAAGTTGAATACTTTTATTGCCATACAGACGTTAAGGGCAGCAGCCCTTTTTCAGCGTGTGAAATGGCAAAAATACACAGGTGATTCACAGGTGGGCATGAGCACATTTTATTTTATTTCTATGCATGACAGCCTCACATCTCTCTCTCTCTCCCTCTCTCGCTCTCCCCATAGGCTATATTTTCTCTCTCGCCCTCTTTCTCTCTCTCACTGTCCCTCTCAGTGAGGAGGAAGCTGCTGACGTGGCGTCCACCCGCTATGCCGACCACCCGCAGTGCCGACAGCCCGCAATGTCAACGTTAGGTTTAGGCGTGGGGGGTGGGAGAGGTTGGGCTCTATCTTTCCAAAAGCGCTAATTTAGCGTTTGTGCTCGTTTAACGCCGTGCGCAATGCAAATTGGGGGCGGACACAAGCGCATGCCTGTGATAATTGTACTGGGCATTAGCTGCCACAAGCCAAAGCAGGCGTTTCAGCGCTAAAATCTGGGATAGATGGCATTACCCTATCATCAGCAGCACCCGTAATCTCTGTACAGCGCAGCGCAGTGCAAAGTAGAATTCCTTTTGGAGATGTCATTACGCACAGCCTAGACATGAAATTATGCTGCTAAAATTGGGTATAAGCAGATAATTCAGTGAGGCAATCAAATGTTTAACTAAGAAAAGGCTAAAGATTATTTCCACCCACCACTTATTTAACTTGGTTGCTTTCTTGTCAAAAGTTATTAAAGGACAAGTCATGCTGTGAAATATGCTAATTTGTTAGACCAATGTGGTCCAATGGCATTGCGCCTTGTCATAACTTGCATGGATGTCCTGACGTTGGTTCCTTTTAGTAGCAAAAGTAAACTGTTATAAGTTAACAGCAGACATCATGTTTAGCAAGCCCAAATTGTGGTGCTCAAAAGAGGAAGGGACAAAGAACAGGATGAGGCTGCTAAACTGATGACATTGGATTAGGTTGTGGTTGGCTTTGATAGCTCGTTAGCTCAAATGCTAACGTAGCAATGTTGACATGCATTTGGAGGAGCTGAGCAGCTTAAGGCGCAAGGATCTACCATGTACTTCTTAAACATGCTTGTGCGTCAACCTCGATTTGCGTGGTTGCCGGTGGCAGCTAGACCCAGATACTCGAATGTTGAACGTTGTTGATGTGTGCTGGGCGGGTACGGTGCAGTGTCATACTAAATAAAAAACAAACTGTACTTTGGGGTCAAGTGTACTCTGATCCATGAAAGCTCCCTAAAGCTCTAAACATGCTACAATGTCAGCTTCAACTTAGAGCCTTGCCGACGGCAGCTAACCTATATACTCGAATGTCAGCTTGACGAGTGGGTCACAGGGGAGTCCCCAGCAAAATGTGTAAATTACTAGGATTTCAATGACTAAAAGTTAGCCCAAGGAGAGAATGTAGTGCATATACTTGGTCATAGCTTTCACTCTGTCATGCTATCTCCCCATCTACATTATTTATTATCACACTGTTCGCATCAGAGTCACATTTTCGAGGAGCTGCAGCGCAACCCGTGGCTTTGACGCTGTAGCAAGTAAAATGTTTAATGGATAAGTACTGTAAGTACTGCAGTTTCTCTGTTATGGAGTGGGATGTTTGATAGTTGGATAAATTAGGCTGTGGAATTATTTATATAAGTCACCCATTTATACAGTCTATGGCTGCAAAGAGGAGTCTGATTATAGAAGTGAATGAGAAAAAGAGCCTAGTTCTCACTTGATTAATGACCTCAGTAAACACTTGCGTAATGGGTTTATGGTCTCAATCACTAGTTCCACATCTTCTTCAATACAGAATGATGTTCATTTTGTAAATTATGCTCCCATTTAGAGTAAAACTATCCACATAAAATTTAACTTTGGCATACACATTGCACATGTTTTGACAGTGGAACGCCGTGCTCTTTGTTATTTGGACGCCATGGGGCAACGGTTGGATGGAGAGAGGGATGGGAATGAAGGTGTGATTGAGGGAAGGATATGCTGAGAGAGAGGTACAGGGAATGATACAGGGAGGAGAGAGAGAGAAAGAGAGAGAGATGTACAGGGAATGATACAGGGATGAGAGAGAAAGAAAGAGAGAGGTACAGGGAATGATACAGGGATGAGAGAGAGAGAGATGTACAGGGAATGATACAGGGATGAGAGAGAGATGTACAGGGAATGATACAGGGATGAGAGAGAAAGAAAGAGAGAGAGGCAGGGAATGATACAGGGATGAGCGAGAGAGAGATATATACATGGAAGGATGCAGGGATAAGAGAGGGAGAGAGAGAGAGACAGCTGGACCGACACACACCAACCCTAGACCAGCACTGCCCCAAAAGTACCAATCCGAGTCAACCAAATTATACAACAAATGAAATTATTATACCATTATAACTAAACTTAACTTAACTTTTCTCCCTCTGGTCTCAGTTCGCTTATTGTGAGTACGCTCTCAGACAGACAACACGTCAATCTTGTAATCGCTCTTACCTGATTGCCATGGACTCCACGCTCCAGCTCTACGTCTCTGACAATGACACGTTTGATGACCAGGACCCACCAAGATCTGTGGTTTCGGAGTATCCCATGTTTGCTGGTGCTGACCAGCCTCTGGTCCGTGGTTCCTGTCCGTCCCATTTACGCTCGGTAATCCATACACCTCCTCCTCAGCAAGGCCTACCTATCGATCCATACCTGAGTCCATTCAAACCATCACCCAACTACCACAGCTAGATCCACAGCAACCTCAGCGATGACCGGAAAGCTCATGCTCACCTCAGCAGTTCTCTTGGGGAACCACGAAGAGCATCCATCAGTGAGGCAGTTCCACAAACCTCCTCGCCTGGTTCCTTGAGACGCCTTCGACCCTTACTCGGCACGGTGGCTCAGCAGGTGGTTAGCACTGTTGCCTCACAGCAAGAAGGTCCCGGGTTCGAACCCAGGTCCGTCCCAGGTCCTTTCTGTGTGGAGTTGGCATGTTCTCCTCATGTTCGTGTGGGTTTTCTCCAGGAGCTCCGGTTTCCTCCCACCACCAAAAGACATGTATGTTAGGGTTAATACGCCTGTCAGTGCCCCTGACCAAGATACTGGCAAAACAACTGGAGTTGGTCCCCGGGCACTGCACTGTGGCTGCCCACTGCTCCTAGTTCTAGGAAGGTTAGAGGATGGGTCAAATGCAGAGGATAAATTTCGCCATAGGGATAAATAAAGGATAACTTAACTTACTCATTCATCCTCTCGATTCATCCCTTCACTTCGACTCCTTCATTCCTTCCCCTCGAACTCTTCCTCCCCCTCCCTCGACCCCTTCACTCTCTCCCTCGACCCCTTCATCCCTCAACCCCATTCTCAAATAACAATTTAAATGTATTTTATTGTGGCGTGGTCCTTGTTAGTGAGACAAAGGATGCCTATCTGGAACATTGGACCAAACAAACACAAAGACTAAACAAACCTCATTGCTAACTGGCCCTAAACCGTAAATATGAATTTGCAGAATTTCTTTTCAGGGTAAAAGACCCAAAGCAGAGACAGATCCTGAGCAGGTACAGGCTGAGTGACTACAGTCTGGCCATGGAGAAAGGACGCCATAAAAAGTCCTGGCTACCAACAGAGGAACGAATATGTGGTCCATAGGCATCGATTTATGCTTCTGCCAGTGGTTGCGTCAGGCAGCCAATCAAATTCAAGCTAACGAAGCTATGACTTTTGACCAACGGAGCGGGGGCGCAGGTGGGGTTTGCTATCAAATCAATGTAAACTTACTTGACCCCGCCCAGCCACAGGCACATGCAGTAGGCATATCAAATATCTTTCTCTCTCTCTCTCCCTTCATTTTCCACATGGGTCCTCGGCTCTTTCCGTGGGTGCATGGGCTCCCGAGCACCCACAGGATCTGCACCTATATGATGTGGTCACTGCACAAGAACACTTCCTCTTGAACTGTGAGAAATATCATAATATCAGAGCAGAATACTTTGATGTATTAATCCCCAACTTCACTCAACTGAATGAAAGTGTCCAGCAGCAGATCCTGCTGGGAGAGGGACAGACAGCAGGTCTAGCTGCACAGTATGTGACCACCTGTCACAAACTAAGAGACAGCCCACAATGACCTCTCACCTTACTTTACTTCATCTAACGTCTTACTTATCAACTGTCTGTCTATCATTGTGTTATATAATTCTAACACTGTAGGAATTGTTAATAATAGTGTCATAATTTGTAGTATATAATAGTGCAATTGTGTATTGATATAATATATGTTGCGAGACCCGAAACATCCTATGACCCCAGGGTACATCACTGAGGATACGTCCCAGTTATGCATCCATGCGATGTTTTTTTCTTTCTTTATTAGTTAGCCTGGCCTAGCCAGTGACTCATAGGAATAGACTACGTGACAACCAGGACAGACTGGTGACTACTGGAGAGTCAGTTGACAGCCGGAACAGGGACGGCACCCGGGTAGCAGTATGGGTTAGCTCCCCAGCCTGCGTCTTCCGTGAGGAAGAAGCCCAAAAACCCACGAGAGGCCTTTTAGGAGGGCCATTCAAGCCGCAAGTGGAGACTGCAGTGCCACCAAGTACTGGTACTGCATGGTGTCCACCAAGATACCATCACCTCAGAATGAGATGTTTGGAGCGGGGGAGTCTGGTGCAGCGCACAGGTCCTAGACCTGGTGAGACGAGGGAGGAACCCGGCTGGGTGGCAACCCACAGAGCCCGGTCCCTCTACGTACCAGAGCCCTCTCCCTCCCCCGGTCCCGGCAGAGTAGTTCCGGAGCAGCGGATTGAGTGGCCCTGACCGCATGACCACCTTCGACCCTCCCTATAGGGCTGACCGTGGGTAGCTACTGGGACGTAAGTTGGGGCTTGGCCAGCCCCGGCTGGGTCACCTGGGCGAGGGTGTATGATGTTGCGAGACCCGAAACATCCTATGACCCCAGGGTACATCACTGAGGATACGTCCCAGTTATGCATCCATGCGATGTTTTTTTCTTTCTTTATTATTATCTAAATACTGTTCTTGCTTCATCTTACCTGATATTCTTCTAGCAGAACTGATTCTGTCTCATTTACTAATGTAGCAACTATTTACTTTGTTGTTACATCAATTGTATCTTCTTGTTGATTGTCCTGAAACGCTTTAGCAATTTTGTTGTTATAGATTCATGCCAATAAAGTAATTTGAATTGAATTGATTTGAGAGAGGGAGAGAGAGAGATGTACAAGGAAGGATACAGGATGAGAGAGAGATGTACAAGGAAGGATACAGGATGAGAGAGAGAGATGTACAAGGAAGGATACAGGATGAGAGAGATATGTACAAGGAAGGATACAGGATGAGAGAGGGAGAGAGAGAGAGATGTACAATGAAGGATACAGGATGAGAGAGAGAGATGTACAAGGAAGGATACAGGATGAGAGAGAGAGATGTACAAGGAAGGATACAGGGATGAGAGAGAGAGGGGGATGAACGAGGGAAGGAGGAAGAGAAAGATACAGGGACAGAGGGAGGAGAGGATGGAAGGATGCAGCCTGGTCGCCAGGAACAATAAAAAAAAGTCTATGCTTTGGGGTGTGATTGACATGTCACCTGTCCAATGACCACACAGCTCATGGACCAATAGCAGGCAGAGCTGTGGCTCTGGCTAAAAAAATGCAGACAAACCAGAGTACATACACACTGTCAACCCCAACCCCCCTCCCCCCCACGCGCACGCACACACACACACACACACACACACGTATATGCACACTCATCATTAGCTACAGCTCAGGGTGAAGAGGCGCCAACCAAAGTTCTCACTTCTTATGGAGGACAAGTTGGGTTTGCTGTGTGTTGTGTGTGTGTGTGTGTGTGTCTGTGTGTGTGTGTGTGTGAGTGAGTGAGTGAGAAAAGACCCTGAGGTGCAGTGTGTAAGAGACATAGGTGATCGCTCTCTCTCTCCCTCTCTCTCTCTCTCTCCCTCTCCCTCTCTCTCTCACACACACACACACACACACACACACACCCCGTGAGAGCACAGATGGCCTTATATTCACATCTCCTGCCAAACAGATGGACCTGGCTGGATTCATTCACTGCAATGGACACGCACACACACACACGCACACACACGCATGCGCGTACACACGCACGCACGCACGCGCACACACACACACACACACACACACACACACACACACACGTAGAAAGTTGTGTAGTTTGTACTCTCTTTATGGAACACAAATTAATACACACACAACACTGCATCACGGGTGTTGGTTCACTCAAAAAATGTGTGAACACATGCAAACGCACACACGCACACACACGCACACGCACACACACACACACACACACAGTGGCTGTTGTCCAATCGCAGTGCCCTCAGTCTGTCCCAGTGTATCTGAAACACACACACACACACGCACACACACACAGTGGCGGCTGTCCAATGGCAGTGGCCTCAGTGTGTGTGTGTGTGCATGTATGCGAGTGTGAGATGTGAAGTCTAATTAACAGAACAGCATCAATATTGATGAGGGCCATTTTATTCCCTCTATTCCCAGACCCTCTATTAAATTAACTTAGTTATCCTCCGCAGGACTTCTTCTCCTCCGCAGGACTTCTTCTCCTCCGCAGCACTTCTTCTCCTCTGCTCCCTTCCTCTTGACCTCCTTCACACAGTGGCCATTTTGAACGGTGCGGGCAGGAGTTTGATGTTTGTATGCTGCCTCTCCTCTCTCAGAGGTGGAGACGTGGACTCTATGCTCCTAAAACATGGACTTTTTGGGGGTTGGGGGTGGGGAGATAAGGTTTAGGTATTGGGTAGGTGGCCTCTCACATTGGATTGTAGAGGCTATCAACTTGGGTTTTACAAGCCAGGGTGTGCAACCCCCTGTGGGTCTCCATGCGCACTCTACTCGTAGGATGTCTTCATGTCTCCCCAGGACATTTGCAGAGCGGGGAGTTGGACCAAGCCGAGTGCATGGCACAAGGGCTTGGGACCCCAGTGAGGAACCTATCATCTCCTCACGGGGTGGGTTTGATGAGAAAGTCTGGACATTACAGGAGAGATGAATCCCGAGGTCCTCAGAGCCTTTTTGGATAAAACTCAAGGTTATGGATATAACCCCGGTTTTAGAGAAAAGGCGAGGATGACCTCACCAGACTACCCTTCTTGACCAGGGCGGCACGAAAATAGGTCTTGTCAAATCTGAAGTAGCACGCCCCCCACTTTGGCATATATAGGGGCACGCCCCTTTTGCCCACCTTTTGCCCCTTTTGTTTCCTCAATGGTGTAGAGAGGTTGGTCTTCTAGGTCATCTTGCAAAGCAAGATATCCCATAAACGAGGTCCTCATTGTGTTTTCTATAAAACCGGGGCTCCATAACCTTGAGATATCTTTGGAGGTAATCTGTTTAGGGACAGTCCGTTATTTATGAGAGGGGGGGGTATGGTGCAGGGGCGACTTTGTTTTAGTTTTTTTCCTTCACCCTCCGCAGATCTATAAATATTTTTCCATGTCCCTCCCTGAGTGACTGGAGATAAATGCATGACCCTCCCTCCACCATAAATAACCACACTTTATCATATTCACACCAAAGGTAGTATTGAAGAAAATATGACCTTTTCCGATGATTTGGCTACGTTTGATAGCGCCCTATGACATCGGGGGAGAGAGGGGGCGGGGGGCATATAACGTTTAGGCTACCCAGCCCAATAACTGCCTCATCTCCTAGTTATAAAGCCTACAGTAGCCTAGCCAGGGCCGGCGCGTGCCATTCTGCCGCTCTAGGCGAGAACAAATTATGCCGCCCCCAATTGGCAACACCATACCAGCATCAAAGTATGTATGACGCAATATGCAGGCATTTTGCACATCCATATAGCCTACCTACAAAAATAACGCACCACAGGCCTGCACAGGTCTGCATAATAACTCCAATAACCACAGCAGTCATGATACAGCACAGATATTTTCCAAATTATCACATTTTTCAGACCCTCAAACTATGCAAATCTCTCTTATCTAGGCTACCACTTTCTCATGTGCATAAAACACGGAATGTGCGCACGGCGGCGCAAGCACAGTAATATAAGACTCACAATGTATTTAGCCTATAGCCTATATCATCAGCAGATTCACAACTTAACAAAGGCGAGTTGTTGTTACGAGCTGTTGGCAAATAAAGCTTGTTTACCTTTCAGAAGTGGACACCAGCGGGGGCTGCGTCAGCAAAGGTCTTTAAATAAATCCAATCATCCTCTATTAGGATTCTCTCTGCCAGTTCATTTTATATGGAGATTGTTGCCAGTCCATTAAGTCTGTCTTAATTGTTTCATTGTAGGCTACTACTGCAGAGGTAGTTTCAACTTTGAGAAACTTCAGATATTGTATCTTGGAATTTTGGTCTCTCCAATGAATGGGCAGGCAAAGTGCGCACTGCGCACCGCACAGGGAAACAGATTGTTTTGGAACCCAGAAACAACGTTAGAAATATCGCGCTAATTTACTGATTACACTAATACTGGTACACACATATGAGCACATGGCCTAGGCTACCTTAACCCAAAGTTAATGATGTAAATTAGTCTACTTGTAGGCTATGTCCCTTTTCCTCATTCAAGCGGGATGGAGAAGACATGATGACCCGCCCTCCTCTGCCTCTGATTGGCTAGTAGTAGTGCTTGTTTAGGCATGAGGAGTGATGATTGGTTGGGTTAGGGTAAGAATATCAGGGTAAGCCAATCAGAGGCATAGTAGGGCGCGCGGTTCGTGCCGCGGACAGCGGGGAGAGAATGGAAGAGGCAGAGCGCTGGAGAATATTTGGAGAGCTGCAAGTGAAGGCGCACAATTTGCCGCCCCTCCAAGTGCCGCCCTAGGCGGTCGCCTATGTCGCCTATATGTACGAACCGGCCCTGAGCCTAGCCAACTGCATATGTGTCAACAATTCCAGCTCTGAAACAATATAAAGCGATGATAAACGTTTCCAGTCAATGCACCAAGCAAACAGCAGGACCGAGTGAGGGCCTGTACACAGTGCATAGGAGCAGCGGTTTACGTGAAAGGAAGGAATGGGAGATACCAAGTCCAGTCACCATACAGGTAAACCATAGATATAAATAGGGGAGTAAACACGAATTTTGGAATGAAAAAACACATTTAAAATATATACAAAATACAAAAAATGAATGTTGTATAACCCTCCCTAAAGCCAAAATAAAAAACACAAGTCCCTCCCCAGTACTCAAAAAAATATTTGATACCCCTCCCCCTTTCTGCACCATACCCCCCCTCTCATAAATAACGAACAGTCCCTTATTCTGACAAAAGCAAGCAAATAATAACAATATTCTCCAGTCATGCGTGAACATCTACCAGACAGTGCACTGACAGATAATGTTCAAATGGTTCAATTCACCAGCCACTAAAAAGCAAATCTCTCAAAGTCTCATATCTGTGTCAGCATTTGGCTGATGTTATTGCAATGACCCCAAGTTAAGATGAAACTAACTGATCATCAGCAATATTACTTAACATTAGCGTTATACATCTCAGGAGAGCAGAAGAGTAAATAATGAGCCATGCACCTGAGAATTACCGTTCCAACACTTAAAACTTAATTTTCACAAAGTCTTTCATGCAGGCGATGTGCCTGTGCTGTGTCCCCACCACCTTAGGTGCTCGATGGTAGGCTACTGGGTGTCATCATCAGTCCGATGTCATCAGTCCCTTGAAGAAACAATTTGATACCGTGTTATTAATCACTGTATAACGTTATGATCATACATCCAAATGTAACTTAAGGTTAGATTTACGGTGCCAAGCCAACTCGCTAATGCTAAGGTTAGGCTAATACGCTAAGGCAGTGATACTCAACTTGTGGCTCGGGGGCCAGATGCGGCCCGCGATAGGGTGCAGCCCCGACCATCAACATTGACATTGTCAGACTAAACTCTGGCTGACACCCCAAAAACCTACAATCCGCTAGAGAAAGATTTATATTGTTTGTTTATTAACTGGCCCCTGGCCTCCTATTATTTCACGAAAGTGGCCCCCGGGCAAAGCAAGTTGAGTATCCCTGGGCTAAGGCCTGCAGGCCAGTCAATTGGTAACATTGCAATTCTAACAACAATATTCTGAACATAAACCCCGTCATTCAAATATTATTTGATCACATGTCATGACTGTAGGGCAAAGGAAAACAACACGGTCTGTGAGCAGACTGCCAGGGCTATCTACTAGATTACCTTAGCAGCTATAAAGTTTACCTTGAATTATGGAGGCTAACTTGGTTAGCAGCAGTTAGCAGGCTCGAAGCACCCGTAAGCGGACAACAGTGGCAGTTATGTCTAGTGAGCCGGACCAGTGGGACTCACCCCTCGTCCCTCCCCAGCTCCACCCTTTTGTCCAAATATGACACCTCTGGCTTCAAATCGCAGACATGGTGCCGATCAAAATTACCCAGAATTCAACAGAAAAGTGGCTTCAAACCATGACTCCAAAACCAATGGGTGACGTCACGTTAGCTTTGTCCATTTAATATATGTGACAGCTCCTGGCGTTTCGACCCACAAGTAGGCCGAGGTCATTTTTCAGTTTTTTACAGATTCTGAAACTGCAGACTGTAAGCTTTCAAATGATGTGTCACACATTGTAATCTGAAAAAATTTGAAGGAGATATGCTTATTTGATTGTTCACACTCCAACTGTCCTCTCTGAATCCTGAATCTGAAGACACACTGCTCTCTGCTGCTGCTCACTGCTGTTTAAAGTTTCTAGGTTTATCTTGATATTTTTTAATGGTTTTTAAGAGGAAACAACTATACAGTTTGAGTGTTTTTATTAGTCACACAACCGAACTACCAAAAGCTGTGGATGGCACATACAAGAAGTGATTTCTAATGGATTTTCACTGCCACGGGCTGGGCCTGTTTGGAGCCTGTATCCTCCTCCACTGCAAGTTCCTGGCAGGCCCAATCTGGAGGGCCTGATTGGATTCTGATCAACAATCTGGATTCCAGTGAGTCTATTGAAGAGCTGGAAAGATTTATCGAGGTGAGCCATCAAAAAGCACACGGGACCATGTCTTTGAAAAAGATAAACTTTGGGAGCACTTGTGGAAGAGACAAGACAATCCTAAAAAACATCAACAAGGATTCCATACCCTCACCCAAAAGAGCACGCTCTGCGGACTGTGAGGGAGGTGAACCAACAATGGTGGTAGAAATTGCTCTACTGGAATCCATTAACAAAAGACTTGAAAAGCTTGAGATTTTGGATATTATGAGGGAGGAATTGAGCAAGCTCAGAGCGAGCCTAGAATATAGTCAGATGCAAATAGATGATTTGGTGTCTGATAATGTGGTGCTAAAAAGCTCAATGCATACTGTGGAGAGTAAAGTGGCTGCTATTGAAAAGGAGAACAAGCAGCTGAAGGAAAACATGCTGGATCTCCAATGCCGCTCCATGAGAGACAATATTGTGTTCTCTGGAATTCCGGAGGATACCAACACAGCCTGTGAATCTGTTGTGCGGAAATTTATGACTGAGCAATTAAAAATGCAACCAGAAACAACTCAGCGCATCACTTTCTCTCGCGTTCACAGAATGGGGAAGGTCTCTGAGGGTAGGCCAAGAGCCATTGTGGCCAGATTTGAACAATATAAAGACAAATAACTTGTTAAAAGCAAAGGCCGGGAACTCAGAAATACATCCTTTGGAATGAATGATCACTTTCCTCCTGAGATCAATGCAAGAAGGAAAATTCTATACCCAATTATGAAGCAGCACCGGGGACAAGATGCACGTACCGCACTGGTTGTTGATAAATTGTACATAAATAACCAGCTGTACAGGGACTCAAAGGTCACTCCATGGTTGTTCTAGATTTGTTACGGTCTGATGGGTTGTTAAACCCTGGACTCATGATGCCTTCAATGAACATTTTAACTCATTGATTGCCAAGGACGAGTATGTTCCTCAATTGGTTTAGTAACGTAGAGTGCCAAGGACGAGTATGTTCGTCAATTGCGTTTTTTGAGGGTGGGACGTGGATCAAAGCCAGATCCATCTCCTGTGAAAGTATGGTGCATGTTGAATGTGTAAAAGCTATTTTACAGACCCATTAGGTGGCGACAGTGCTCTCCAGATTAGAAAGAGTTTGGCTTTTCGCTGTCGCGCTGGGAGCCGGCGCACAACGGTGGGGGGCTCCGAAAATAGCCTCTGGGTGCAGCACACTTTGAAACGCGCAGCAGAAAGCCCAGAAAGCCCAGAATCGGACGCAGCTTCATCCCAGCTCACAACCGAAACCCCAGAAACGAGCGAGCCCGATCCAGACTCCCCCGACGAGCGGCCGCCATCCAGGCAGCAGAGACTCGCCTGACACACGCAGCACTCAGAACGAGCAGAGCCACCAGAGACACACCCACGGAGGAGGAGTTTGCAGTAGAGGGGGTGGGGGTGCTGTTATATTGAAGGAAATTACTGTTCAGATGTTTCAGGTCAGAAAATATTAGCTTCAGAGTCAGTAATTTGCTTGAAATGCTATATTTCACAAAAGGCTCAATATCTCAGCTTCTAGATGGAAACGCCAATTTTTTCTGTTTTTGACCTATCTTCTCTGGCTGATAACTAAAGAACGGAAAATTATATCAATAAACTTTTTTTTGCTGCTGATACAATAGAGTCTCATCGTTCTTTGTGCGTGTTCGGTGTTTACATAGTAATATCACACAATATTCTGTGGGCCTCGAGAAATCACTGAAAACGCTCTGAAACTCTGGCACTGGGAGCGTCCGTTCTCCAAAAGTGGCTGGCACTCAATGAGTTAACATACCGTATTTCCGCTAATAGTAACCGGGGCCTTTATTTACTGAGCCGCAGAGAGCCCCTCTCCTATATTAGAGCAGAGGCCTGTATTCGAGTGAGGCCTTTATTTCTTAATATTAAACTCTCATGGACATACTCCTTTATTTTCATGACTTTTATTGCAAAATATTGCATAAAACCAAACAACGCAAATACCGGTAAATATTGGTGGTCACTCACTCACTCAGTATCCTCCTCCTCCTCATCTAGTATGTCGATATCATTCAGAACAACAAGTTCATTGTTGACCAGTTCCTCTTCATCTTCCTCATCCTCGGCTGCCTGTCTGTTCTCCTGGTCCCGCTAACGCAGCTGGGCGAGAGCCTCAGCGGCGCAGGGCTGTCCCTGCTTGAAGCAGTGGATGAGGTTGTCTTGACTCCCGTCAGTTTTCACAGACTGTCCACAAACTTGGAAGGACTTTTTGATCAGATCCTTGTCCAGCTTGTCCCAGGCGGCGATCACCCAGTCCACAAGCAGGCGTCGAGCAGGCGCTTTTAGGTTTCCACCTCCAGCTGTGTACTGCTTATCTGCGTCCCCAGCTATCCACTCGTCGTAGGCATCGTGCAGGCTCTGCTTGAAGGGCTGATTCCACATCACACTGTACCAAATGTTCCGCTGCATACCGTATTGCACAACGCTCTCTTTAAACTTAACGTCAAACTTTCGTCTGGTTCGTTTGGTCTCTGCGTTACGTCCGGTTACGTCACACGGTAGATGCGTTGTGTTATGGGAAATTTACAGTACCGTATTCACCGTAGTTTTTGCTCCTTCGTTTTTTGTTTTTTTTGACCCGGCCTGTATTGAGGGAGGGGCCTTTATTTGTCCGCGCAGGCCGTGCCCCCGTCCTATATTAGAGCAGAGGCCTGTAATTGAATAGGGGCCACTAATAGCGGAAATACGGTAAATATGATGGACCTTCAGTTACCAACTAAAGGATTGCACTTGGCCCATATCAATGTGTGTAGTCTTCCAAACAAAGTACATGAGGTGATTAGTCTGTTGAACCATAACAATGTCCACATCTTAACTGTTACTGAAACACACTTGGATGCATCCATAGAGAACGGTCAAATACATATAGATGGATACAATTTAATATGGAGAGACAGAAACAGGCATGGAGGGGGCGTCGCTCTATATATACAGAGTCATATTCATTTCCACAGTCGTGATGATTTACATGTCAATCAAATGGAAGCAATTTGGGTGCAGGTGCAACTGCCACACCAGTCACCCTTGTTAGTCAGCTGTGTCTATAGGTGCTAATGCAGCCTATCTGACTGACCTATGTGTTAGTATTGACCGAGCAACGGATGAAAACAAAGAGGTCTATCTACTTGGAGATTTTAATATTAACTGGATGAAGGATGAAACTAATGCAAATAGGTCAAGATTGGCTAATTTTGCTATCGCCTGCAATATGACACAAATGGTGGATAGAGCAACAAGATTGTCCTCTCGGAGAGGAATATGGGAGACATGTATTGATCTGATTTTTTGTAACACACCAGAACAGAGCTCTAAAGCGAATTCCTTTCCAGTTGGCTGGTCAGATCATAACATAACAACAATCACAAAATGTACTAAAGTTCCAAAGAAACCACCTCGTGTCACAATAAAAATAAGTTTTAAACATTTTAATAAGGAAGCATTTGAAAGTGAATTGGCAGCCACACCATGGGAGATAATATATTTAGAGGACAGTCTTGACCATGCGACTGAATGCTTCATGAAACTATTAACTGATGTAATGGACCATCATGCCCCGTTGAGGAAACGAACAATAAGAGCATGTTCCTCTCCTTGGATAGATGATGAACTGATGGCAATATTCAAGGAGAGAAATGAAGCCAAAGTAACTGCCTCCCAGACAAAACAGGAATCAGACAAAGAGATTTATAGAAGGTTGCGCAATCATGCACTTAATATGAATCGTAGGAAAAAGGCCTTATTTTATGAAAATGCTTTTAGCAAATGCAAATATGACTCAAAAGCAACTTGGAACACTGTTAAGGGTTTGCTAGGGACTTCTTCATCAGTATACCCAACCAATGTGGAAACTAATGGGAATAGATTGACCAAGCCAGTAGAGATTGCAAATCACTTTGCAGATTTTTTCCAGAACAAAATCAACGATTTAAGGTTGAAAGTTAAATCTACTGCATCTGAACACAATATTACAAAATTGATAAAGGAAAACATTATGTGCGATAAATCTTGCTCATTTACTCCAACACCAGTGACAACCAATGATGTTCTTAAGCTTTTACGATCACTGACTAATGGGAAATGTGCTGGCAATGATTTTATTGACAATGCTTTGCTCAGAGATGCTGCTTCCCAGATTGCTTGCCCGCTTACATACTTCAATTGGTCACTAGAAGCAGGGCATTTTCCAAAGGTATGGAAACAAGCTAAAGTGTGTCCATTACCTAAAGACAAGAAAAAAACAATTACGACAGACAATAGTCGACCTATTAGTGTCTTACCAGCTCTTAGTAAAATTTTGGAAAGTATAATGAGCAGTCAAATATGGGACTATATGGAGAGCAACAACCTTCTCTCTCCAAATCAACATGCTTATCGTAAAGACCACTCTACTGCAACTGCTTTAATAGAGATGAGCGATAACTAGCTTGATCATGTAGACAAAGGTAAAACTGTTGGTGTTGTATTTTTAGATTTCAGTGCAGCATTTGATCTAGTAGACCATGAGATATTATTAATGAAACTCTCCCAATATAATTTTGATCAGAAAGCCACCAAGTGGATGAGATCCTATCTGACCGAGAGAACACAGACAGTCTATACCAGCGATCCTCAAAGTCCGGACTCCGGTCCGCATCCGGACCCAGACGCCGTCCTATCCGGACCGAGCCCTCTACAAATCATTGAATAGTTACATTTTCACGGAGCGTTTCTCTTTTAACCGGCACATGCTTTTCTAGCCTTTACGGTACTGGTTTATCTGCCAGGAAGCTCACAGACCAATGCATGCGCTGTAAATCATCACACGTGATGCTACTCAGCCAATCAACAAGCGAATCGATTCTGCTTGTTGCTTGCCTAGGCTGTGCTGCTGCTGCTGCGGGAGAGTGACACACGGACGGAGGAGAGGCGAGACTCGGAGAAATGCGAGAGATAGAAGTAATTTCACATGGCGTGCTCAAAAGAAACGAGTAGACCGCGAAAACAAAGCTTAAGTTTTAATCCAGAGCACGCAGACTCATGTTCATTCATTGTTCTCACGAGCAGTTCAAAACCAGTATGTCTCGTGAAGTGTGATGCGATCCTGACCAGCTGTCTATGGAAGCGCCACACATGAGCAAACACACACTCAAATCCAGACTGAGGGCACACACACATTCACTGCCCAACAGCATGCGAACGATCGATAGATAGAGAGACAGACAGGCAGGCAGATAGACAGACAGACAGACAGAGAGACAGACAGACAGACAGGGTGGGAGCTCACTTCTATCAAGAGAAAAGGAGGAGGTTTGTTGGCTGAGAGCCTGAGACTGATAAAAATGTGAAATGGAGTTAAGAAAAGAGGGAACTTATTTTTCTCAAATTAAAGCACTTCATTTTAAGATGCAAATTTTTCCCAAAGCACTCTGTTGTATGTTAACTCATTGAGTGCCAGCCACTTTTGGAGAACGGACGCTCCCAGTGCCAGAGTTTCAGAGCTTTTTTCAGTGATTTCTCGAGGCCCACAGAATATTGTGTGATATTACTATGTAAACAATGAACACGCAAAAAGAACGATGAGACTCTTTTCTATCATCAGCAAAAACAGGTTTATTGATATCATTTTCCGTTCTTTAGTTATCAGCCGGAGAAGATAGCTTGATTTAACAAAAAAGAGCAGTTTTTTTCTAGAAGCTGAGATAATGGCCCTTTTGTGAAATTAAACATTTCAAACACATCACTGACTCTGAAGCTAATTTTCTGATGTAGTCACACCTCAAAAATAATTTCCTTCAATAAAACAGTGAAGGCCAGGGAATTTTGTTTGGCAGAATAATATTTTTAGCTGCAACCAGCAGCGCTGGCCCCTGCGTGCGCTGCTGGTTGCAGCTTCTTTGCTTTCTTGATTTGCTGCTGGTGGGCATCGGATATTCTGGCTTGCGTTTGCCAACCCTGTCCTGCTGCCTGGGTCTGTCTGGGTCAGTGTTGTGTGCTGCTCTGCGTGCCCCCCCCCCCCCCCCCCCCCCCCCCGCCCCGCCTCAACTGCACACTCCTCCTGTATGGGAGGTGGCTCTCTGCTGAATTTGCTCTGCACTGTGAACGGTGCGCGACATCCAGCTTTTTTACAGCCTTCCGCGTGTGCTTGTCACCGGCTCCTATGCTTCCAGTTGATAATAATAACTCCACGGCTGATCATGCGAATGGGCTGTCGCAGCGGAGGAGCTCAATTGTGGGAGCAGATTGGCTGCTGCGGGCACATCTAACGTTAAAACGCTTCATGCATATCGATGCATACGGATGCGATGCGATTTCCGTTTCCCCAACGACTTATTCTCTGTTTTTCTCTGCCTTTCTGTTAACCTGGAGAGCACTGTCGCCACCTAAGGGTTCTGTAAAATAGGTTATAGACCTCCAATAGCTACAATAGTTGTACAGGAAATGCGGAAGGCTTTGATCGACGTCCCACCGTCAAAAAACGCATTGGACGTCGAAAGACGTCCGTGGCACTCTACGTCACTATTTAATTGGACGTCGAAAGACGTCCATGGCACTCAATGAGTTAAATGCAGCCATTATTTTTACTTGAAATGAGAAAAGAACATGTATTTATTATTATAATAGGCTAGTTATTTATAATTAATCCAGTTAAATATGAAAACTGTAAATTAATCAACATTGTTGATGTTTATTTTGATTTAACAGTCAGTCGCTGACTACACAGACATTGTACCATTAGGCTACCGCTACTGCAATCATTGAAGTAGCCTAAGTTCAGTGGCACTGAATCATAACGTAAGCTACGTTAGGATGTTCCAGACCTTTGCTTGAGGATATTTTCTCTATCTGGACCTCTTTGAATTTTAATTGAGTGCCCCTGGTCTATACTAATGGTGCATTTTCAACACCTCGTCAGCTTCAATGTGGAGTGCCACAGGGAAGCTGTTTGGGTCCATTGCTGTGTATACTATATATAAATGACATGTACTGTCTAAATCACGAGCCACCATATTTGCAGACAACATAACAGTGTATGTCCCAGCAAAGTCAAACAGTGAAATAGAAGAAGCTTTGAACTTGGATTTGGAGAGAGTCATAGAGTGGGTCAGGATGAATAAGCTGGTACTTAACATGAGGAAAACCAAAGTAATGGTAGTTGGGTCTAGAAGAGAAATGATACAGGAGTCCCCTCTACAACTCACTGCAGACGGAGTAAATATAGAGCAGGTGAAGGAGAACAAACTACTTGGAATACAGCTGGATGAATGTTTGTCATGGACATCTCATATTTCCCATTTATGCAAGAAGATTACTGGAACTGCATGTATGATACGTACAGTGTCAAAATATCTCCCAGTGTAGGCTATATATTAAAACAAGTAGCACATGCACTTATAGGAAGCCAAATGTCGTATTGTGCAGAGGTTTGGGGAAGCGCTAGAAAGGGAGAGATTAAGAGGCTTCAGATAACGCAAAATAAAGCAGCTAGAATTATATTAAAATGTTCATATGTTACTCCAATTGTTGAGCGTCATAATGCCCTCTGCTGGTCATCAGTTAGAGATACAATTGATAGGTCTTCTCTCAATTTGTTTTATAATATGCAAAAAAAGAGAAGGCCAAAATTGTGACAGGTTTCACTTGGTGAGGAACAGACATTCAATTAATACTAGAACTGCATTGTCATCTGACTATGTCACTCTTACCGCACTTAAGCGGTCAACGTAAATTCTCCTATCGGGCAATAACTTTGTGGAATAGGCTACCGGCATCTATCAGAATTGTATCTAGAAGAGATTTTAGGAAGTATGTTACGACCTTTTTAGATGGGCATTGGGACTAATTACTGTAGGATGGTATAGGGTAGGTTTATATCGGGAAATTAGATAAGGTGTTTGTATATCTTTTTGTATTTTTATTATATTGTACAACTGTGTACAAGGAAATGTATTGATATGTTGTAACGTAATGTTGTAGGGTATGTTGTTATGTTTTATGGTATTTGATATGATGTGTTGTATGTTTAATGTGTCAACTCAGGACTCTTGGATGAGTAGCCTTTGGCTAAAAGAGATCCTAATAAAAACTCAAACTCAAACTCAACACACTCTGAAAAGCAGGAAGCTGAGAAATCGGCCCTCAAAGTTGGAGAAGTTTTTCACACCTGAGGCAGCCAGGTAAGGTAATGGGGGAGTGAACAATAGCTGCTCATTTACATTAACCACTCCACATCCACTCCAGCTGATCACTGTCACTCCACTGACAGACTGGGGGACAGTCCACAAGTAAGACAATGATTGTAGGACTGTTTTGGTCATGGGTTTCATACACTTTCTGTAATAAAACATCTGAAAGCAAAAATCTTATCAAATGGGGTACCCATGGTCTAATTTTGAGGTATCCATGCTTTTATCACTTCTCATCTGGATTATTGTATATATTACATGTGTGCCTGTTATGTTCCTTTTGGGCTCCAATTGTGCAAAGCAAATTCCCTGAGGGACAATAAAGGTTTAATTAATTCATTCAGGTAATAATAATAATAATAATAATAATAATAATAATAATAATAATAACTAGAACGGGCTAAATTTGCTGAAGCAAATTTGATTGTGCTTGCTCCCCCGTGACGCTCCGCCCCCCTTGCACCGCCCCTGCCTTAGACCCCGCCCTCCCATCCAGTATCAATACAGCCCCAATCGGCAATGTGTAGCTAGGACGTGTTTAGGCCGTTGCAAGGGTGTATTAACTGGATGCTATGGTGTTACAGGTACTGAATGCTGCTATAGCACCCCCTAGAGGCGAAATGACACAATATTTGTCCTATAGGCTCAGAGTACATCCGTCCACACCTGTACCAAGTTTGGTTAGCATCGGACGATCTTTGTGAAATAGGCCCCACCCACAGAACTTTGGAGGTCGATTATATCGCAACGGTGCGGAATTTCAAAAAAACGCAAAATAAGTTTTGTGCGGGACAGTCCACACACGCTCTGTGATGTGGTTTGGTGAAGATCGGGCAAAATTTGAAGGAGAAATAGCGAAAAAACGCTTTTCGACAAAATTCAAAATGGTGGAAAATCTAGTTAGACGGAAATGGGCGGGGCCTATATCAGCAGATGCGGAATGACCCAAGGAATCCAGGGAAAAAAGAATTTTGAATGTAGCCCTTACGGTTCAAAAGTTATGGACCAAAACGTAAGGACGGCTGTTATAGTGCCACCATCTGGTCAACTAGTGTAATTTTCCCGCACAGAGTAAAAGGTGACTCTGTAAACCTACCTACAAAGTTTGGTAATAGCAGGTCATACGGTGTCTGAGCTAGAGCTAATTTAATGCCAACGATTTCGAAACCCCATTCAAGTGAATGGGGAAAAAAATCGTACGTTAACGCCAATATCGCGAAAACCGGCGAACGAAACCCTTAGCAATCCAAATGCACACGATTCCTCAATGAGCCGCACGTTTTGATGTCTCCCATGTCTGTGTAGTGTGAAAACTGTAGGAGAAATGGTGAAGCAAACTTTTGGATAGAAGAAAAATAATAAAAAGAACTAGAACGGGCTAAATTTGCTGAAGCAAATTTGATTGTGCTTGCTCCCCCGTGACACTCCGCCCCCCTTGCACCGCCCCTGCCTTAGACCCCGCCCTCCCATCCACTATCAATACAGCCCCAATCGGCAATGTGTAGCTAGGACGTGTTTAGGCCGTTGCAAGGGTGTATTAACTGGATGGTATGGTGTGTTCGGCTCATCGGTATAGGGCATTCGTAGATCGGTGCTAGGGTGTACTAAGTAGTTGTGGGCGGGAAATGGGCGGGCCTTTGTGAGTACAAGCGGGAGGAGCCAAGGAAACCAGGGCAGAAAGAATTTTGATCGTAGAAGCTATGGTTCCAAACTTACAAACCAAAACGTAAAGAGGGCAGCTATAGCGCCACCGTGAGGTCAATTGGTATAATTTTTTAGGCCAGATTAGAAGAGTACTCTATGAACCTATGTACCCAATTTGGGAACAGTCGCTCTTACAGTTTGTGAGATACAGCTACTGAATGCTGCTATAGCGCCCCCTATAGGCGAAATGACACAATTTTATTTTTATCAGCTCAGAGTACATATGTGCATACCTGGACCAAGTTTGGTTCGGATTGGACAATGTGGTCCGGAGTTATGGTGGTTTTTGTGAAGTAGGCCCCACCCACCCCCGCCCCCTACAGGCCAAATTACACTTTCTTTTCTGAAATCAGCTCAGAAGTGTCAAGTGTCAGACAAGAAAGAAGGCTGGCCATAATTCCAATGAATCAGCACTTCCTGCCGCCCTTCAAAATAAACCAATTTAGAAGGTACAGGTACTGAATGCTGCTATAGCGCCCCCTAGAGGCGAAATGACAAAATATTTGTCCTATAGGCTCAGAGTACATCCGTCCACACCTGTACCAAGTTTGGTTAGCATCGGACGATCTTTGTGAAATAGGCCCCACCCACAGAACTTTGGAGGTCGATTATATCGCAACGGTGCGGAATTTCAAAAAAACGCAAAATAAGTTTTGTGCGGGACAGTCCACACACGCTCTGTGATGTGGTTTGGTGAAGATCGGGCAAAATTTGAAGGAGAAATAGCGAAAAAACGCTTTTCAACAAAATTCAAAATGGCGGAAAATCTAGTTAGACGGAAATGGGCGGGGCCTATATCAGCAGATGCGGAATGACCCAAGGAATCCAGGGAAAAAAGAATTTTGAATGTAGCCCTTACGGTTCAAAAGTTATGGACCAAAACGTAAGGACGGCTGTTATAGCGCCACCATCTGGTCAAATAGTGGAATTTTCCCGCACAGAGTAAAAGGTGACTCTGTAAACCTACCTACAAAGTTTGGTAATAGCAGGTCATACGGTGTCTGAGCTAGAGCTAATTTAATGCCAACGATTTTGAAACCCTATTCAAGTGAATGGGGAAAAAAATCGTACGTTAACGCCAATATCGCGAAAACCGGCGAACGAAACCCTTAGCAATCCAAATGCACACGATTCCTCAATGAGCCGCACGTTTTGATGTCTCCCATGTCTGTGTAGTGTGAAAACTGTAGGAGAAATGGTGAAGCAAACTTTTGGATAGAAGAAAAATAATAAAAATAATAATAACTAGAACGGGCTAAATTTGCTGAAGCAAATTTGATTGTGCTTGCTCCGCCGTGACGCTCCGCCCCCCTTGCACCGCCCCTGCCTTAGACCCTGCCCTCCAGCCAAAGCGCCCCTACAGGTCAGTGGCAGCAGCTGACCTGTGGTGAAAATGGACTGATAATAGTCCCTGGTCACCAAAGTAATGTTACCCTTTTAGTTTTGTTACAGAGTTGCTGATCGGTTGTCATGTGTCCAGTCAGCCAGAGAAGCTGCTTGGGTAGCATGCTAACTAACGCCTAACGCTAGCAGTAGCTCAATTAGCTTGTTGCAACTAGTCCCAAACATTGATGAACAGTGTGTCCTAACGCCAGGGGGACAAGGTGTTTGTTTTGGCTGGCTGAGGTTAGCCTATAAGGCACAGTTGTTGTGGCTAACAGCCTCTATTCACACTAGGCTATTCACACTAGGCTATATCTTCCATTATGTTTTCAAACCCAGCTGGCTGTATATAATGAACAACCACAAAGTGGTGACACTTACCCATGGGTTCAGTTCATTGTTTTCTGGACATGTTTCCATGCTACAGTAACACAGCAGCTAACAGAACAGACAGGCCTCCCATGCCATACATGAACACAACAGGTTTCCTGCAGGCAGCTGTCAGGGCTGTGAGGGGGCGGGCTCTGGGCGGCCCTGTGAATTTTGTTATTGGTTGGCGACAAGTGACATAGAAAATCCAAGGAACTCTGATTCACTCTGATTTGCCCTCTCCTGGGGCTCCCACTTGCGCCAGGGAGGGAGAGGAATGACTGTAGTAAGTGATTTCATACTTTTACAGATGGAGGAATGACTGTAGTAAGTGATTTCATACTTTTTTTGTCTACTACATCATTCTCTCTACTCAACATGCAACACTGCTGCTCAGAGTTGCTCTTAACCTCTATTTATCTCGTCAAATCTCACCGGATTCCTGTTTGCAGTACACTCTTAGCATTTGGTTTTTAACAGAGAAGAGCTGGAGCTGCTCAAAACATATGGTATGCAAATTAGAGCGAGACCATGAGTGATATACCCACTGTGATACAAGTATAGGTGTGTCTGTTGTCTGTACAATAGCGTGCGTGCGTCAAGTGTCAAGTGTCATACAAGAAGGAAGGCTGGCCATAATTCCAATGAATCAGCACTTCCTGCCGCCCTTCAAAATAAAACAATTTAGAAGGGACAGGTTCTGAATGCTGCTATAGCGCCCCCTAGAGGCGAAATGACAAAATATTTCTCCTATAGGCTCAGAGTACATCCTTCCACACCTGGACCAAGTTTGGTTCGCATCGGACGATCTTTGTGAAATAGGCCCCACCCACAGAACTTTGGAAGTCGATTATATCGCAACGGTGTGGAGTTTCAAAAATACGCAAAATAAGTTTTGTGCGGGACAGTCCACACACGCTCTGTGATGTGGTTTGGTGAAGATCGGGCAAAATTTGAAGGAGAAATAGCGAAAAAACGCTTTTCGACAAAATTCAAAATGGCGGAAAATCTAGTTAGACGGAAATGGGCGGGGCCTATATCAGCAGATGCGGAATGACCCAAGGAATCCAGGGAAAAAAGAATTTTGAATGTAGCCTTTACGGTTCAAAAGTTATGGACCAAAACGTAAGGACGGCTGTTATAGCGCCACCATCTGGTCAAATAGTGGAATTTTCCCGCACAGAGTAAAAGGTGACTCTGTAAACCTACCTACAAAGTTTGGTAATAGCAGGTCATACGGTGTCTGAGCTAGAGCTAATTTAATGCCAACGATTTCGAAACCCCATTCAAGTGAATGGGGGAAAAAATCGTACGTTAACGCCAATATCGCGAAAACCGGCGAACGAAACCCTTAGCAATCCAAATGCACACGATTCCTCAATGAGCCGCACGTTTTGATGTCTCCCATGTCTGTGTAGTGTGAAAACTGTAGGAGAAATGGTGAAGCAAACTTTTGGATAGAAGAAAAATAATAAAAAGAACTAGAACGGGCTAAATTTGCTGAAGCAAATTTGATTGTGCTTGCTCCCCCGTGACGCTCCGCCCCCCTTGCACCGCCCCTGCCTTACACCCCGCCCTCCCATCCAGTATCAATACAGCCCCAATCGGCAATGTGTAGCTAGGACGTGTTTAGGCCGTTGCAAGGGTGTATTAACTGGATGCTATGGTGTTACAGGTACTGAATGCTGCTATAGCACCCCCTAGAGGCGAAATGACACAATATTTGTCCTATAGGCTCAGAGTACATCCGTCCACACCTGTACCAAGTTTGGTTAGCATCGGACGATCTTTGTGAAATAGGCCCCACCCACAGAACTTTGGAGGTCGATTATATCGCAACCGTGCGGAATTAAAAAAAAACGCAAAATAAGTTTTGTGCGGGACAGTCCACACACGCTCTGTGATGTGGTTTGGTGAAGATCGGGCAAAATTTGAAGGAGAAATAGCGAAAAAACGCTTTTCGACAAAATTCAAAATGGCGGAAAATCTAGTTAGACGGAAATGGGCGGGGCCTATATCAGCAGATGCGGAATGACCCAAGGAATCCAGGGAAACAAGAATTTTGAATGTAGCCCTTACAGTTAAAAAGTTATGGACCAACACGTAAGGATGGCTGTTATAGCGCCCCCTAGAGGCGAAATGACAAAATATTTGTCCTATAGGCTCAGAGTACATCCGTCCACACCTGTACCAAGTTTGGTTAGCATCGGACGATCTTTGTGAAATAGGCCCCACCCACAGAACTTTGGAGGTCGATTATATCGCAACGGTGCGGAATTTCAAAAAAACGCAAAATAAGTTTTGTGCGGGACAGTCCACACACGCTCTGTGATGTGGTTTGGTGAAGATCGGGCAAAATTTGAAGGAGAAATAGCGAAAAAACGCTTTTTGACAAAATTCAAAATGGCGGAAAATCTAGTTAGACGGAAATGGGCGGGGCCTATATCAGCAGATGCGGAATGACCCAAGGAATCCAGGGAAAAAAGAATTTTGAATGTAGCCCTTACGGTTCAAAAGTTATGGACCAAAACGTAAGGACGGCTGTTATAGCGCCACCATCTGGTCAAATAGTGGAATTTTCCCGCACAGAGTAAAAGGTGACTCTGTAAACCTACCTACAAAGTTTGGTAATAGCAGGTCATACGGTGTCTGAGCTAGAGCTAATTTAATGCCAACGATTTCGAAACCCCATTCAAGTGAATGGGGAAAAAAATCGTACGTTAACGCCAATATCGCGAAAACCGGCGAACGAAACCCTTAGCAATCCAAATGCACACGATTCCTCAATGAGCCGCACGTTTTGATGTCTCCCATGTCTGTGTAGTGTGAAAACTGTAGGAGAAATGGTGAAGCAAACTTTTGGATAGAAGAAAAATAATAAAAAGAATAATAAGTATGAGAGATTCTAAGATTGTGCTTGCCTATCTGCAAGCACAATAATAATAATAAGTATGAGAGATTCTAAGATTGTGCTTGCCTATCTGCAAGCACAATAATAAGTATGAGAGATTCTAAGATTGTGCTTGCCTATCTGCAAGCACAATAATAATAAGTATGAGAGATTCTAAGATTGTGCTTGCCTATCTGCAAGCACAATAATAATAATAATAATAATAATATGATATAATATGAATAAGGATTTGATAAGGGAGTTCAGAAGCTGCTGAACAAAAATAAAAAACACAAAGGCATTGGTTTCAGACTGTGCTTCAACTCAAGCTAGTTAACTAGCAACCAGCAGATAAGCAAACACGACAGACAGACAGACAGACACACACACACACACAAACAAACCGTGGCTAGCAGGCCTCGCTAGCACGCTAAACTTTTATTTTGTTCTCAACAAGATATGGTTGTGATGGAGGTATGTTAGCAGTAAATACAGAGGTGATTAATTTACCCACCTTGTTTCCCCTCATTGATTGTTACATTTGATCTGAAAATAGGCGAGTAATCTATAAGCGTATGGTTTATGTCCCGCCAAAGAACTTATTGATAAGCTAGGGACAATCGCACACAAGAGACCATTTTGGAGACACCCATGACACCACGCCAAAGAGGCGATTTTCGGGCCAAAATGCGGCAGCGCTGTTCTAAAAGTCGCTTCTTTCTTTCAATATTCTTTGTTACTCTTCCTACTAAATGTAACGGGTTTAATCTGGTTCACGTATGAATTTAACCTAAACACCACCATTTTCCTCGTTTTGTATGTGAATGTCTTGTTTGAGTGCTCTGTTGTTGTTGCGTGTGAACACACCCCGGTGGTGTGTCGCTTTGTGCACATGCGCACAGCTCCAGGAAGTCAGTCAGATGGGAAATGGCAACGAGACCGGGTGTGTCGTGATATCTCTGCCTGAGAATACGCTATTATTTATTTTTTTATTATTTAGTTTTGTATCACAGTGTATGGAGACCGTTTATTATTCTATTTGTGAACAGTAAAGAGTTTGAGACCCACTACAGCTGCCTCCTGCCTCATGAATGTCGCCACACAAGTATGTAATAGCCAGAACACAACGCAGACGAAACAGACCGGCTACACGTCAAAATGTGCTAAAACATTTATATTGTACAGTCTATGGCTAAAACACACATCTATCCATAACTAGATGCTTGCACACTCCCTAAAACAGAAACAAAACGTAATGTTATAGGGCTCATGATTATACAAACTCACCAAGGAGGAAAAGCCAGAAAGTGCTTCTGCACTGCTGCAGTCATCGGGATCATGTCTATGTTCCCTGGGTTCTATGTTCCCCGGGTTCTATATTCCCCGTTTTTCACTAACCTCTCCCAGCCCCCACGCCAAACCTAACCTCCCCCCATGCCTAAACCTAACCTCCCCCAGACCCTAACCCAAAACCTAACCTCTCCCACCCCCACGCCTAAACCTAAGGTCGGCATTGCGGGTGGTCGGCATAGCGGGTGGACACCATTTGGGAAAAACGGGGAACATAGGACCCGGGGAACATAGGACCCGGGGAACATAGGGATGACCCCCAGTCATCAGTAACTCCCATAATGTTGTCTGTGTTCTGCGCGATGTTGTCAGATGAAGTTGCCTGGACTGCACTCGCAGATAAAGTTCAAAGAATCTTACTTAATCCAACAAGATCATCTCACGGGAAACACTAACGTTACAGTTGGCATTCCTTGTGAATTCTGCGCGTCCTCCACGTTGTGTCAGGAAAGTGGCCCGGCAGTACTGACCCGAACTCTGCCCTAACAAGACCCGAGTTGCGGTCCCTACCGACAGGAAGTGTCACATACAGATATATATAGTATATTATGGATTTCAAAACCGATTGCACCATGACTCGTACTTGCGAGCCAGCTAGTGTTTCAATCAGTCAGTGGTAATTTGGACTGGAGCCCGTAGCTTAGTACAGCAGGTAGTAGGCTACAGCAGTACAAGCGTAGCTAACAGGTAGCTAGTTAGTTAAGGTAGTTAGCTTAGTTAGCTAGTTAACATGTTAGCTTGTCCTGAGTCAGAATCTAATTGTCATACGTGTATAGTTCCACAGCAGTCATATATACTCGTCCCATTTTAGCAACTAACTTTTGAACTTGACCACAAAAATAAGTTATTTGTCAAAAAATATTTGGCGACCAGTGTGGCTAATCAACACTGTCAGGATAATATTGTAGCGAACCAGAGTTACACATAATGTGGTGAGCAATAGAAGTGTCTCGATTGCAGATAGGAACTGATGTGTGGGAGTGTTACTGGGGAGGAACACTATGCTTGTGGGAGACTTCCGGTCAGACAGAGCATGCGTTTGGCAGTCTCCGGATACCGCCTAAGGAGAAGCAGCTAGCTAGCTATGGGCGTAGCAACCGCCAAGAGTTGTGATATGACTAACTGTGAATAAAGAACCCTGTACCAGCAAGAAGCCTCTGATTCCATAAATACCAGGAACGCTACATTGGCGTCAGAAGTTAAGCGGTGAATATTGCCTCCGTAATCGGCGAGATGGTGAACAAGTTCCTGAGGAAAGAGCGGAGAAGAATCAAACGAGATGCGGGAAGAGAAGGAGCCGGGGCAGACAGCCAGGCGTCCGAAGAGGAGGAAGACTGGGCAGACGCAGCCGCTACTGCAGAGATCCAAGCGGAGCAGACAGTAGGAAGCCGAGTGCTAGTGGGAGTGAAGGCCGAGCCAGACGACATTGTCGCCGTAGCCATGGAGGCTATTCCGCGGCCCAGCGAGGCTAGCCTGCGGGCCAGTGACGGGGAAGTGGCGCGGATCGAGGCGGCGAGGGACGGCGCCCGCCGAAGCAGGAAGGAAGTGACTCCGCCGAAATACAACGGTAAAGGCGAGTGGGAGCCATATTGCACAATGTTTAATGTGGCAGCGGACATGAATGGCTGGTCAAGGGAAGAGAGAGCCAGCCATCTGGTGATGTCTCTCGAAGGCGAAGCTATAACGTGCGTGGCGGCGATGGCCGACACAAAAGACTTAGATGTGGTGATGGCGGCCCTGCGGAGGCGGTTCGGCCAATGCAAAGAAGAAGGCATCGTGGTTGCGGAGCTGTGTAACAGGCGTAGACGACCGGGGGAGTCGCTGCGGGCACTGGCAACAGACATTGAGATCCTCAGCCGGCGCGTATACAGCCGGCTGCCGCCAGAGTCGCTGGCCGAGTTAGCCAGAAATTACTTTATCCAGGCAATCGTGCCGCGAAGTCTAAGCGATCAGGTAATGCTGAAACGGCCAAAGACATTGGAGGAGGCGCTGGAGTTGGCGCTTGAAAGAGAGACAGTGGAGGGCTGGGCCGTGAGCGGCGACACGGGGAGAGCCGCCCCCGTAGTGAGAATGGTGGCGGAGAGCCCGTTACAAGAAGAGCCAGCGTGGAAGATGGCGTTGGCGGAGGAAGGCAACATGGTGAAAGAACTGTCCGAGTCGGTGCAGCAGCTAAAAGAACAACTGCTCCGAAGCGCGACTCTGCAGCCCGCCCCCGCTCGGCAGCCCACCCCGCGGAACGGTGGCTGGGGCAGAGGGAGCATGATCTGCTGGGGCTGTGGACGCCCCGGGCATCGGGAAGCAGAGTGCCGCCGGAGAACTTGGAACCAGGGAAACGGCACGGGGCCCGTCTAGATGGGGCGAGACGGGTCTCCGATGTCACATTCCCCGTAGCCACGTCGTCGCGGGAGGGAGCCCACCGACATCAACGGGGAGGTGGGGCTCCGCCTCCCCCCGAAGTAGACGACATCGCCGGAGCTGTCAGCATGCAGAACGGGCCGCGCACGATGAACGGCTGCCATGTTCCAGTCTACCTACAGGGGAGATACTGTGTCGCCCTGGTGGACACGGGGTGTACGGCAACGCTGGTGAACGTCAACATGATGCCCGAGGGAACGCTTCTGGAGCAGCCAGCGGCACAGCTGCTGAGGACAGTATCCGGTGAGTTGATGCCGATGAGGGGAAGGGGGTCCGTGATGATAACAGTGGGGGGACAGACAGTGAACTTTCCCGTATGGGTGGTAGAGATGGCGGGGCCCTGTATCTTGGGAGAGGACTACTTGACGCTAAACCAATGCACAGTAGACCTAGGGAAGAGCACACTGACGTTCGCAGGGGGGCCAGTAGTCCAGATGGGTCACCCTCCCACCGCTCTAGGGGAGCGACCTAACGTCAATAACATCACTGTATACCGCGTCACAGTTGAGCACGAGCCCCACCCAGCAAACCAAGCCCCTCCCCCAACCCAGACCCCTGCCCCGCACCAAACCCCTCCCCCAACCCAGACCCCTGCCCCGCACCAAACCCCTCCCCAAAACCACGCCCCTGGCCCACCTCCGAACACACCGCTACAGGCGGAGGGGGAGACCGAGAGGTTAGAGATGCTGAGAGGATTGCACCAACGCCAGAGTGAGGGTTTAGAACCCCAACAGAGCGAAGAACTGTGGCGAGTACTAGAGGATTATAAAGACATTTTCGCGATGTCCGATGATGAGCTAGGCTGTACCCACCTGGTGCAACATCGAATAGACACTGAGGGGGCGCGGCCCATCAGGTCGCATCCCCCTCGAGTCCCAGCAGCGCGGAGGGACATAGCGAACGAAGCTGTAGAGAACATGCTGCGGGCGGGGATCATTGAGCCGTCAGAGAGGCCGTGGGCGTCGGGGGTAGTGTTGGTGAAGAAGAAAAATAGCTCAAAGATGCGATTCTGCGTAGACTACAGGGGGCTGAACAAAGTGACTAAAAAAGACGCGTACCCGCTGCCCATCATCGAGGAGCTGTTAGATGCGGTGGGGGAGTCATCCTGGTTCTCATCCCTAGACCTCCGCAGCGGGTACTGGCAGGTGCCCCTCTGCGACGATGCCAAGCCAAAGACCGCCTTCCGCACCAAGAGGGGGCTGTGGCAGTTTCGAGTACTCAGTTTCGGTCTCTGCAACGCACCAGCAACGTTCGAGAGATTAATGGAGAAACTGCTGGGAGACATTCCCCAAACCGAATGCGTCGTGTACTTAGATGACATCTTGACACACGGGGGCTCGTTTCAGGCAGCCGTGGGGGCGTTACGGAAGGTCCTGCAGAAGATAGACAGAGGCGGTTACACCCAGATAAGTGCCACTTCCTGAAGAGGAGGGTGGAGTTCTTAGGACATGGCATCGGCGCGGGGGGTATTCGCACCCTGGAAGAGAAGACACGGGCGCTCGTAGAGTGGCCCACCCCCAGAGACAAGGGAGAACTCGAGAGCTTTGTAGGGTTAGCCTCATACTATAGGAAATTCGTAAAAGGGTTTTCTAAAATCGCAGAGCCACTGTTCCGGCTAAAGGAAAAGAACACAGACTTCCACTGGACGACAGAATGCCACCGAGCCTTCGAATCCCTCAAGAAAGCGCTGACCGAGTCTCCAGTGCTTAGAGCACCAGACCCCACACTGTCGTTGCTACTGGACACTGATGCCAGCAATGGGGGTATGGGGGCCGTGCTGTCCCAGACGGGGCCGGACGGGGAGCGGGTGGTGGCGTACTTCAGTAAAACGTTTGACAAAACAGAACGAAACTACTGCGTCACCCGCCGGGAGCTCCTCGCCGTCGTAGAAGCATTACGGCACTTCCGCTACTACCTCCTGGGACAGCCTCGGTTCACCATACGGACCGATCACTCGGTGCTGCAGTGGCTGTGGTCCTTCCGGGAGCCGGAGGGACAGGTGTGCCGCTGGTTAGAAAGGATGGCAGACTACAACTTCACCATAGAGCACAGGGCAGGGGCGCGCCACGTCAACGCAGACGCCACGTCAACGCAGACGCCCTGTCACGACGGCCCTGCGCAGAGAGAGGGTGTGTGTACTGCGAGAAGAGAGAAGGAAGGGAGAGAGAGCTCCAAGAGGAAGCGAGGATATGCCCTAACCATACGGGGGACGGACCAGTGTGCAAGGCGCTGCAGGTGGCATAAGCGGCAGATTGGAGGGCCCATCAAGAGAACGACATGGAGCTGTTGCCAGTACTGCAATGGGTAGAAGAGGGCCAGAAGCCGCCGTGGGAAGAGGTGGCCGGGGTCACCGACGCAACCAAGGGGCTGTGGTCAGAGTTCGAAACCCTGAGATTGAGCAACGGGGTGCTGATGAAGTCCTGGAAGGAGCCAGCGACGGGAGAGAGCAAGTGGCGGAAAGTAGTGCCGACGACGTTGAGACAGGCGGTGTGCAGGAGCGGCCATGGAACTGCAGGGGCCGGACATTTTGGGGTAAACAAAAACCCTCCGTCGCCTTAGGCAGGGTTATTGGGGGAGGATGAGGAGAGACGTGCAGGACTTTTGTCGACGTTGCGACCTCTGCGCAGCGTACAAGGGTCCGTTAGACCAGTCTCGCGCCCCGCTCCAGCAGCTAGCAGCAGGAGCTCCCATGGAGAGGGTGGCGGTGGACGTGATGGGACCGTTTCCGCGCACAGACAATGGAAATCGATACGTCCTGGCCGCCATGGACTATTTCACAAAATGGCCAGAAGCATACGCGCTGCCCGACCAGGAGGCGGGAACAGTGGTCGACGCACTGGTGGCGGGCATGTTCAGTAGGTTCGGAGCACCGGAGACCCTCCACAGTGACCAAGGGAGGAACTTTGAGTCACCAGTGTTCGCCACCATGTGCGAGAAACTGAACATAAAAAAGACGCGGACCACAGCACTGCACCCCCAGAGTGATGGCCTGGTGGAGAGATTCAATCGGACACTGAAAAAGCAGTTGGCCATCCTCACTGAGGAGCACCAGAAAGACTGGGACACGCACCTGCCTCTCATCCTCATGGCCTACAGATCTGCCGCCCAAGAATCCACCTCCTGCACACCCGCTCTGCTCATGTTAGGCCGAGAACTGCGGACACCAGCGGAAATGGCGTTCGGCAAACCACCGGACGCACTGGATGCGCCCCCGGGGCGAGAGTACGCCAGGAGGCTGCAAGATCGGTTAGAGTCCGCTCATAACTTCGCTCGAGGCCAGCTGGAGAAAGCGGGCATGAGACAAAAAATGAACTATGACGTGAGGGCGAAGGGAAACCACTTCCGGGGGGGGGGGAGTTGGTCTGGGTGTACGCGCCCCGGAGGAAGAAAGGGCGATGCCCTAAACTGGACTGTCACTGGACAGGCCCATGCAGGGTCCTGGAGAGAATGGGGGAGGTTGTGTACCGAGTGCAGATGCCACTTGGTGGCAGGAAGGTAGTCCACGGGGACAGGTTGGCCCCGTACCGGGGGGGTGCACCCTTCCCCCAGATCTCAGCCGCCCAGCCGTCTCACCTAGACGTGCTGGGAGAAGGAATCTGTTTCCACAGAGAGGGGTGTCCGGCTATGACCGGACGGCCACCACCCAGGGACTTGAAGTCTCAGAGACACTGCAGGTGGGGTCAGCCCCACAGGCAGAATCATAGGGAGTAACACAGCCACGGAGAGAGCTACGGGCTCCAGGACATTTTGGAGACTTTGAGTTATATAAAAAAAAAAAAAAAAAGGAGGATGGTGGTGGTTGGAAATTACTGTAAAAGAAAAGAAAAGATAATGTACATGGCATGAGATGGTGGTGGGATGAAATGTGTTGGAAAAAAAAGTGTGTTAAGGAAAAAGAAGAGTGGTGGATGTGTTTTGGTACAGGGGGATATGTGTGGGTTGTGGTGCCAGCGTTGGAGCTGGCCTTATTGATTGATTGATTGATTGACTTTATTTGGTGAAATGTCAACAAAGATACAGGGGACAGACAATCACCGAGGATAAAAACATAATAAAGCCTGGCTATAATAAGCACTGGCTTATTTCCATTGCGGTCCTCAACAAACAACAGAGAGACAAAAACATCACACGATTGGGAATCACCTTCTATACTCAAATTAAGACTATTACATTATTACTAGATTGAATAGGAATAATGGCACGCTTGAATATTATACAATACATGAACATTTGTTGTTACATGTAAGGAATTAACATACGTAGAAAACAAGAAAAATTAGGATGGGGAGGGAGTGGGTTTGCTGGGAACCGGGGTTTAGCAGTGGGGAGGGGGAGGGGAAGCTCGTCCTCATTGGACTGGAGGCTATGTTATCGGCTCATAGCAGCATCCATGTGTCATGGCTCCAATACGCTGTGATCGAGAGAAGGGAGGGGGGTGGGGGGGTGGGTGGGGGTGAGCGTCTAGTGGGTAGTTGCAAGTGCTGATAGGCTGGACCGAACGGCATGAGGGAGGAGGGTAGATTGTGTGGGTGTGTGCGTGTGTTTGAGTGAGCGGAATGCGGTCAGGAATGTCCATATGTCCTTGTGTGCAGTAGGTCTGATAAGGGGGCCGTTTCTTTCCCGGATTGTAAGCGAAAACATAGCCGTCGCTATGGATACAGCCTCGTCCAAAGTCCTTATCTTGCAGATGTTTAGGTAAAGGGTGAACTGTGGCTCCTCGTTTCCACAAGCCCCTCCACGGGGAGAATTTTCATAGACCAACAGGCAGTTTAGGGAGTCCGGAAAAAAAAGCAATGATGGATAATTTGGTTATCTGAGTGGAAAGTATATTCCAAATCTTTCCCTCGTAGCTCATCTCTTCAACTTAAAACACTTCAGTCCCGTATTATGACTTCATTATCTCCAGAATCTCGTCCAACTTTCTGTTCACGTCTGCAAACATACAATCCATCTTTTGTATGCGTTCCGTTATAGAAATAGTCTGAGAGTTCACAATACGAGCCAACTCGTTAATCATATTCATGATAAGGGCTATCTTTGGGCTTTCGTTTTTCCCCATTACCATGCAAATTTTACGATAGACGACTGCGATGCCAATTCCCATCAGCAAATGTCCAGCTATCATGAATCCGAATAGGTAAACATCTTCGACGTCCTCAACGGTCAAAATGGCAAGGCATGAAGTCTGCCATTTCATCCATCCGTCCATCACATACCCAGCTGAAAACGTGCCATCTGGGCATTTTGGCTCCCCGGAACCAGCGTGCTTCGTGGAGATAATCTTATCAATTGCGTTGAGAGACCAGGTTATTAGTTCCATAATTCCTTCAGATTTTGAAGAGACAGCGGAAAGGAGAAGCTTTTTTGGAGCAGTGGGCAGGCTGTAGGGAAGTCAGAGGAAAAGCAGGAGAGCAGGAGGAATTTGCGACCGTTCAGTCCAAGAGCGAGTAGGAAGAGGAGTATGTAGCGAACCAGAGTTACACATAATGTGGCGAGCAATAGAAGTGTCTCGATTGCAGATAGGAACTGATGTGTGGGAGTGTTACTGGGGAGGAACACTATGCTTGTGGGAGACTTCCGGTCAGACAGAGCATGCGTGTGGCAGTCTCCGGATACCGCCTGAGGAGAAGCAGCTAGCTAGCTATGGGCGTAGCAACCGCCAAGAGTTGTGATATGACTAACTGTGAATAAAGAACCCTGTACCAGCAAGAAGCCTCTGATTCCATAAATACCAGGAACGCTACAATATATTCTACGTCCTCCCGGTGAAGCTCCCGACTGTCAAGTGAAAAGAAGCGGCTGGCAACTGCACATGCATTGGAGGAAGCATTGTGCTAGTCTACGACTCTCCGCAGATCGGCAGAGGGTGGAGTAGCGACCGGGGCTGCAAGGGAAAAATTGGCCAACTACAATATTGGGGAGAAAATGGGGGGGAAATCAGAAAAAACACTGTCAGGACAATATGGGGGGAGCAATATCTTAAAAATGTCAAAACACCTACAGTATGAGCATCTAAGTAAAACTAAGTCCCATGCAGCTTTGCAGATAGTGTTATTCTCAGGTCAGGACTCATGCTGTTTGGGTTGCGGAGGTGTTGAGCTGTTGTTGAGTCTTGGTTTGATACCAGACAGAGGGCTTCCCATAATCCATCAACACTCAACACTCAACGCACACACACACGCACACACACACACACACACACACAAATGCAGCGCCCGCACGCACACACACATATACACACATGCCGTCCATCCGTCAGTGTTGCTCATCTCGGGGGACAGATCTGAGGTAATGGAGAACGAAGAGGAATTAGCAACGTTTGCTTTTTTAAGAGATTGGCTTTGGTCAGTACCACACACACGCACGCACGCACACACACACACACACACGCACGCACGCACGCACGCACGCACGCACACACACACACACACACACACACACACACACACACACACAAATTATATTATTGATGGGCTAGCAGCTAGTTTAGATGCACATTAAAGCTGCCAAATATTTTGTTTTGTTTTGTCTTGTTTGGGTGTTGTGTTTCATTGCACATTCTGATTGGGTGTTTAGCCTAGCCTATGTCAGGGATTTTAAGCCCCAAGAGGCCGTGGTTTACACTGATCTTACAAAAATCACCCCTTAGCCATAAAATACTGAACGTTAGATACAAATTTACACTGAAATCTGAACAGCATTCCACTGTATAATGTCATACAGGGTCATACTGTAAATCGCAATGCAATCTGGGAGATTTTTATTATTATTAACAGCATTTTAATGGAAACCATACATGACTTTGCTGTAAAACAAATTAACAGCTAAACATCATGGGAAGGTGAAGGTCTAAAATTAAAATAGAAAACATAACATAAAATAAAAAACATCAACTAACCTGCAGTAAACAAACAGATAATTTTTATCTTCTGGAAAATGTTTGTTTTTGCAGCTTGTACCTATTTTATTTTTGTGGATTTCAACTTCGGAGCATTTCTTGCTGCAGCAGCCTCTTTTACAGGCATTAATTTAGTTGGACAGTTGGACCAGTGATGTAATTTGTGCATGAATGATATGACTGGCCCACAACTTAAAACTAAAATCAACTCAATAACTGTCAAACTAAAATTAATGCCTGCAAAACTGTTTACAGTTTTCTGATATGGGTGAGATTATGTTCAAACTAAAACAGCATTGTTTAAAGCAACTACGAGAAACATTCTTGCTTATGAAACAGTCTAAATTGAATAGTGATGCCTCACATCTTACCTACAGCAGATGAGACCAAAGCTGAGTGAATCGGCGCGTGCTCTCTTGTTGTTTATAGTCTCTCTCCGGGACGGAAAGACACAGAAGTGGCTCTGCCTATAGCAACAGACCCTAAACAAGAAGAACTGCTCTTGCGAACATCTCTCGTTATATTCTAACAGTTTGTTATAGTAATTTTGTGGTTATGCTGCTGTAAACCGTTCGTACTTCCGCGTCTTTCCATCCCGGAGAGAGACAACAACAAGAGAGCATTCACTCAGTTTTGCTCTCATCTCCTGTAGCCTGTACTACGAAGCTAGTTTAATGCCTTATCCGAGTAAGTTTGAGTTTAAACCTGGTTTAGCCGTACTACAAAGCAAACTTTCAATCACCATGGCAACTGACGCTGCAAAGCTAACCTGGTCGCGACCAGGTTAGCTTCAGAGGATAAGATCAAAATCCATGACAGACCCATATAATCGGCTCTCTGGAGTCACTCACCGTTCATATAAGATCGCCATATGAAAAATAGATTGCAGTCAACTGAGAATATAACAAGAAAAACATTTGTGGCTCTGTAGGCTACATAATTAAATTAAGCCTACTTACCACTTTATGTCTTAACAGCTCAACGATGCGTGGAGAAATATGATCACTATTAATCACGCAGCGCATATCATACACGGAGCCTCTAATGGAGTGAGGGTGATATTCTCCTACATGCCAGAAAAGCCTATAGCCTACATATAATATAGATATGGGATAAATATGGGATAGCCCCAATAGGCTACTAAATATGCAGGCAATTCTTGCATGTTTCAGCTGGAACTGTGTCCTGTAGGCTGTATGCCAATATATGAGCAAAAATAGGCTAGTTTTTATCAATGAAAACTATGCCCGCATCGTCTCAATTCAGTTCAGCAGTTTTCTCTTTTATATTAGGCATCAGCATTATCATTATTTTATATATTAATTATTCGATCAGTGCAACTACACACATAATGAGTGATAGAGATCATTATTCATTGAGCATGCGTTTCTAAATCTATGGTCTAAATAGGTTTACAGATTGTTATAGGCTGAGATTACACATTTAGGGGACAGAAATCGCTGATCAAAGTAAATCAAATGACTGATGTGAATACAAGCGGCAGCTTTAGCAGTCCTTCAGCAGATTATATCCAACGCGGATTTTCATTCTGACATAGGTTACATTAAATATCCGCTAAAACTCTGATCACGCACTGCGCTTTCATTGAATGAGGAAATGGGTGTAGAAATGGGTGTGGGCGTGGATCAACTCAGCTGTTCATAATGTGATTGGCTAGCGCACCTCTTTCGCGTGGACGCGCGCCTGTGCACGAGCGAAAAACGTGCGCGTGCACAGGCAGATCCCAGATAAAGCCAGCTTCAGTTATCGAGTAGAAAACCAGCATCGTAGTATCGGTTAACTAGATAGCTTTGATCCTGTTCAGTCAAACCAGATCAAAGGGACTTATCGCGGATCTGTTAAGATAGCTTCGTAGTACAGGCTACTGTTGTAGGTAAGATGTGAGGCATCACATTACATTTTGACTGTTTCATAAGCGAGAATGTTTCTCGTATAGTTGCTTTCCGTCGCATAGGCTACATGAAGTTCCCCTTGTTCAGTATTTTACTTGCATGTGTTTTTAGTTTGATAAATATTTGAAAAGGAACTGCATAATGAATATTGCCGCTTTGTCATTATTATTATTATTATTATTATTATTATTATTATTATTATTATTAACAATAACATTCTTTAATAATACTAAGTACAGGACTGTAGATTCAAATGCATGCTGTAAATAGCAAATCACTGGTAAAATTGTGCACAGCATTATGTTGTCAGTTTACAATAATACAGTATTGGACCCCAATCAATGTAGGTTACCAATCAATGTAGGTTACCTTTCAGCTAAACCCTGTAAATTCAAAATACAGCAAGAGGCTGTAAAAATACAGCTTCTTGCTGGCAAAGCTGTTGCCAGCTAATCATCATCATCATCAGTATATAAATGGGAGCTGGGGCTCGTGTCTCTGTGTCTCTGTTTCTCTGTCTGTCCCACAGTCAGGGGCGGACTGGGACCATAATTCAAGCCGGGCATTAGATACCATGCAGGCCAGGGGCCTGTACTACGAAGCTAGTTTAACAGATCCGCGATAAGTCCCTTTGATCTGGTTTGACTGAACAGGATCAAAGCTATCTAGTTTAAGGATACTACGACGCTGGTTTTTTACTCGATAACTGAAGCTGGGATCTGCCTGTGCACGCGCACGTTTTTCGCTCGTGCACAGGCGCGCGTCCACGCGAAAGAGGTGCGCTAGCCAATCACATTATGAACAGCTGAGTTGATCCACGCCCACACCCATTTCCACACCCATTTCCTCGTTCAATGAAAGCGCAGTGCATGATCAGAGTTTTAGCGGATATTTAATGTATCCGCGATTTAATGTCAGAATGAAAATCCGCGTTGGATAGTCTGCTGAAGTGCTGTCTAAAGCAGCAGCTTGTATTCACATCAGTCATTTGATTTACTTTGATCAGCGATTTCTGTCTGATACAGCTGCATTGATACAGCAGCAACAAATGTAAATGTGTAATCTCAGTCTATACATTTCCACAATCTGTAAGCCTATTTAGACCATAGATTTAGAAACGCATGCCCAATGAATAATGATCTCTATCACTCATGTGTGTGGTTGCACTGATCGAATAATTCATATATAAAATAGCCTAGTATAAAGTAGGGATGCACTGATCGATCGGCACGTGACCGGAAATGGCCGATTTTCACGTGATCGGCCTCGATCGGTGATCTGTTCCGGTCACTCTAAATAGCCGATTCTGTGAGCCGATTTTCACATGACGTGCGCGCACCCCAAAGCACCGAGACAGGCACCCAGCCACCACACCACACACGCCAGCATACCTTCCTCGTTGTGGATTTTTTTCACCGTCAGTGAAGTAGACAAAGCTCGCAGTTTGTCACACATGCAAGTCGAAAATAAGCCGTGGAGACAGAGGTGCGGCCGTGTCCCGCTCGGCTGGAGTCTAGTCTGAGCGGCTCGCTTCACCTCACTGGCCCCCCTCTCTCTGCTCTCTCTCCCCGGGAAGCGGTGCTCCAGCAACCCGCCACCGCGCACAGCCGGCTTGGCGAGGTGAACGCGAGCATTGTGTCCAGTCCCCGACCTGCTTTTCCATTCCACATCAGCGCTGCTGCCTCAGCCTGTCAAGTCATGTTGTAACGTGACGTGGATACAGGAGAGACTATTTGTTTCGTATTGCAAATAGAACGACATGAGAACGACGGACATAATAATAAAAATGCATCGGACTCACAAGTGTGCAACGTTTTCTGTGCGTGACGATATTTTTTCGGATGGCAGATAAAAATACGCATACCAAACTTCGGACTGTGTGTAAACTCCGCCTGATATTCAGACTGAAGATCGTTACTGTAACTCATAAACTCATTTCCCCTCTACTCAAGAGGACTGGTCTGGAGCCAGTCTATAAACTCCTTGTCCATGGATCATTTTGATGTTCTGTTGCACCTGTTTTCTTTTGGAAAAGTAAATGCATGATAGCTGTGGGATATAGGCTATTGGATTTAATTTAATTTTTGTATTCATTGTATTTGCACAAAAAAGCTCTGTCCAGTAGCCTAACCTGGAACACTTTTATTTTGAGATGTGTTTGAGTGAGAAGGTCCTACTTCATGCAAATGATAAGAATTGTTTATTTGTTTATTTGGATCCCCATTAGATGTAAGAATTGTTCTATGAATCTTCATTTTTAAACAAAGTTACAAAAACGTTTGTGTAAGCTGTCAATTGTTGTTTTTAGAAAAAAAAATCGGAATCGGCAAAAATCGGTATCGGCAAGTCAGACTATTCAAAAATCGGAAATCGGAATCGGCCAAGAAAATGGCAATCGGTGCATCCCTAGTATAAAGCCTAATAGCCTACTATAAAAGAGAAAACTGCTGAACTGAATTGAGACGATGCGGGCATAGTTATCATTGATAAAAACTAGCCTATTTTTGCTCATATATTGGCATACAGCCTACAGGACACAGTTCCAGCTGAAAGATGCAAGAATAGCCTGCATATTTAGTATTGGGGCTATCGTGAGGTCTCCAGACCATAGTTCAAGCTGAAGGCCACTCATGCATAATCCGATCATCCCCTGACGACAGTCAAGTCCTAGCATAACGTGGTCAGTCAAAGTCCTAGTATGACGTCTGCTATGACGTCAAATATGACGTCAGTTAATCCTCATATATATAGCAAGGGTTCTACGTCACCTCTCTCTCTCTGGGCGATCATAGCAGCAGCAGCTTCACGGCAGTCCATCTCCCTCGAAGCCGTCCGAAGCGTTGTTTTGCACCAGATCCGCAGACCGAATCAGCACCCACAAGCCTTCTCTACCCGTGGATATTCCCATTCCTGGCATGTCGAGTTCCGAGCCAGAGCAGCCCACGGACCGTGACGGCAGCTTAGACATCGGTCCCCTGTCCCGGACCGGCCACGGAGCGTACTTGCCTTCCGAGGTGTCTGACGAAGACGTTGGCGAAGCGACCGGACCACAGGCTGCCAGCATAGCCCCGACGAGAAGGCCCAGCGCGCGTTCCCGTGGCACGGGGCGCGCCACTGCGACGGCCCGTGTAACAGAAGACGAAGCGCCGCGCCGTGGACGCCCAAAAACGCGTGCGAGCGTGCCGGAGGGAGAGGCCGCTCGGCGCGGACGTGCGAGAGGCCGCGGGCGAAGACCAGTAGAGGCAGCTGCCCCGAGAGCCGGGAGCCGCCGGGGAAATGCAGGCCGCGGGGCCGCCGCGAGACGCCACGCACTTCCTGGTCGGGAACCGGCTTGGAGAAGCGCTGAAGCTGGAGTTGCCGTAGCATCTTGGGCACTCCGGGCAGACCGAAAGGTCCATGGGGCGAACGGTTCATTCTGGCGGCAACAGCTGAAATGTAGTGCAATTTGCTTTCCCTTCCAAATCCAGCGACGTAAAATAATCCATTCACGAAAAGAATAAGCACTCCCAGGAATACATGGACGATAAAGGTTTAACGTTACATGCAGTTAAGCAGAAAGTCGCACTCGGCAGTAAAACCTGCATCCATGTAACGTTAATCCATCGGGTGTCCTGTTCTTTCTGTCACGAAGACTATAATCCACCAGATCACATGACGTTTTGTCATCAAGTCTTTAATCCACCGTCACACTTCAGGACATCCTCTTAATCCAAAACAGAGTGTGAAAAGTAGCTGTCTCTCTCCTTGTTGTTGTGTTTGTGAAACGGAGGTTTACGGTAACCAGAGACCTTTTATTGTAAAGATGCGACAGCACACAGCCAATCCGCCATTTTGGAGACTAAGCTTCTGCCCCAGCAAGGAGCCGTATTCCAGGCCAAAATGGCCGCAGCGCTGTTTTCAAAAGGGCACTATATCGTCGGTGTCGGGCCAGGACCTCGAATGTCACTTTTTTCACTTTCTTACTTTTTGTCATGAATCAATGCCATTGGTCACCCTTCACGTCTCTGTGTGGTTTTTAACAAATGCAACCAATGGAAAAGCATTAAAACGAGCTTGGGAGTAAATCTCGTAACGCCATTCGCCCTCAATCTGTCAGTCAAACCTCGAAATTCCCCCCCTACCTCCGTGTGTACCCCCCCACGCAGGACACTAAACCCGGAAAAGACACACGGCAGACGCGCTGTGTATTTCTCATATCGTTTTGACTCATCCTGGCTTCCTCTGACGTTAATATATCAATCAAATGTTTTCCAGTTATTCCTAGGCTGCAAACTTGTTTTAACATGCAAATCGGAGTGCTTTCTGACGAGAATAAAGTAACGTTTACGTTACGTTATGTCAGACTATTTCTCACCCCATGCGAAAGCCCCAAATCGGCCATGAGAGGCGAGGGGCAATCCTGCTGCTCCTACGCGCGCGCCCGCGGCCTGGAGCTTGGGGGCTCGTGCATGAGGATGCGGCTGCCTCCCGCTTGACTGGCCATGAGAAAGCACTTCCAAGTCGGACTGATAATATAAACAACATCATTTGAGCTTATCCAGGTCAGATATTTATAAAGTAATGACACATTCAGCGGGAAACTAACTATAATTAAGACATGTGCCAACTTTGACGACATTTGGTTCAGTAGTTTAAGAGCAAACAGGTTTTTTTTACTTCCTGAAAAGTTTCTGTTTTGGAGATACAAGGTCCTGGAACGACAGCAGCGATATACTCTTGCCTTCTCATTCTCAATTATCTTTGCTGTTACACGCAGCTGAGTTTGTTTATTTTCTACCTCTGGGTCCCCAGTGACCCCACGTGACTGATGGTGACTGATAAATTAAATTAGGAAGCTTCTGTGATGATGACAATGATAATTTCTTAACTTTAGCCGATCTGAGGGGGTTCATTTGAACAACAATCTTAAAAAAACAACCGGGGGCTGGGACCTGGGCCGGTGTAAACTCTACCACGACGGCAAGAACCACGCGGGCAGAACCTACCCCGCCTTCCTGGAGCCCGACGACACCTTCATAATACCAGACTCAGCTGTAAGTCGCCAAAAGTCGAGAGTGCCTGCCGCAAAGAGCTGTAAGTCGCCAAAAGGTCGAGAGTGCCTGCCGCAAAGAGCTGTAAGTCGCCAAAAGTCGAGAGTGCCTGCCGCAAAGAGCTGTAAGTCGCCAAAAGTCGAGAGTGCCTGCCGCAAGGAGATGTAAGTCGCCAAAAGGTCGAGAGTGCCTGCCGCAAAGAGCTGTAAGTCGCCAAAAGTCGAGAGTGCCTGCCGCAAAGAGCTGTAAGCCGCCAAAAGGTCGAAGGCCGGAAGGGGGACACTGCGAAATACGAATCCGGTACATAAACGGACTCGATCCGGATCCCCTCCCTCTGATGGACCCGTGCAGGCGCCCTGTGCGGGCGGCTCTAGGAAGGGACCGCCTGAGCGGAATCCACGGACTGCCCCTGCCCGCCTCTCTCAAGAGCTACCTGCTCTACCAAGGACGGGGTTGACGACCACAGCACACCGAGCATACCCCGGAGGACCAGTCACCCGTGGACGCGAAATGACCCATGAGGAAAGTATCAGTACTTCAGCATTTAAACGGGCAATCTACCAGTCAATCAATTCAAAAATCAATTCAAAAAAAAAAAAAAAAAAAACTTTATTAGTCCCGCAAAGGGCAATTTAAGGCATGAATACTGCAAACAAGCTGTACTCTGTACACATCCAAAAACAATACAAAAAACAAGACAATAAATACAATAAATGACACTGATAAAGCAAGATCCCTGATTACAGTGTATCCAACACCACAAAGGAATATAGGTGTCAGATCAATACAAATTAATTTCAGTCAATACAATCCAAGTGCATATTAGACTTGTTCAAGGGTTCAAATCAAAAGGTCAAGGTACAGACCTAGTCTAGATAAACTGACCACTTCTCGTACTGTGGCTGTTCACCAGTCGAATGGCCTCTGGAACCAAACCAAACTTCCTTCTGCTTGTTTCGCAGGCAGGCTGTCTAAAGCGCTTTCCTGATGGCATTAAGTCAAAACAGACATAAAGGACATGCGTGGAGTCATTGATTACCTCGTGCGCTTTCTTGAGCACTCGTGCACTACTAAACTGTACTAGGGATCTTTGTGTTTTGCCTATAATGCCTATAATCAGACGTATTCTCATCTCTTTAATACTCCGTCTGCCCGCAACGGCCCGCCCCACCAAACAGAAATACTGTCTTACATTGCTCTGAAAACACCACATGTACCGTAGGTGTCCCTCGTGCTTTGACTAAATAAAGCGAAGCTGACTGACAAGTTATTTGGCCTGTGATCTGACTATTCTACCCAGCGGGCATCTCAGCCTGCCTATTTCCGACGCCTAAGCGGAAATCGCTTCCTGGCAAATGGCCAGCGGGAGTCACAATAATAATAATAATAATAATTATAATAATAATAATTACAACAATAATAATAATAACCACGCAAGGGGCCATTCTAACACCCCTGGCCCACGGAGCTTGTCTGAGCATCAGCTAGAATGAGTGTTACTGCATAACTTTCGGACCAAAGCCAGACGGCCCAGGGAATGCTGACGTCTTTCCGTGTTAAGCTACCCGGTCTTAATACACCACTTCCTGTTCTTAACAAATTTCAAAGTAAAATGCCTCTGGCATTTCTTCAGAAGCAGAATCAGAATGTCTTTAATGATCCCCGAGGGGAAATCGGGACAGGTTACAGTAGCTCGCTCACAGTACACACATAGCTTAAAATAAAATAAACAGTAGTAAATGCAACGCAAATGCAATATTAAGCAATAAGCAGAAAAAGAAAAAAAAAAACACAACATAGCATAGAATAACTAGTAAATGCGCTAGAAGCAAAATAAGTGGAATGTCTAAGTAGCAAAATACAAAATACGTCAGGTAAGTATACATTCCGTGTCAATTATCATTATTGCACCCTGGACTATATTAAGTCGGCTTGCCCTATACGCCACACGTGGCTCAGCCAGGCACAGTTAACCTATCGGCTGGCTCAGTCTCAGGGAGACTGAGCGTCTCCGAGGTGCTCTTTAAGAGAGGCATTAAATAGACCAATGGCCACAGGCAGGAATGATTTCCTGTGCCTCTCCGTACTGCATCTAGGTGGAATCAGTCTCTCACTGAACGTACTCCTGTGTTCGACTAGCACGCCGTGGAGTGGGTGCGAGTCATTGTTCATGATGGAGCGTAGCCTGGACAACGTTCTCTTCTCTGACACCGCAGTCAGAGAGCCCCGCTGCCCCAGCACACAATAGCATACAGGAAGGCACTAGCCCCCTTCTGCCCTTTCTCGTTCATGGCTCACTACGTCAAGCTCAGGCCTCGGACCGGCCCCTCGGCTCCCCTGCTCCTCATCGCACCCTGTCACCACATGACAAGATCCCGGTTCACCCTGCACCTCAAGCAGACGCTCCAGCAATGCAACCTCCCGACGAAGGACTACTCCAGCCACTCCTTCAGGATCGGAGCGGCCACCTCGGCCGCCGAGCAAGGAGTGCCCTCCGCCTCCCTCCAGCAAATGGGCCGCGGCCCTCATCAGCATTTTCCAGCTACATCCGCCCGGAGCAGGCGGCCATACTGGCGGCCCAAAGAACCCTCCTCCCTTAATCGGTGAGCATGGCAACAAACAGTGTCCCGGACTTTAAAATGTCTCGTTGGTGGCGGCTCCCCGTAAGCATGGCGCCCAGTAAGGCGCAGTAAATTCCCCGGCTCATTTTTGGGGGGATAGAGTCGGAGAAAGTCAGGGTAGTTGCGCCAAGGCAGCCAAGTAGGCCAAGCCGGGAAGCGCCAAGCTAAACTTTAATGTACCAAGATCGAAGGCCCGACCGAGTTGGGAGCGCCAGCCGCAAATAGCTGTAAGTCGCTAAAAAGGTCGAAGGCAGGAAAAGCACGTACCAAGGCCCGACCGAGTTGGGAGCGCCAGCCGCAAATAGCCGTAAGTCGCTAAAAAGGTCGAAGGCCGGAAAAGTACAATCGCGAAGCGCCAAGGCGGCCAGGTAGGCCAAGCTGGGAAGCGCTGTCGCGAGGTGCCCGACCGAGTTGGGAGCGCCAGCCGCAAATAGCTGTAAGTCGCTAAAAAGGTCGAAGGCAGGAAAAGCATGTACCAAGAACGAAGGCCCGACCGAGTTGGGAGCGCCAGCCGCAAATAGCTGTAAGTCGCTAAAAAGGTCGAAGGCCGGAAAAGTACAATCGCGAAGCGCCAAGGCGGCCAGGTAGGCCAAGCTGGGAAGCGCTATCGCGAGGTGCCCGACCGAGTTGGGAGCGCCAGCCGCAAATAGCTGTAAGTCGCAAAAAAGGTCGAAGGGAAAAGTACAATCAACTACCGGCGCCTGCAGATCTCAATTAACCTCCGGTAATCAGATCTTCCTTTTGGGGGATCTCCTAGCCCATGCAGGTGCCCTCCTCTTGCCTCAAGAGCAGCGCCACTGGCCAATGGAGTCAAGCGCCAAAGTAATTGCCATGCACGCCGATTGCTAAATAAAGTTTGTCTAATCCTACCAACTGGCCTCTCATGATTGAAGTGAGGTCTCCAGACCATAGTTCAAGCTGAAGGCCACTCATGCATAATCCGATCATCCCCTGACGACAGTCATGTCCTAGCATAACGTGGTCAGTCAAAGTCCTAGTATGACGTCTGCTATGACGTCAAATATGACGTCAGTTAATCCTCATATATATAGCAAGGGTTCTACGTCACCTCTCTCTCTCTGGCCGATCATAGCAGCAGCAGCTTCACGGCAGTCCATCTCCCTCGAAGCCGTCCGAAGCGTTGTTTTGCCCCACCCACCTCCCCAGTCCGCCACCAACGAGTCTTGACTCCTGATCCCCCACGGGGGGGGGATCTCCTAGCCCATGCAGGTGCCCTCCTCTTGCCTCAAGAGCAGCGGGGGATCTCCTAGCCCATGCAGGTGCCCTCCTCTTGCCTCAAGAGCAGCGCCACTGGCCAATGGGGGGGATCTCCTAGCCCATGCAGGTGCCCTCCTCTTGCCTCAAGAGCAGCGCCACTGGCCAATGGAGTCAAGCGCCAAAGTAATTGCCATGCACGCCGATTGCTAAATAAAGTTTGTCTAATCCTACCAACTGGCCTCTCATGATTGAACCATATTTATCCCATATCTATATTATATGTATAGGCTTTTCTGGCATGTAGGAGAATATCACCCTCACTCCATTTGAGGGTCCGTTCATGATATGCGCCGCGGTGATTAATAATGATCATATTTCTCCACGCATCGTTGAGCTGTTAAGACATAAAGTGGTAAGTAGGCTTAATTTAATTATGTAGCCTACAGAGCCACGAATGTTTTGCTTGTTCTATTCTCAGTTGACTGCAATCTATTTTTCATATGGTGATCTTATGAATGGTGAGTGACTCCAGAGAGCCGATTATATGGGTCTGCATGGATTTTGATCTTATCCTCTGAAGCTAACCTGGTCGTGACCAGGTTAGCTTTGCAGCGTCAGTTGCCATGGTGATTGAAAGTTAACTTGCTTTGTAGTACGGCTAAACCAGGTTTAAACTCAAACTTACTCGGATAAGGCATTAAACTAGCTTCGTAGTAGGGATGTCAATTTTCGGTTAATTTCACTTTCGATTAACCGACGCTAATAATCGATTAACCTATCGGTTAATTCATAATTTTTTAATATAATTTTTTTTTTTTTTTGTCTATTTACTCAATGAGCTCATGCCCAAACAAGGCGTGTCTATTTAGATGCTGAAATGTTAATGCTTTTTGTGTTAGAATTATGCCTTTATTTTTTGTTGGCTTTGCTGAAATTTATAAGTTTATTGCCACATTTTGATCAGGTAATCATTCCAAAATCATTCTGGCTCTTATATGGATGACAAGGAAATATATTTTTGAGAGCTTTATTTCCTGTTTATGTAAACATTACAACAACAACAATCTGTTATTTCTTTTGATTTTTTCACATTAGGCCTACTGTCTTTTGCAGCATAAAAACTTAAACAAAATATAGCCTATTTCGATTTGCTGCCAACAATTGAACAAAATTTGAACAAAATAGTTGCATGATGCAAAACACAGTGCAAAATCTGCAAGGAAACTCAAAAAACGTGTCAAAAAAAAATAAAAAAAAATTAATTAATATTAACTGATAGACCGACAGCAATAACCGAACAACGACGTTAGCGACGGTTAATCGATTAACGGTTAACCGTTGACATCCCTACTTCGTAGTACAGGCCTCAGGCCAACACAGGCGGACACACATGAAAATGTTACATGTTATGTTACCTATTTGTTCACTAATATAATTCAACATTGCCTAGATAACTGCAAGTATAATATGAAGACGTAAAAACAAAAACATGCCTCTGTACAAAAGCTTCACAGCAAACTTAATTTAAGGAAGAGTGCAGTGTGCTGTCTTGGCTTGTCTGAAGTTAAATGCAAATACAAAAAAATCAAACTGCTTCATCTCCACTTTAAACCGTATTGTGCAGTCCTACTGATAACCCCATAAAGCACATTAATGTGAAAGCAATAAACATATAGGCCCCTATCGTTGCATACGCAGCCTAAAGCATTACAACCACGCCTTTTAAGCGTAAAATTATGCACCGTCATGCTCATTGGATAAGTGCAATAAACAAATCGCACGCTTGCCTTTTTAGCTCCAATTCCAGTGGTCCCGCAAAACCTGACGAAAGCCAAGCGCTCTGCCCCCCCCCCCCCTCCCTTCATCCAGTCTGTCTGTCTCCATTATAGGCTATTATTCCATATTATTATGCTTCTCAAACCAATCTAACTGCAGTTTAAATACTGCAAGCATGTAAATATGCTACACTATAGCAAGATCAAAGTGAAAAGAATGTTCTAGAGGCATCAGCTAGAAAAATATAGCCTATCCCTATATGATGAGATTAATTTTATATTGGTGAAAGTTTGTCCAGAAAGATATCATTTTCTCTCCCCTGCTGCAGGTAGAATGATGCACATAAATATACCCTACATTATGTAAAGTCATTGCATAAATGTGTTTTTATTGTAAAACTAAATGTGAAGTAGGGCCAAGTTATTGGAGCGGACATCACAGTATAGCAGATGACAGTAGGAAGCGCGATCCGCTGTTACTTATCTAAATCACGTTAAATCGACAAGGGATATATATAGCCCCAGGAGGACATATGTTTCACTTAGGGTGGTGTTTTAATTTAGATTTCGATTCGATTTCGTTTTATTTGGTCCAATATTGAAATGTTCTACAATTGCAGGCTGTGTTACCATTACACATTATTTTAGATCGACCTTTTATATCTATTTCGCCTCATTTGGTTGCTATTTAGCAGCGAAATGGAGAAGCACAATGCATGCTGGGACAGGCCAGACAACTTACAACTTATTTTTCCTATATGGGAAGTGTGTTGTGCCTGTCTAAGCGAGGGAGTCAGAGAGAGAGAGAGAAGGGTGACAGAGAAGAGGCAGAAGAGCACTGGCGCACTGAATAGGCCTGGTTTCAGAGAGAGACAGAGAAGGGTGACAGGGGAGAGGCAGAAGAGCACTGGCGCACTGAATAGGCCTGGTTTTCAAAGGCGCAAAGCGCTAAATTTACGCCAGGTGCGAAGATATCAGTGCGCCGAGATTTAAGGCCGACACGCCCACTTTGGCCCATTCTGGGACTGCACCACGCCCATTCGGCCTAAAGCGCATTTGGCAGCGTAAAGCCATATTGATATCGTCCCAAAACAGGCACAAGGCACGTTTTTTTCCGGTTAAGGCCCGTTTTAGCGCCGAAGGCCTGTGGGAGAATAGGGGGCATAGCCTACATGTTTCACTTTATGCTCTGAAATTGTAGCCTACCTGAAGGTTCCTGATTCTGATAAGTTCAACACCACCTCCAGCTCTGCAGGAGCACCTGCTGCAGTGCTAGTGCTGCTTCTGCCTCCTTCTCCACTTTTGTGAAGAAAACCCCAAAAGCAATCCAACCCATACTTTCAGTTTAGCCACTACTGTTTACATTTGACCAATGGGATTTTTTTATATAGCCTAATATAAATAAATAAATAAATAAATGAACGAATAAATAAATAAATAAATAAATAAATAAATACAAATTAGTGTTAATTTAATTTCTCTCGAATATTCTAGAGGCAATAGACAATTGTCTACCACTGATATAGTAGTTTAGGCCAAGACACAACATAGGCTCCTTGCTTTCCACCTCTCTGCACCTCTTTTCTTCTCCATTTTGGCACCATTGAACGGCAAGCCCCGCCCACCCGCACTGGGGTCTCAGCAGCTTCTGACTGAAAAGTTAACTCATTCCTCCCTGCCTGGCTGCCTGCAGCCTGCCTGCCTGCAATCTGCGCAACTAGGAACAATTATACATACTGGCCTGCTGTTCAGTGAGTGGCCTGGCCTGCACAAAAAAAAAAAAAAAAAAAATGCAGGCCAGGCCACCGGGCATCTGCCCTTAGCACCCGACTATGCAGTCCGCGCCTGCCCACAGTGATGTCATAAATGACATCATCAGTGAATTACTCACACACACAAGGCTATAGTTCAGTGATGATGTCATGATCATCTGATCATCACTAATGGGGTTTCCATCCAAATGTATTGCATAATTCAAGCGAATTTTGTGAAAATCCGCAAAATAAAATGCAAATTTATGCATGTTTCCATTCAGTTTTGTTTAGCGAGTTTTGGGAGTCGGCAGGTTGAGCAGTAGGTGGCGCTTCTCGTCAGGAGGAGGCCTAACGTGCCTGTGCCTGTAAGAGTAGTCTATCAGCGAAGACCTGCTTTGATTGAGTCCTCACCGTCCTCATCGTCGTAAAGTCGCATTCAAAGTAGAGATGCTGCGATCAAGATTTTTCAATTCCGATCCGATTCCGATATTTTAGCCTCAAAACCGATCCGATTCCGATCAAATTTCGATACCCGATTCGATACCGATTTCGATCCGATACCGATACAGCACATATTTAAGCCTCTCTATGCTGTCTGATAGCTAGCAGGCAACAAACATTTTTAGGGTTAGGTATGTATGTGTGTGCTTTGGTAATATAGTATGTAAACGATTTAGTTCATCTAATTAATTTGATGTAAAACTAAAACAACAATCAAATACACACTTATTTTGTAATGGGTGAACACTGGACACAAATAATTATTGTTTCCTCACACATACACCCCCACTCTGTCTCACACAGGACACATACACACACAGCCCTGTCCCTGTCTCTCTCTCTCTCTCTCTCTCTCTCACACACTCTCACACACACACACACACACACACACACACACACACACACACACACACACACACACACACACACACACACACACACACACACACACACACACACACACACACACACACACACACACACAGACACAGCCCTGTCCCTGTCTCTCTCTCTCTCACACACACACACAGCCCTGTCCCTGTTTCTGTCTCTCACACACACACACACACAAAGTTTGTGCATACATTTCCACTGCCAGATTGGAGGAGTCTTTTGTCATTTTCTAATGTTACTTCTCTTCAGTGCAATACGTTTTGATAACGACCTGCTGTACAGCGCCATTCGCTCAGTCAACTAACGTGTCTTTAACGTTAGTTTGGAGGAGAAAGATAGCTGGTGTTGGCTAGCTAATTAGCCATGTTAGCTGCCTCAGTGGGTAACTTTAGCCTATAGAGAGTATTTATCTGACGTTTATGTTAGCTACTCCTCAAACCTGCGGGTGGAAATGGTTTATGCGATGCGATGTATGTTGAAGCAAGACAACGTTTTAATGTACCTTGAATTGGACAAATTACGACGGGTCGTGCTCACGCAGATCTAAGCCCTGGCCATCCTAGGCTCAACGCGAGACTCATCAGTCATTCGGTTGAGTCTCGCAAAGTTACACACAAAGTTTGTGCATACATTTCCACTGCCAGATTGGAGGAGTCTTTCGTCATTATCTAATGTTACTTCTCTTCAGTGCAATACGTTTTGATAACGACCTGCTGTACAGCGCCGTTCGCTCAGTCAACTAACATGTCAAAACGTTAGAGGAGAAAGATAGCTGCTGTTAGCTAGCTAATTAGCCATGTTAGCTGCCTCAGTAGGTAACATTAGCCTATAGAGAGTATTTATCTGACGTTTATGTTAGCTACTCCTCAAACCTGCGGGTGGAAATGGTTTATGCGATGCGATGTATGTTGAAGCAAGACAACGTTTTGGCCCTGGCCATCCTAGGCTCAACGCGGCCTCAGTGTGCTGCATGCTGGATAGAAATCCTGGAGCGGAGTCGTGGAATGGAGTGCTTATATCGGAGCCTTGGATCGGTCATTTTCGCTGGAATCCGATCCGATCCGATCCATGTTTTTTGGCTGATATCGCGCCGATATCCGATCACATGATCGGATCGCAGCATCTCTACTTCAAAGCATGACGTTCGATTATAACGAACTAGTTGTATGGCTTAGCCTTCCCAAATGTTGAGGGTCGTTTTTTTGAATTTAAAACAATAAATTATAATTGGGAACGTTACATTCAATTACATGGCATTACTGGCACTAATCGCCGCCATTTTTCCCGGAGTAGCATAAAGCGGAAGTGAAGTCACATCCGGTATGTCATCGTTAATTCGCAAAATCTGTTTCCATTGCAAAAGTTTGCATCTTCCTACTGTCGATACGCTGATAAATCCACCCCCTCCAAGCGTAAAAACTTTTATGCGATATTTCGACCTTTATTCTAATTTCTGGTGTTTCCATTCAAGTTTATATTCGCATTTTGGGTAAATGCGAATATCCAGAGGTGGATGGAAACCCAGTTATTGACTGATGTCATCACCAGGGATGTCATACATATAGGCATTGTGACATCATCAGTGATGTCATAAATTCACACAAACACACACACACACACACACACACACACACACACACAAGGCTATAGTTCAGTGATGACATCACTGATGATGTATCAGTGATGTCATAAATCCCACTGATGACATCATCAGTGATGTCATAAATACACTCACACACAAAGTCACAAGAGAGACTGAGGGAGAGGGACAGAGAGGAGAGAGAGAGGAGGAGACAGAGGGAGAGAGAAGATACGGTGGAGAGACTGAGGGAGAGAGAGGGGGAGAGAGACTGAGGGAGAGAGAGAGAGAGGGAGACATTGTGCGCACGCCAATAGACACAGTCCGCATGTCTGGGAAGCCCATACAGGCTCTAGGAACGCCCACAATAGACGCTGGGTTAGCCTGGGGGCGTGGTCAGGGTGGGGTAAATTCCCCCGTTCTATCCATTCAGCAAAGTTAGAATTTAGCTGATAGCCCAGCCCAGGCAGACATGATCGGGGATTTAATCACCACAGTAAACGCACATCTGAGCAGATGTCTTGTGTTCTGCTCCAGAACCCCCAAACATGTAGTTTAGAGCCGCAGCACCGTCTTTTGGCGAGTCAGCCCATGAGATCAGTAGCGGCTCCAGCCAATTGTGGCTGGGGGGGCTTAAATATTTACAGCGGGGGCTAACTTTTTCTACATAAATAGACAGTGGTTCTCTTCTCTACCTGTGGTACAGGTACCACTGGTGGTACACGGGGGCCCCTCCCTCTCATACATTCTGGTGGTAATTTCTCAGGTACTTGTGTAAAAAGGTTGAGAACCACTAATATAAGAAATAATAATAATATGATTGATAGGGTGTGAATTAGGCTCTACTATTAGACAAGGAGGGCCCACTGCTTTTCCATTGAGAGCCAAATCCCCAACCCAACGTTATGCATGTAAGTGCTTCAATGAGCTGAAGACTGACTGTGTATTTAGCCCTATGTCACACTGTATGTTGAGACTGATGAGTCCAGTTACACAAGGCTATATGCACACACACATTTAGATGGTAAATCAAGAGTTTATATTCACAAGTTAGACAAAATAATTAAAATTTGCTATATTTTAGAGACAAATTAGGCTAATCACTGCATATAGGCTATATGTAAATAAACAGTGCCACATACACAGGCACATCCATTCATCAATAGTCTGTGCCAGAGTAAAAAGAAATAGAACCATTCATATAGACTGCACTATATAACAATCACACCAGTGACAAGACTGTATATAGTGACTGAGCTGGACAACAGGCGTTTTGATACTTCTATCAAAACCAGGGAGAACGACAGTTATGTAACAGTCAGCAACAGTCCAATAGGTTTGATATGCGTACAGCAGCTTCACATGCCTCAGAGAAACGCCATCCCCGACACAACTGCCCGGCGCCACAAGGCAGCACATCGTCTTTGTACTGTATATGACGCACATGTCATGAAATAAGACTTTAACTATACAAACACTGAAACACATTCACACCACACGCATGATCATGGCATGGCGGCCAAAAAACACAACAGCACAGTAGGCAACGCAGTCTTAACGAAGCCATTATGTATATCAAATATAAATTCCATGCCCTGCATGCCTACCTATTAACATCAGTGCGCTCGATCCTGTGCTGTCCAGTCCAGTCCGTGTACAAAGTAAAATAAAGTATCTCCTTTGTAATGGCCATCAACATAAAGGCGATACTAACGCTAGACACATGTTTTATGTCCATTTTAGCTGTAGATATTGACATGTATGTAAGGAAATTGAACTTCCGCGGTTGAGACCCTTTGAGATGGAGCAGGCCACTTTGAGCAGAGCAGAGGGGAGGTCCTTCTCTCACACCATGCCATAATCACTTGCCAGTAGGGGGAGAACCCCTCTATAAAAAATGGGCCGGCCCGGTGCAGCGCATGGGTCAGATGCAGCCAGCCAGCCACGGAGGTGTGTAAATGCTGTGTTCAAGGAGGCTGGGAATTTTCACTTCTACTATTCATGAACAGAGCACCAATACATCGATCAGTGGATTATTTCTTTAATTAATTTATATTTTTAGAATAAACTTCAGAATATTTGTGTATTAGCCTAGTTTAGTTGTTATAAATTAAGTTTTTGTTTTTCTCCAAAGAAATTTCCAGGGGGGGGTTAGGGGGGGCTTGGCTAATTTCAGGGGGGGGCTCAAGCCCCCCCTAGCCCCCCCTTGCCACCGCGGCTGCATGAGTTATATCGACGGTTTTACCCCACTCGCGCGCCAGCCGTTTAACATTTTGTCCCAGACATGCGGACTGTCTCTTTAGGGGGTGAGGTCACACAGGCCACACACAGAGCAGCTGGGCCAGCTCGGCGAGCTGCAGGAATCGAGCTGCGGGAATCGAGCATGCGAGATGCCTAGTAGCTGTAAATTTAAACTGAGTCTTACACTAGCCTACCTGGTAAGGTTTGAGCCACAAAAAAATGCAATATTGATAACCAATAATTGTTCGTCCACCAAGCAATGTAGTAGACTAGCACCTGCTAGTCGCACGTAATCTGATTCTGTGCTATACACCAAGGAGATACGCGTGGAAAAACAGCGCAAGTTACACCCAGGCCCGTATCAAGGGTTTCGAAATTGGGGAGGTCCAGACATAGCAAGGGGAGGCGGATTCGAATTTTAGTTTTTTTTTTTACCTTTTTTTGCCATATTTAGAGGAATGGGCGTGGCGCAGTCCCAGAATGGGCCAGAATGGGCGTGTCGGCCTTAAATCTCGGCGTAATGATATCTTCCCACCTGGCGTAAATTTAGCGCTTTGCGCCAGACAATTGGACTCGAGTCATAGGGACTCGGACTCGAGTCGACTCGAGTCGCAAATTTGACGACTTCCGACTCGACTCGGACTTGGAAGGTAAATACTTGAAACTCGACTCGGACTTGGAAGAAAATGACTCGAAACTCGACTCGGACTTGTGACAAGATCAGCCGAGTGCACCAGCTGGGCGTACGCCTAGGTTGACACGCTACGTCCGATGTGGAACTCAAAGTTACGACTAACTTAATTTTATGACTAGTGCACCCTGTATGCGCTGCGTCTGTGTATGGAGCAGGCGTAAAAGTTACACCCAAATGCGTAGCTACTCACTGACAGCTGTCTCATCTTGATCTGCGCGTGATGCGGCCGGAATCTTCTCCAAAAATATCGATCGATATGTGCTGTAAAATAGACGTTTTGGGCGCAGGACCTCCGCTCGTCGGCGGGTTTTAAGCTGATGCGTCGGAAGATCTTTCAATTTCTTCCTGACTTCGTCAACTGCCCGCAGTGCGGAGTCTGCCATCGCATTCAGTAGGCTACTGATTGCACTTGTGATCAAACTGCTTGTGTTGGCGATGTTAAATTGAGCTGTGACAACGTTTCTATGCTTTGAATACAACTCTATAAGTTTGAGCTGAGTTGGAGCTGTCTGTCAGCTGTCTCTAGCTCGACTGAGAGAAGTGTGTTGCTTGGCAACAAGCACGTATTAACGTGAACGCGCACGTCCGCAGCCTAAATAATCTCTGCCTTGTCATTTTTTCTAACCTGTGACTCGACTTGACATAACCTGTGACTCGACTCGAGACTTGACTTGAAATAACATTGTGACTTGACTTGACTTGACTTGCCGACAAAAGGAAAGACTTGGGACTTGCTTGAGACTCGGGACCAATTGACTTGAGACTCACTTGGGACTCGGATCAGAGGGACTTGGACAATTGTCTGCTTTGCGCTTTTGAAAACCAGGCCTATTCAGTGCGCCAGTTGTTTTATTTGGATGATTGAGTAAGTGTTTTGCTGGGCCGTGTTGTGAATTTACTTATTTATTTTGATTGGTCAGGTGTTTTAGTCGCCCATTGTGTTTCGGTTGGGCATGTTTGGATGGTTTGGCCAGTTAGATGGTTTGGTTGGGTGTTTTGGTCAGGTGTGTCGGTTGGATTCTGCGGTCGGATATTTTGGTCGGTTGGATGTTTTGGTTGACTGTTTTGGTTGGTTGTGTTGGATAAGTGGTTTGGTGTTTAAGTTGGTTGGATGTTTTGGGTGGGTGTTTTGGTCAGAGCCCTATACCATGGATGTTGGATAAGAAGATCCAGGATCTGTCCCTTGATCTGGTTTATCTAAACCAGATAAGCTCGATTGTAGTTAACTTGTACTACGAACGTCGATTGCCACTCGTTAACTCGAACCAGGTTTTTCTAATCAAGCAGAGAGCTCGTGCACATGAAAATGCCCGTGCACTGGAGCTCGTGCCCGCAAAGAGGCGTGGTTTTTAACAACTGCCAATCACAATGTAATATGGACTGCTCCAACTCCTACAGCGCCAGACACGCCTATTTCCTCATTGAATGAAACCGCAAATAAAAATCCGCGTTGGATATTATTACTGTTCCCGAATGACTGTCTAAAGTGACCACTTTTATCCACACCAGTAATTTCTTTGAAGAGCGGTTTCTACCTCCACGTAGGCTATCTACAGCAGCTCAATTCACCCTCTCAATAAACTCAAACCCGGCATGTCTAGATGTCTAGACCATTTAGGCTCAATGAATAATAATGATCTCATGATTTGTTTAGTCGCACTGATTGAATAATTCCTATAGGCTAATCAATAAAAAAAAGAATGATAATAAAATAAAAAAATGCTTCTGAACTGAATCGATATGGTACGTGCGGGCATAGATTTCATTTATAAAAAATAGCCTATTTTGTGGTCACATATATAGGCTATTGTCAGCAGAGTCGCATATCTCCATATTTCATATAATGATGCTGGAAATATGAAGTTCAATCACATCATACAGGCCAAAAGCAACACAGTGGCAGCTGCAAAATGCAGGAGTAGCCTAGATATGAATCATCTTAATATGGGATTGCCTGTGTGCAGGTGATCTCATATTAAATTGCTTAGATGTAGTAGGCTATTCTAGCATGTATGACCATTTCAATTCCAACCCAACGTCAGTCTCAGCTCCGTTGCGCACACGGCACCGTGCGCTTTGGAGACGTTTATGTAACCTTTTTATGCCGGTTTAGTGATATTTCTCCACTCACCATTCAGCTTCAATCGATCAGCGGGGTCAAACCACGTATCTAGGCTACTTGAAAGCACAAAAATGAATATATAAAATCATATTCCAAAGTGGTAAGTAGGGCTTAATTAAAATGTAGCCTGCAACAAGTGCAAGGCTTTAGTCCTTAATTAATTCAACAGGAGCCTCTTTTTTTTTTTCTTTCTTTTTTTTTTTTCATTTGAATGCAATGTATTTTTCATATGGGGACCATGTGAATGGTGACTCACTGTTTCCAGAGAGCTGATTGGTAAGCAGGTGGGTCTTTCATGGGTTTTGATCTTATTCCCGACACTATACATGAAAGCCCCGACGCGAAAAAGCGTAGGGCGATGCAAACCATCTGTGGCACAGACAGGGCATGCCTACGGAGGGTCACGTTAGCAAGATAGGGCTGCAACAAATCGCACAAATATCTTAATCCGTCACTGGAGAAGCGATATCTCTCGTACAGATAATCCTCTGAATGATCAAATGGATCCTGCCGGTCGTGAAACACTCTTTCTCTCCTCAGAGCCCCACTTGCAATTCGTGCTCCTTCCTCGATGGGAAACTCGTCCAGAAAGGGGTTGGCCATTTTTCCAAACTGCTGATTCGATTGGTTCGTGGGCGGTGTATTTAAGGTCTAATCTTATCCTTGCAACTTAACCTGCTGCGGACCAGGTTAAGTGTGAAGCATAAGTTGCTATGGAAATATATGTCGGTAAGAAGTTAACTAGCTTTGTAGCATGGCCAAACCAGGGTTAAACCTGAAGTTACCTCGCTAAACCACTAATCGAGCTTCGTGGTACAGGGCTCAGGCGTGTCAGTTGGATTATTTGTTGAATGTTTTAGTTGGGTGTGCTGGGTTGGATGTTTTGGTTGGTTGAAAGTTTTTTGGTTGGATGGATGTTTTGGTTGGTTCGGATGTTTTTTTGTTGGTTGGTTGTTTTGGTTGGTTGGATGTTTTGGTTGCCTGTTAAGTTGATTGGATGTTTTGGACCAGTGTTTTGGTTGAGTGTTTTGATCGGGCATGCCGGTTGGGTCCGGTGTTATCGGAGGCTGAGGGGGCGACCAATCACACCTCTGTTATAACGGGGGGTGGGGGGTGGGGGCTAATTGCTGTGTGTTGATTGACGCTTTGAGACTGGAGGAAAGATGAGAGCAACCTGCAGTATTCACTTTCATACACACACACGCACGTGGACGCACACACACACACACACACACACACACACACACACACACACACACACACACCCACACACACACTGACTTACTCTCTTAGTTATCCACTTCTGTCTGTCACTTTGGATACAAGTGTTGGCTTAAATTATTTTTCTTTATATCTTTCTTTCTTTCCTCTTTCTTTCTTTCACACACACACACACACCCAAACACACACACCCACACACACACACACACACACACACACACACACACACACACACACACACACATATCTGTCAACATCCACACACACAACGCATATGAACAAACATTTAGAAATGTACACACACACACACACGCATCCACCCACCCACACACACTCACACCCATGCACAAGGTCAGAGGTATGCTTGGGCAGGTCGGCTGATATGGAATCGTTATAAATGACTGTGTGTGTGTGTGTGTGTGTGTGTGTGTGTGTGTGTGTGTGTGTGTGTGTGCATGTGCACGTGTGTGTGTGTGTGTGTGTGTGTGTGTGTGTGTGTGTGTGTGTTTCCTCCGGGGGAATCAGACCGCCGGCGCGTTGTCTTCTGGTCCAAGTTTACTCCAAACCAAGTGGAGGAGTTTAGTCTGCAGAGCTCAAACTGATTACTTCTCAAATAATTATTTAAGTTCAGGGTTGAAGCAGAGACGAGCAGAGTGTGCTCAGATCTGTTTGGAGAAAACTAAAATAAGAACAAACAGTTTGGAGTTTCAAAGGTGAATTACAATTCAGGTTCAGGTTGAGTTTATTCTGAAGTAAAGGTGCATGTGTGTTTTCCATACACTGTACTTACGAAGCCAAAATGTCTTCACGAAGATAGAAAAATTAAAATCCTCCAAACTGACATTTAGTCCTCACTCCTTTAGATTAAGATTAAGATTTTATAGGAAGGGGAGGAGAAAAAAAAACATTTTTCTTAACAATTGCGCTAAATAATGGCGTAAATATCAGTCTTCACTGTGTGATCGTTGGCTTCGTTTGCTTTCTGTCATTTTGTGGTTGTGATTTTATAATATTTTCTCACTTGTTGAGCTGGCCTGCAGCAGATAAGAGCCAAGTCTTTTTTCTCCTTGTCTCTCCTTCCCCTCTCTGACAGCGTGGTCGGTATCTTTAGAGTTGCTATTCTGCGCTCCTCGGTGGCACCGTTGGTTTCCTCAGACAGATGGGCTTTGAGGAGTTTGAGGAGGTGCTTTTCAGCAGGACATAAAAAAAGGCAAAGCAGAGCCGACCTCACGCTGCGCAGAAAACTCTCCCGCTCATTGTGGTAATGTTTTGATTGCAGCTCGATGACGAGGCTTCACAACATGACAGGGATGGATCAGAGGAGAGGAGAGGAGAGGAGAGAATGAGAGGAGAGGAGATGATGAGAGGAGAGGTAGAGAGGAGGGGGTGAGAGGAGAGGAGGAGAGGAGAGGAGATGATGAGAGGGGAGGAGGGGAGGAGAGAGACAGGGATAACATGAGGAAAACAGCAAGAGGACAAGAGGAGAGGGAAGAAGAGGTGGGTGAAGAGAGGAGATTATAGGAGAAAGCAGACGAGAAGAGGGCAGTCTAAGAAAGGAGAGAAGGAAGGGGAGAGGAGAAAAGAGAAGAGTTGTTGCTATGCTAAATGTTAGCCTAACGTAGTCCCGCTCCTGCTTCATCCCCATTGGTTGGTAGCATTCTGAAGTGATATTGATGAGCGGCACACTTCAGAAAAGTTGGAATTGTTTCAAGTCGAGAACAGATCCAGTGCTCTCATAGCTTTTCCATTGGAATTACATGTAAGGGGGCATTGTTTTTTCCGTGCAATTAATTTGCACATCAATATCTTTCGAATATCCAGTCAATGAAGCCGTGCATACCAACGGCAAAGTTTCGCTGAGCTATTTTGCAGATTAATTTTTTTTGGACCAAGGTAGATTTTTTTTTCTGTTGCTGTGACAGGTGGATCAAAATTTGCCTAGCAATTTCCTGCTGATTATTCGCATCGTCTTTAAATGACACAAAAGTGACAGCACTTTTTAGTGAGGGGCCCATCAGTGGCACACTGCGTGGGGGGCATAGCCTACCATCAGGCTCAGTCCTTCCTTCAGTGACCTTGGTTTGAATCTAACCTGTGTAAAGATGTCTTTCCTTTCTATGGGATATTTCATTGTCAATACATCCAGACATATAGTTTGGGACATTTGTGTTAATTTTGCTCCCTCCCTCCTCGCTGCCTTCATGCTCCAGCAGCAGCAGCAGCAGCAGCAGCAGCAGCAGCATGTTTTTACCTAACATTACCAGCATGCTGCAGCAGATTAGTGTTTGTCCTGACTGGCTAACCGTGTTCGAGCCCCAAACAGACAGTAAGAGGATTAACGGTTTGCCTGGGGTTTAACATACACTCTATTGTACCGTACATTCCAGCGGATAAACCCTGCTTTTTTCACCTTGACTTTCACGTCTTTATTGAAAGATGAAACGTCTGACATCGGAGTTAAGGACAGAAAACTCCTGAAAAGATCAAATACCATCAAACGTCGGGTCACTGAATATTCTCATAACGATGTCAAATCAATTCAGGCATCCATGCGAGGAGAGGACAGAATGGTGTAGCCTACTACTAAAAAAAGAAGAAAATGCAATATTAAAGTCATTTAAAATGCTGTGAAGTTTTCACAGCATTTCTGTCAAGGAGTTTATCAAGCATTTAAGGGGTCTGAAAAAGCTGTTTTCTTTCCAGCTCCTCCATTCGTTACTCTCCTAAAAAGATGAATTAGTATACATACATACATACATACATACATACATACAGTACATACAGTACATACATACATACATACATACATACATACATACATACATACAGTACATACATACATACATACATACATACATACAGAAGAGAGCGGGGGTGGAGGGGACAAGGGAGGAGGGAAGGAAAAAAGAGTGTGGAAGAAAATATCCAAATCCCAACACAGAACAGTCCATGTCATGGACTGTTCTGTGTTCATCATGGACTCCATGATGATGATGATATTGAAGATAACAGCTTGGTCTGTATTGCGTCTGGATGAAATGTCTGGGCCTCGTCAAATGCTGACAGCTCAGACCTGAGTCTCCACTGGGTCCCTGCACTCCTCTGGTGAACCACAGACGAAAACATGAGGGGGCTTTGTCTGCCATCACAAAGGACCCTAACACACACACACAAACACACACACACACACACACACACACACACACACACACACACACACACACACACACACACACACACACACACACACACACACACACACACACACAGAATGCTGCAGGTGGAGCTCCACACAGAGGGATAAAGAGCCAGCAGGAGACTCTCAGCTGATCATTCAGCTGTGTGAGAGGAGAGGAGGGAAGGAGGGAGGAAAGGGAGCAAGGAAGGAGGAGGATGCAGGTAGTGTTGGAGACGAGAGTCTGGTGAGTAATTCTTGGCAGGAAGATCCTTTCACCTTGTTTGTCCCTACAGAAATCTCACATTCAACCACCTTGTCCATCATCTGCACCACCACCATCCACATGCCATTCTTACAGTCAGGACCTGCTTGTAGGTTCCTAGCAGCTTGGTGCCGCATTGGTAGTGTTGTGGACTCACAGCTAGAAGGTCCTGGGTATGATTCCCGTCTGGGACGCTGTGGGCGCTGAGGGTGTGTCCCCCCCATGTCTTCAGTGTATACTGCCCAGGTGGGCTATCTTGTCAAAATTAACTTTGTGGAGTTTGCATGTTCTCCATTTAAAGATGTCACTCAAGCAATTGTGATGTCATTAGTGAGTGACATCATCAATGAAATCATCAGTGACATCATTAAGGCTGAATTATGCTCACCCTGCCGTGAAGGGCGCGGGGGTGGAGCGAGGGGTGGGCGCGTCAAATTATGTAAATTTGTTGGGCGTGGTTATGCGCGTGGTCCAGCGGCCGCTCGCGTTGTGCCTGATATTTTTTTTAACAGCGCGAGCTTCTCTCCAAACATGGCTGCATACAAACCATTGAGCCCTGAACACTGAGCTGTGTTTTCGCCACATTTCTTGACCCATGTGGTAGGCTATAAACTTAGATTTGCAACTGTTCGTTTTTAGTCATTTCACCAAGTAAATGTGTTGTGTTAAGAGCATTATTGAGAGAGATTAAAAGCAGCACAGAGTAGTAGGCTATCAGGGCTGAGTAGTAAAAACGGCTTTCAGTAAAAACAAGTTTGGTGAGTCCTTCATGTGCTGATGTGCGGTCGTTTGAGAGTGAAAGCGCACTCAGTACTGCACAGCGTTTCATTGCGACTTTTCACGGGCTGTTCTCACCATTGTACAATACATGGTGATCACTTTCTGAGTATAATGGCATC
>NC_139625.1:44928068-45008068 GCF_964638095.1 Poromitra crassiceps | reverse complement strand
AACTTATTGCAGTTATGGCCGCACTTGAACCTTATCATAACTTGATCCACGAACTGTTTGACAGTGGACAAACATACTCCGAGATCAGTGCCGCTCTGCAGCTTTCTGGTTAGTAACGTTATTTCGTTATTTTTTATGTTATTTGTCGTTTTTATGTTGTCCTCTCCATGTGGCCATGCTTTCAAACTTATATCAGCTAAAAATGAAGCCTGCGTTAGTTCATTCAAGACATGATGTCATAGGCTACGCCCCAGCTGTACCAGCTGTCAGCCTCTGTTTGGTTCACCGTTTAACCAATTCTCCAATCAGTCATTCTCACAACAAGGTGGTCCGTTTAAATATGGCAGCCTCTCACTCACTGATCTGTTCCCCACCTTGCTCATGGTTGCGGCTGCTGGCAACGCTTTGCTAATATCACGCTGTTACTTTCATTGCTGCCGTGCTGAGTTTGGATGTCAAATCTAGCCAGGTATGAAGTTCAGTAGGATTCTTATGATTGTTCATTGCACTTACTGTCTCTGGAGGAAGGATCTCTCATCGTAGCTCCCGCTTGGCTAGTAGCTCCTCCATTGATAAAACCGGGCAGGCATTAAGATCCTCAAAGCTGTCTAGCCAATATCTCCGCATCCTGACTGGGGGCATGCCACGAAGAGCTGTTAAGTTGTGCAAAAACTTTCCATCTCCAAGCACAAGTTTTCAAGGAAGAACTACACTTGCTCTGCTGTTTCTCTTCTGCTTTAAGCGGTTAGCTCCCCTGCTAAAGAGCAAGACTCCCATCATAAACGTTACGCCGGATGAAGACCAGTCTCTTCTTGCCGCGCCGATCGTCCAGTGAGAGGCATGTCCGCCTCCAGGTTTTGGAAACTCCGTCTCTCTTCCACAAAGAACAACTTCAGGCCATGGCTGCTGGCTATGCTACTGCTAGCAAGCTATCGCTAATCACAACGGCAGCCGGAGTGTGCCCCTGAGTGATGTCACTTCACCGATAAGGACGCTGGGAAATGTAGTCCCATCGCTGCGTTTCTTCATTAAAAGCTGAGTATTCAGTTGTGTATGCTATCATAGGTTCAAGCATTCAGCATGTACTGTTCCAGCTGGTGGCCGAGCGCCTATATTCTTGTAGTGGTTTAAGCTATTATGTTGATGTCGTGTTTGTTCTGACTGTTTCTCAAACAGCAAAGCCAAGCCAGGGCTGTCGGCTACTGCTGCTAGCAGCTAACGTTAGCTAGCATCAACGTCAGGTGTGCGGGTGCCCTCCTGAGTGACGTCACCTCACAGACAAGGACGCTGGGAAATGGGAGTTGCATGGCTCTCCATGGCTGCGTCATTCTAAAGTTGAGTATTCAATCAAGCATATATCATCATTTCATGTAGCCTGGTGGATAAGCTACTATGTTGGCATGTTGATCTGTTTGATAACAGATTGATTTCGGCAATATCAAACCGATGTTTACTGGCAGGTATTCATCAGCACAACGCTGGCATGATGTAGCCTAACTCTTATTCTGCTATAGACAAGTTTCCTGCGCCGTTCCTAGGGCGGCGCCATAGCAGCCTTTCGTGTCACCGGCTTCCGTTTAAGTCCACATTGCGTCCACAGCAGCGAGCACATCAGAAGGCAGCAGCCGAAATATCCAAACTTTTTTACAACAATCGATAACATCAGCTACACTAACGTTAGCAGACGTTATTAACAATGGGTTATTCTGGAACACATTGTGCAGTGCGTGGCTGTCACAAAACACAGTGCGCGTTTCCATCCACTGCTATTTTGCGAATTATAGAGCTGACAATCACCTCGTGTTTGAGGCTGTCTGAGCTGCTGATCAGCTGCTAGACCCGATATACAGCTCTGTTAAACACATCTAACGTTATTAATTTAAAGTTTCTTGATGATCTACAAGTAGACAAAGGTACCATAACGCCATTTCTGGATTACCAGGTGCGACTCGGCAAACTAACCTTATAATCCCAACCCGATCTTCCAATTTTTTTTTAAAATAGCAACGTTGCTATGTTACAATTTCGTCTCCGAAATTGTAAAATGGTAACCCACGGAGCAGATAGTAGGTGAATACAATTTCATTCAAGTCTAGAAGTGAGTCGCCTTAAAGTTAATATCCCAGTCTTCTTCTGTTTACCACGGCGGGTATTGTGCTGCGTATTTACCATGATTTACCATGTGTAGCCCTATTGTGTGGAGGCTACACACGGCATGTCATGTTTTGCAGTGATCAAGGTAAACTGGGTTGTTTTTGAATGGAGAGACACCTAACGTTAGTCTGGCTGACTGTGACAGAGGAGAGGACAGTAACCTAACGTTAGTCTGACTGACTGTGAGAGAGGAGAGGACTGTAACCTAACGTTAGTCTGACTGTGAGAGAGGAGAGTACTGTCACTGTAACCTAACGTTAGTCTGACTGACTGTGACAGAGGAGAGGACAGTAACATAACGTTAGTCTGACTGACTGTGAGAGAGGAGAGGACTGTAACCTAACGTTAGTCTGACTGTGAGAGAGGCGAGTACTGTCACTGTAACCTAACATTAGTCTGACTGACTGTGACAGAGGAGAGGACTGTAACCTAACATTAGTCTGGCTGACGCTTCGGAGCTTTTGAGATAGTTCATCGCGTTGCCGTCCACCGCCATTGATTCCTCAAAATACGCTATAATCCTGCCTGTAGTTACGTGCGGCCATTTACACATATTATCTTCCCATGTGTCCACTGTCAACGGGTGTGGGATAGACACTCTTTCATTAGATAGGAGACTTGCAGAATGATTTCAATTTTCTGTTCTCTTGTAAATTTTATTTCCATAATAAACCATTCACAGAGTTTCATTATCGGAAACTCTGTGCATGGTTTAGCCCGGCATCTCTCGGCCTGTCTCGGAGGGGAGTCCCCGGATGGGGGTCCGTTGCTGTGGCCTGGGTGGGCCCGTCCACCGCGTGGCCTGCTCTCAGACCTGTTCTCATTCACTATGCTGGTGGCTGGGGGCTGGGGGAGCGGGTCGCGTGGGGGCTGGGTCCGCCCGGGCCGCAGCAATGGGCCCCTATAGCACAACGACCTCACAAGGTTCCTCCTCAGCCAAGTCACTGGGGCAATCCATGTGGCGATCCATGTGTGGATTGCCACCATATGGTGGAAAGGTTTTCTTGCGTTCACTGGGGGTGAGGGGGCGCCGCTGTGTCCCGGCCTGGCCTTCCCTCCCACGCCTTATGTGGGCGGGGGCCGGGGCGGGGGGCATCGGTGCTCTTCATCACTGGTGGCGATAGATTAGCTACAGCCTAAGGCTGACCTGTTATAGTGTTCAGGCAAAGATCAGACTAGAGCAGAGTAGGATAGGCCAGATTAGGCTGTAGATTAGCTAGATACTATGTCCCAGTTAGCTCTGGTTAATGCTTAGAGTAGTCAGTTGTCTGATCTTCTCCCCCCCCTCTCTCTTTTCCCCTTCCCCCGCTTCTTCCCTTCTTCCCCCTTCCTGTTCTCCCCTCTCCCACATTTCCCACTCCCCCCCCACCTCCTCTCTTTCCATGCTCTTTCCTCCCCCACATCCCACCGCCCCCCCCCTCCCTTCTCCTGCTCTCTCCTCCTTCTCCCCCCCTCTGCTCCTTCTCCTCTTCTCCCCTATTTTCCTGAATCCCTGCCACTTCCTGCTCTCCCCTCTCTCACATTCCCCCTGCTCTCCTTCCCCTGCACCCTCCCACCTCTCCTTCTCTGCCTCTCTCCTCCTCTCTGTCCTCTCCCCTCTCTCACATTCCCCCTGCTCTCCTACCCCTGCACCCTCCCACCTCTCCTTCTCTGTTCTCTCCTCCTCCACATTTCCCATTTTCTCCCCACCCTCGCCCTAATCCGGGCCCGTATCCTACTCCCTCCCTCCACCCTAGACCCTACCTCTACCCTGGCTCTCCCTCCCCTGCACCCTCCCACCTCTCCTTCTCTGTTCCCTCCTCCTCCACAGTTCCCATTTTCTCCCCACCCCCTCCCTCTCACATCCCCCCTGCTCTCCCTCCCCTGCACCCTCCCACCTCTCCTTCTCTGTTCTCTCCTCCTCTCTGTCCTCTCCCCTCTCTTACATTCCCCCTGTTCTCCTTCCCCTGCACCCTCCCACCTCTCCTTCTCTGTTCTCTCCTCCTCTCTGTCCTCTCCCCTCTCTCACATTCCCCCTGCTCTCCTTCCCCTGCACCCTCCCACCTCTCCTTCTCTGTTCTCTCCTCCTCCACATTTCCCATTTTCTCCCCACCCTCGCCCTAATCCGGGCCCGTATCCTACCCCCTCCCCCAACCCTAGACCCTACCTCTACCCTGGCTCTCCCTCCCCTGCACCCTCCCATCTCTCCTTCTCTGTTCCCTCCTCCTCCACATTTCCCATTTCCTCCCCACCTCCTCCCTCTCACATTCCCCCTGCTCTGCCTCCCCTGTACCCTTCCACCTCTCCTTCTCTGTTCTCTCCTCCTCTCTGTCCTCTCCCCTCTCTCACATTCCCCCTGCTCTCCTTCCCCTGCACCCTCCCACCTCTCCTTCTCTGTTCTCTCCTCCTCTCTGTCCTCTCCTCCCTCTCACATTCCCCCTGCTCTCCCTCCCCTGCACCCTCCCACCTCTCCTTCTCTGTTCTCTCCTCCTCCACATTTCCCATTTCTCTCCACCCTCGCCCTAATCCGGGCCCGTATCCTACTCCCTCCCCTCCCCCAACCCTAGACCCTACCTCTACCCTGGCTCTCCCTCCCCTGCACCCTCATCTCTCCTCCTCTGTTCTCTCCTCCTCCACATTTCCTATTTTCTCCCCACCTCCCCCCTCTCCTCCCTCACATCCCCCCGCTCTCCCTCCCTCCTCCACTCTCCTGCTTTCTCCTCTTCCCGGTGTTCTTCCTCTTCCCCCCTTCCCCCACTACTCTAAAGTATAGTACACATTTTACTCCAAAGCATGGCACCCACTCTATCCCCTCCAATATTCCGCCACTATTTAAAGCATGGCATAGCATGGCAATATTCCGCCACTATTTAAAGCATGGCACCCATGCTCTTAGTATTTCGCCACTATTCAAAGCATGGCACCCACTCTTCCCTAAAGCAAGGCACCCATAAGCTCTATATGTGAACATGTGCTTATTTGGCAAAAGGACTCACTACTAAAGGCTTGCAGCCAATTAAATTAGGCATAGTTTGGTTGCTTAGAAATTGACATATGTCCGTTTGCAAGATGTGCGTCTATATTTCTCATTCTCTCCCCACCTCCTCCCTCGCCCTGCTCTCTTCTCCCCCACACCCCCCCCCATTCCCCTCTCCTGCTCTCTCCTCTTGCTCCTTCCCCACCTCCTATACCCTCCAACATCTCCCATTCCCTCCCCACCCCATCACTCTCTCACATGCTCTTCCCCCTTCTCCTGCTCTCTCCTCTGCTCTCTCTTCATTTCTATATTTTCTATATGATCAATTGTTCAAATGTTATCTTTATTCTGTATATTCTTGTTACTGTTGTGTTAGCTAGAATCAGCTAGACATACTTTCTGTGATGCCCTCTGAGACATGCTTGTGAATTAGGGCTATATAAATAAACTTGACTTGACTTGACTTGAATCCCAAGTTTGCATTTTTTCGGCGGTCGCTATGGCTACTACGGTAGTACATTACGCTTCTCCGTATTCACAAACACCGGAAGCGACAGACACGATCGCGGCCGAGTCCGGAAGCAAACCGGAAGTGCCCAGGAAACTTGTCTATATTATCTCGTGCCTCTAGCTGAGCCCCGGTGCACTCTGGTGGCGTCCTATTGTAACTGCATCAATGCAAATCACTCAGTGGATAGTGCTTTCAGTGGTTGTAAATCAAGCGCAGCTCAATTTCAGCGATTAAGTTGGAAATGCTTGATCTTAACCATCATGTTCAGGAATGCTTTATCAATATATTTATTTGAAGTGCTTGATTTTCATAATTGTTTTTTTCAAATGAAACTTTGAAAATAACTTCTGTCTATAAAAGGATAGATGAATGGATGGATAAAGTGCTTTGTTATGTATTCTGGAAATTAGTAAGCATTAAATAATTCTGATCAAACCATTTAATCAAAGTAATATGAAGCAGCTGGTAAAATATAAAGTAATGACTTGCATCATTGCTGCGGTTATAAGGGATAAGCTTTATTTTCACATTGAATTTGCAGTAACAATTAAGATTTGTCGATATAGTCTTGAGTCCGTAAAATTTGGTTGGTACTTTTTATATTATTATTTAACACATTCACTGCCAGCCGTTTTTTCAATACTGTAGTTAGCTTCTGCCAAGTTTTTTTTTTGAGGATTCTGGCTCATGTTTCAAGAGCCGAGGATTCTTTTCTGTTAGGATTTTGTGAACACAAAATATCTCAAAATAACTAATAGAATGTGTGCTTTCTCTGTCTAAAAGAGTTAGTTTGTAGAGTTAGTAGTTATGTAAGCATTAGCAGTTGAATACAGCATGGTTTCAGCGTCTGAAAATTTAAGCTGAGATAAACGGCTTTTTGTGAAATTCGATAGAACAGTCACTTTAACCATTCATTTTTGGCATCAGTAAGATGTCAGACATCTAAACAATAGTTTTGAACAGTAATTTCCTCCATAACAGCAGGAAACCCCCCTCTCCTTCAAACTCCTCCCTCCGTGTGTGTTCTTCTTGGCTGCAGCGGGCGTGTCACAAGCTCGTTTCTGCTGCTGCTGCTGCTGCTCCTGTCTGCTGGCGGCCGCTGGGCGAGTCTGGATGGGGCTCGCTCGTTTCTTGGGGTTTCGGTTGAGAGCTTTGATGAATCTTTTGCGATTCTGGGCTTTATGCTGCATGTTTCAAAGTGTGTTCCACCCAGTCTATTTTTGGAACCCCCCACCGTTGTGCGCCACCAGTTGTGCTCCAGCGCGAAAGCGTTTTCGCCTACAGTATGAGAATGGCTTCCTCAAGCTTTTCCCTGCAGTTTTGGCTCGGATTTCAATAGTCTGGAGAGCACTGTCGCCACTTAGTGGGTCGGTGGAATGGGTTGTACACGTTCGGTGGCTCCAATATTTTTATAGGAGATGTAAAAGGGTTAGATCCACGTCCCACGGTCCAATTTTTTTTTTTTTTTTTAAGACGAGATATCTCGTCAACGGCAGTCAAACGTTGGATTTTTTAAGACGAGATATCTCGTCAACAGCAGTGAACGTGTTAAAAAAAAAAAGAAGAAGCTGCATGAACCTTTGGTGAGAAATATTTGTGAGGATTATCGAGTTCAATAATCTCTCAGCTTCAGCCAAGTTCTTGTAAGGATGATTGCCTAAGCATATGTGCGGCTGAATTATACGTGAAGCTCGATAAGCTTTACATCTTGGGCTATGGCAGTTAGTCCGACGCAAGGGTGCGTGTTGAGCACAAGAAGCTCAATACTCTAAAGCCCTTTTCCCACATGCGCTTTGTACCGCAAAATGACCGGTACGTGGTCTAATGCCTGCATGTGAGAAAGGCGCCATGCCGGTATAAGCGTGACCCCGTCGTCGCGGAGATTTCACCACTTTCCAGCCTGTCAGAAGAGCGGTATGCGCTTTAGCGGATACTAGTGAGAAACGGGTGCAGTCATTTTCCGCGACACTCTCATGGGCGAGGTGTACACACGTTGCTTAATGTTCCAGCGAGCATAATCTAATCATTCGCGCACATTACAGTAAAGCAAACTGGCGAAATGATCTTGTGATAATAAGAGCAGTAGCCTATGTCAGCTTCATGTGTGGGTGTGCTGTGCTGATTTTCCCCTCTCCTCTCTGCTCGCTCTCTGGCCACAGTCCGTCCTCCTCCTTCAGTCACAGCCCGACAGGGCAAATGCATGAAGCGAAAGTGGAAGTATTTTGCTTACGTTGCCGACAGCGAAGGCAAGCCCGGACACATCAAATGAAGCCAGTCTGTAAAAAGTGCTTCAACGCGATGCAGGTGAACGGATAAACAAGCAAACTTATTTCACCATTCAGAGTTTTGCCGACACGTCACTCCCCCCCGCCCCCCACATACAGGCAATTTCGCTGATAGATTCCCACATGCGCGAGCCGAAGTGTGAAGGGAAATGTCCGATATTGACTTACAGGTAATTTTCCGGTACGCATGTGGGAAAAGGGCTTAAGGTATAACTATGTCATCAGTTTTATATTACAAGACAAGTAAGGGGTGATTCATGTCTCAGCTCGAGAAGGATTTAGGGATAATTAATATTGCTGAGTATGGCAACAGCATTTTAGTACATTGTCTCATCTGTCTAAGCAAATAATATCAAGAATCGTAACAGTCAGTCTGCAGGTGTAGGTTAGCTGAAAGTGATTTTAGAGGTCGGTAAAATAATTGTCTTTATCGTCACCTATTTTGCTGTATCAGTAAGATCAAATAAAGCTAAAAGACAATACTTTGCAATTCTAGACTAAAATCTCATCTTCATCATGTTAAGTCCTAAATCCACTGTCATTTAGGAGTCTCCTCATATAGGAGGGGATACACCTGTAGGTGACCTGTATTTCTCCATGCGACATCTTGGGACGGCCAGTCTGTTATAGAGTTCCTTGTCTGGTGAGTCCTCCTCCCTGAGGAGTATGAACAAGACAACAAAGCTAGTGGCTAGTCCATTCTGCTGGAACACATTCATGTTGAGGATGGCTCCTCTCCTTGCTATTGTTTACTAGTTACATCATGGCATGCTGTCATGAAGGTCAAAGCTGGTAAAGTAACTTGGACATCTATAGGCCATTGTTTGGCCAGCATATGTTAAAGGCCCAATCCGTCAATACTCACTATTACTGACGCCGGTGGCCGTTAGTGTAACTGCAGGCAGCGTGTGAACGAGCTGATGCGCGGGCACCATACTCGCACGCGCACAAGCAGTTGCCTGGCAACAGCAGAGCTGTTGGTTGCTTTGCAACGTTAACTCATAAAAGTCACTTGAAAACGGCAACCTGGACAATTTATCGGTCAGATCAACCTCGAGATGGCCAGGAAGGATTCTGGATGAATTAGGGGACGTTATTGTGGCATGTTTGGCCGTGTTTTGGCGTTGGCTGCGGGGAAGTCGATACTCATGTTAGCACAAGCCAGGAAATAGCCTGCTCCCCCTGTATGTACGGTACCGTGTAATGCCTGGAGTTGACCAAACTGAACAATCAAACAATGTTTCATAAGCATAACAGTAACGTTAGGCATATTTAGGACTGTTAAATTCATTATCCACACAAGACGGTAACGTTATTAGTGGGGCTGGTGGTAATTTCTATAAATGTAAATTAATATTAGTTAGCCGCAATTAGCATCAAGCTAACGTTAACTATGTGCAGTCCCACTCCAGCCAACTGCAGTCATAGCCTGCTGGTTGCGGGGAAGTGGATACTCATGTTAGCACAAGCCAGGAAATAGCCTGCTCCCCCTGTATGTACGGTACCGTGTAATGCCTGGAGTTGACCAAACTGAACAGTCAAACAATGTACCGTAAGCATAACAGACAGTAGGCTAACATTAGGCATATTTCCGACTGTTAGATTCATTATCAACACAAGACAGTAACGTTATTAGTGGGGCTGGTGGTAATTTCTATAAATATAGCTAAATCTATTAGTTAGCCACGTATAGCATCAAGCTAACGTTATGGTTCTAATAGGCAGACTCACCACCGCAGCTAAATGCAGTCAAACAATAATGTTCCATGACCATAAGCATAACGGTAGTAACGTTAGGGTTGCATTACTTCACACAAGACGGTAATGTTAGCAGAGTTTCTGACCAGGTGGTCAGATACTTGTACTACGGAGTGACAGTAAAAATCTTGAATCTTGAAAATCCATTAGCAAGCAGCTAACGTTATCTGGTCAAAACCACATTACAGTAGCTACAAGCAGCAAGTTCCCTTCATGAACCGAAAACACAGTCCTGACTCTAGTTTCCCCCCGGTGTCGGTCACATTGCTGCTGTCTGGCCAGGGCTTCATTAGATAAATATTTATTTATTTATTTAGTGTGGACTTTTTCTCTTTCTGTGTTGTTTCCTTTTGCTAGCAGCTAGCGATGAACGTAACGTTAAAAGCTACTTCAGCCATTTCCTGTTAGCCGTCAGACAAGACAAGTACGCAAGCTCATGAACGCGCGCAGACGTCACATCCTCTAGCTGTGGCGGGAAATGCTATCCCCTTCGAAACTGCGGTTTTTCCATGTATCTTCTGAACGGCTGGTCGGAGAGAAACGCCTCTGGTCGCCATTTTTAAGTTACGTCAAGGCGCATTCACTCAGTGCCAATAATAAACACTTTGTGCACATTTATTTCTCGCCAGAACCAACGGAATGGGCCTTTAAAGTTAGAAGGGATTCTGCTGGATAGGATAAAACAGTGGAACTTCTCAGATATCCATCTTGGTTTAAGTTAATCATGACTCTGCCGCTGACCTCTATCCTTAGTTCTTTTATGTATGTTTAATCATTGAAGACAGCTGTCAATCAGGAGGAAGTCAAGTCAGTTTTCTCAGTATTAGTATAGGTAATAGGGCTATCATCACAAACATTCAATTAGCAGTTGATATTCATGGTTCTCATCTGCGGTCATCACTGAATCTCTTTTCAATTCAGGATGTTCCATGAGCCAGAGTGTGCATGCGAAGTGCCAAAGACGGGATGCCGGCTGCCGCCTCAGTGAAAGCTAAGCTTGATATTTCTGCACATGGAGTATAGTTAATTAATATCAAATATATTAAATGCAGCTCATTGTTTATAGTTTAGTTTCATTCAATATCTAATATGGAAATCGCAGCTCATTATGTTCTGCCATCGGAGAAAGTGTTCAGCTTATATCTGTGCCAGGCTTATCTCTTCATATAGGTAAAGTCATTTAATGTGTAAAATATTTCTCTTGGATAAAGATGCTATGTGTCTTTCCGATGTTCATTCAAGGGGTAGGTCATGCTCGCTCAGCTCTCACTTGAACAAGAAGGGTTCTCAGCACCCAATGAGAATAGCAGAATGCTTGTTGCTTCTCATAGGTAAATTGCATTTAGGGTATGCAACAGGCTAGGCTAGGCATACAGTATGGTTACTCTTGGGATGACCCTGCTGGTGCAGTACTGCTGCTGTTCCAGCAAGTCTGGTGCAGTACTGCCGCTGATCCAGCAGGAAGCAAGTGTGTTTTGGGGGATTGATTTCATTTGACATAATAAAATATTCCATTGCTGTCCCAACCAGTGACAAAATACTAATTTTCTTATTCACTTTATTTTTTAAACAGACAGGGATGCTAAAGGCTCAACTGTTATCTCTCGAACTAATACTTGATCTGTCTATCCTCTAAGATCCATACCGCATGAGATCCTGACGTGGGGCAGGATTAACTCTGTTCCTGACTTGAGTTCGAAGGTAAGGCGACCTCCCGCCGCCGTCTCCTCTGCAAATGACGAGGACTCCCTCGTCAGCTGCTCTCTTCACTCCTGCACTGGCACGTCTACCTCTGCAGCTGCTTGTCTCAGCATCTATTCTCAAAGCAATGGGACATTGGTCTTCTGCACCATTCAAACGTCATATTCGGTCAATGACATCATCTCGGCTCAACAGGCCATGAGCACTAAACACCTGAGGAGACAGCCATTATGTTAATTGCTGCATTTGGAAAGTGGTTGGCTGGGTTCATCGTACTGACGTAGGTAGTATGACCTCAGGGGTTGCAGGCTTGCTTCTCTCCCAAGCGGGACGCAGCTGAGGTCGCAGCAGGCGTGCTGCTTCACTTACAGTAAATAGGTAGTTCATATAATCGTAGTATGGGCCTCTTTTGAGTTACTCGGTTGTATCTCTTTTCAACGTGATCCGAGGTCCGCAGCATGCTGCTGCTACACATAGGTAGTTCATTTAATTATACTGTAGTATGGCCTCTCAAGATACATGCATGTATCCTTTTCAAGGTGACCCGAGGTCTGCAGCATGCTGCTGCTACACATAGCTTCTATAGTCTGGCTGATGCATTCGCACAAAGAACAACATTGCACTCATAGCTCAGGGTCGCAGGCTTGCTTCCCCCTATCTCATTGCACTCATGGCTCAAGGTCGCAGGCTTGCTTCCTCATATCTCATTGCACTCATAGCTCAGGGTCGCAGGCTTGCTTCCCCCTATCTCATTGCACTCATGGCTCAAGGTCGCAGGCTTGCTTCCTCCTATCTCATTGCACTCATGGCTCAGGGTCGCAGGCTTGCTTCCCCTTATCTGCAGCATGCATGCTGCTTCTCTTAAAATGGTTCACTAATGATATAATGGCCTTTGGTTGTAAGCTTACATCCTATTTAATTGAAAGGTTCAAGTTCAAGTTCAAGTTCAAGTAGTTTATTGTCATATGTATAATACAATGTATAATACAATGAAATTCTTTATGCTCTGAGCACCCTCAGCCTTACATACACAAGGACATGGTCACAAAGACCGACAGAAAAAGGGTGTAGACCTACATAACTATGTAGGCTACACGTGATACAGACATGTCTGTACACAGTGCGTGTAGACATAACACAAACCACGATACAGTACAATACAATAATGGTGCACAACAAAGTGACAGTGCGTTGCAGTGTGTGTGAGTCAACTGTTCAGCAGCCTGACTGCCTGAGGGAAAAAGCTGTTACTGAGACGGGTGGTGTGTGATTTGATGCTCCGGTAGCGTTTTTTGGAAGGGAGGAGTGAGAACAGGGTATGAGCGGGGTGGCTGGTGTCTTTGATAATGTTTTTGGCTTTCATTTTACAGCGAGTGGTGAAGATGTTATGGAGGTTTGGTAGATCTGTGCCAATGATTTTAGCTGCTGTCTTCACAGTCCTCTGCAGCAGTCTGCAGTCCTGGACGGTCAGGTTGCCGTACCACACTGTGATACACCCTGTCAGAACACTTTCTATGGTACAGCGATAGAAATTCACAAGGCCTTTGGTGCTCAAGCCAAATTTCTTGAGGCGCCTCAGAAAGTACAGTCGCTGCTGTGCCTTCTTGAGGATGCACTTGGTGTTGAGAGACCATGTGAGTGTGTTTGTGATGTGTGTGCCCACAAGGTCAGCAGCGGCATACTGCCTCACATAGGTAATCCACTTAATCATAGTATGGGCCTCTTTTGAGTTACTCGGTGTATCTCTTTTCAAGGTGACCCGAGGTCCGCAGCTTGCTGCTGCTACACATAGCTTCTATAGTCTGGCTGATGCATTCGCATGGGCGTTTCATGCTTGGCGTTGTCGAGTTCCGTTGTTTGGGGGATTCTGCTTGCTCTCCCTGCTCGGCGTAGCATGCTGCTGAGCCGAGTTCAGGGAGAATTAAATTAATTAAATATTAAATTAAATATTAAATTAATTCTAAGAGTGGAGCCTTCAACGCCAAACATAATTGAATGCATTGTATTCATAATACAATAAATGGTTAATTCTATGACTTGAGTGTTCATTAATGAAATGAAGCCTGCGTTAGTTCATTCAAGACATGATGTCATAGGCTACGCCCCAGCTGTACCAGCTGTCAGCCTCTGTTTGGTTCACCGTTTAACCAATTCTCCAATCAGTCATTCTCACAACAAGGCGGTCCGTTTAAATATGGCAGCCTCTCACTCACTGATCTGTTCCCCACCTTGATGATCGTTGCGGCTGCTGGCAACGCTTTGCCCCCTCCACCCCAGCCTCCACCTTTTAGATCAAATGCTATCATGTATTGTAGCTCTGGAGTCTGCATGGCTCAAAAAATGAACATGTTCCCATGTCTTGCTTTTAGGCTCCCTCTTTTACTTATATGGTTTAAATGTATCTGGAATATTTTATTCCCATGGGGGATTCTGCTTGCTCTCCCTGCTCGGCGTAGCATGCTGCTGAGCCGAGTTCAGGGAGAATTAAATTAATTAAATATTAAATATTAAATTAATTCTAAGAGCGGAGCCTTCAACGCCAAACATAATTGTATGTATTGTATTCATAATACAATAAATGGTTAATTCTATGACTTGAGTGTTCTTGAATGAACAGATGTTTATGTAACGTTACATTAACGTTAGCTTGCAAGCTAACGTTAGCTTTCAGCTGTTAGATTTGAGGCAAACCTGCCGCTCATGTTGTGGTGTTGTAAAGTATAATGTAGCGACTAGCTAGCTTGTCTGTCTGACCGTCTGCATGTCTCTTTGTCTGTCAATCTCTCTACCTGACTGTCAGTCAGCAGATAGACAGACAGTGATAGACTAACTGACTTTCTGACACTGTCTGCACGACTGTCTGTCTCACTGTCTACCTGACCGTCTGCATGTCTCTTTGTCTGTCAATCTCTCTACCTGACTGTCAGTCAGCAGATAGACAGACAGTGATAGACTAACTGACTTTCTGACACTGTCTGCACGACTGTCTGTCTCACTGTCTACCTGACTGTCTGTCTGTCTGTCTACCTGACTGACTCTCTGTCTGTCTGTCTGTCTCACTGTCTGCCTGTCTACCTGACTGACTGTCAGTCAGCGTCTCTCTGACTGACTGTGTGCTTTGCCTGTCTACCTCACTGACTGATGTCTGTCTGCCACTGACTGACTGTCTGCCTGACTGTCACACTGGATGTTATGTAATTTAGTGTATAGCTTTCGTTGCTTTGAATTTGACATTAGGCCAGGCATCACAATCATCCTGTCTTTTATAAATGGTTATACTTGCAACCAGGGTCTAAGCTGATATATTTCATACATCTTTGTACCAGCTAACATCCATGCCTCTACATACATGCAATTGCATATATTATTAGTCTAAAGTTTAGACTTAGACTACCAACCAGCAAATATCTCCAAATAAAAGCGGAGAGGACTATCAGCGTATCAACTTCTTGGTTTAACAGTCTACATATTATTTATTTATTTTTTACCAAAAAGTCGTTCTACTCTTACAGGCAGGGCTATGTCGATCACGGACCATAGACAAGTGGCTAGTGCCAAGTACTGTAGCTTCAAAAAATGACCAGCAGGTCAATTCACACTCTTACATAAAGGTGGCTATGTAATAGACCAGTGGTTCTGACCCTTTTCCTTTCAAGGACCCTATAAGGGACCAAATGAGGACCACAATGGAATAAGCCTTTGCGCTTTATTGTGTTTTCATCCTCAGTGATTCTTTTATTTTAAATTTCTCTTCTATGTTAGTGTGTTGGCAAGATGTGCCCTTTTTAATCACCAAATAAAACCATACCATAATTTAGTCCCCAAATTAGGGCCACCGACCCATTTGATTGGGGGGGACTCTCTCACACACAAATCTGAGAACATTGTTATTATGTAATTTTGTCCAGAACTCCATAACTGTCTGCATTGTAGAGAGAGATATGACATATTTGCTGGGGCCTCTGTATATAATCTAGAGCAGCGTTTCTCAACTGGTGGGTCGCGACCCTTTGGGTCGCGGGGCCGTTTTGATTGGGTCGCGGACATTGGCCAATTTTTTTTTTTTTTTTTCATATTTCATTTGAGTTAAATTCAGATTATTGAAACTGGATTAGCCTGACCAGTTTTACTTGTTTAACAAGCTGAAGCATATGCTCTGCCTGTAATTCAAGAGAAGTCTGCTTTTTAATTTCATATTTAATTTTAGTTCAATTCAGATGATTGAACTGGATTAGCATGGCCCCAGTTTAATTAAAAGTTATGACCAGTTTAAATAAAAAGCATATAGCCTGCCTGTGATTCCTTTTTATTTGATATTAGTTAAATTCAGACTACTGAAACTGGATTAGCATGACCAGGTTAACTTGTTTTCTTATTATTATTATTAGGGGTCCAAGCACGAAGTGCGTGGATCCCTATTGTAATTGTTCCGTTTATTAATATTATTCTCCCCTAAAACAGTATGCACGTCAAAAACTGTAAGGGGTACAGTAGCCAGACCTTGCACATAGGTTGGAAATGTGCCCCACTACTCAGATACAAAAAAATACCCATATTGACCAGATGGTGGCGCTATAACAGACCATTTCACGTATTGGCCCATAACTGCTGAACCGTGAGGCGTAGAATCAAAATTCCACTTCGGCTGTATTCCCTGGATCAATACGCATCTATCCATATAGACCACGCCCATTTCCGTCTACCTATATCTGCCGCCATCTTGGATTTTTATCAAAAACCTATTTTTTCTATCTCCTCCCAGGCCATTTGCCCGAATGAGCCCAAACTTTTTCTGTGCCATCTCTGGACTTACCTGACCTAAAGTCATGGAATTCATTTAGATACGTGAAACCGTTTTGAAATGATAAATGTTTAAACTTTTGATGACACATGCCCTGACACTAAACACACACAAACACAAACACACACACACACACACACACACACACACACACACACACACACACACACACATATACACCTATACACACACACACACACACACATATATACTGTATATATATATATATATATTAGGGCTGTGCCGATTCACTTATCTCCCGATTCGATACTATCACGATACTTGGGTGCCGATTCGATATATATTGCGATTCTTAAGTATTGCGATTCTACGATTATTGCGATTCGATATTACGATTTATTGCGATTTTTGTTTCTTTTTTTCTTTTCTTTTTTCAGTTTGTTTGCTTTTTTACACTAGATTAGAACATGGGAAAAGTTGAATCATACACTAGAGACTGTATATTATATCATGAGTAGGGCTGGGCGATATAGTTAAAAACAGGGGTGGACTGGGATCATAATTCAGGCCGGGCATTAGATACCAAGCAGGCCAGGCCGATATGGGCCGACGCGCATGAAATTTGGGCCGTTTGAAGCCCAATTTGGGCCGTTTGAAGCTCAATGTGGGTAGTTTGAAGCCCAATTTGGGCCGTTTGAAGCTCAATTTGGGTCGTTTGAAGCCCAATTTGGGCCGTTTGAAGCCCAATTTGGGCCAAGTCCAATTTTACAATGAGATGCACCCACTTTAACCCTGAAGTGTAATTATTACTTCAGACTAACTAATAAAGTAATAAAACCGCTAGTAAACCAGTAGGCGGCGCCTGGCCGGCTGTTCAGTGAGTGGCCTGACTGCGGGCACCAAATTTTTTTTTTTTTTTTTTTTTTTTTGCTTTTGCGATTATCGATTCTGGAATAAAAGATCGATTCAAAAAATCGTGACATTAAAAATCGCGATACTTAGGTGAATCGATTTTTTCTCCCACCCCTAATATATATATATCAGTGGTGTGTGATGGCAATGTGCTTGCTACATCTTAGAATGGCTGCCACTGATGCACTTCATATCTCAGAGTGCCTCACTCCTGACGGAAAGGGTTTTTCTGTGCCTCGCTCAACCTAGTTAAAACTGCCCACTCCAATCAGAAGGTGTGACATATGTTAATACCTTTCCAGCGTGTCCAATTATTCCAGATATATGAAAAACCAATACAACAAGCAATTCTGATCTTTAGAACATTATTTTATATAGAGAATATTGCATAGTGGTACAAAGCAGGTCAAGTTATATATTACCCCATTCAGAGATCTCCGAGGTGAATTTTCAGTGGTCCTTCCCAACAGCAACATATGTAGCAGGTCAAAAAAGACCCCTGAAAACCGACCAATTCTAATATTTTGCGTGGGCTTTTAAAGTGCATTTCCTTGGGGGCGTTTGTCTTCCGGTGAAGGCTGGTCTCTCCCCGAAGGTTCCTCCTCCATCTAGTGACACCCTTCACTGCTGGGCTGGTATTGGTGGTCATACAATCTCTCCTTCTGACACTCCTACTGGCAGGCGTGTTTTCTCCTCCTCTTCTTGGTCCGCATCATGTGACCTGGCTCTTCCACTGGAGGTCACAGCACTAGCCCTCACTTGAAATAGTCATCTATAAACTTCCCTGTCTACCAAAGCAACTGTCAATATATTTACTTTAAATTCCTATTTTCAACTCCTATAATTTGGTCAGCTAATTTAGCTATTTACCTATTAGAATTCCTATAGCACTTTATCTATGGTTTACTCTTAGACTAGACAATCTAATTCTACATCCTAAATAAGATCAAATTCAGCTAATCAGTCTGAAGCTGGAAAAAACATCATACAGCTCAAACGTACTATCTCTTAGTCTAAAACCACTCTATGAGTGTAAAAAGAGAAGAGGATAGTTCCTTAAGTTAAATTCAACAAATCAGAGAAAACCTCACCCTGTTTAATCAGGATGAGGAAACTCTTATCAATTACCAATTATCAACTAATTTGACGGCTACCTGCCAATTCGGTCGGCAGATTCAACTTTAATATGACCACTATTTTGACTATACATTTATTTTCCATTCTATAGTTGCAGTAGTATCAATAGGCTAATATTTATCTAAATATTATATAGCACTCTCCTTGTGTATCAAGTGGGACAAATTGAAGTTGTTCACAACATCAGACTCTCCTCTCATTGGTGCTGTGTCCTTGTGCATATCTTCTCTTCTCTGGGGAAAAATCAGCGCATCTAATGTATGCTCTTAAACTTTATTTCATAAGATAACCAGTCATCTCTCTATTACCACTTCACATTACACTGAGCCTCTATCTTCCCAGAGACCAAAAAGCCTATTCGAACCCGGGCCCCTCTTCTCTTATGGGCTGTGTCCCATCCATTGTTTAGACACACCGGATAGCAGGCCCCATCTCCTTTGGGGGAAAGGTGAACGCATTGTAAAACATCATTTATTACTCCAAAATACACATTGCTGTTCTTCCTCTCCACTGGTCCCACAGAGGAATGGCCCCATGTCGGCAGATCTCCGTGACCTCTGCTCCAAAGTTAACCTACCATGGCCTACATGACCGTCTGGTAAAACCTTTTAGGGAAAAAAAACGTTAACTGCGACATCCTTGCACAGCTTATCCGTTTCCCAGACCTGCCATAAACAGAGCTTAAAATAACAGCTTGTCACACACAGAGCATTGTTTCTCTCCACTGAACCATCTGATGGTTAAAGGCCAGCATGTCTCCTGGCAGAAAGGGAGAAAGTTTATTTAAACACAAACTCACAGCAGCTCACTCAGGGACCTAGAACAGAACATGTATAACAGAATAAAAGATATATTTGAATTAACAAATGATAAGATCATCTCTGAAATTGCATATTTTCACATCAGCTTGGCCTCCCTGCTGAGGTATCCGCCTCTCCTGCTGAATCCAATCTGGACTTAATGAAGAAATGTTTGGTTATTGATTAGGAGAAATGGAGATCTTTACTGAATACCAAGGATCTGAGGAGAGAAATCCTATCAATCCCCCTTTCACACCTATTCAATAGGTGTGAACCTTAATCCATTATTTCGTCCCATTACTCCAGTTGCATCTTTCCCTGCAACATAGCATAATATATTAGCACTGTGATTTGAGTTATTTTAAACATATTCTTCAACTTACCACTTCAGCTTGGCTCCTTACTGAATCTAACATAAGCCTAATTTGAAACCCTCTAATGACAACATTCGGTAACGCTTTAGAATACAGCCCACAAATAAGCATGTAGTTAGAGTATAACAACAGGGTTTAGGGCTGTAGTTATAGTCTAACTACGGGGTTTAAGGAGTGAATTATAAGATCTGTACTTATAGTCTAACTACGGGGTTTAAGGAGTGTAGTTATAGTATAACAACGGGGTTTAAGGAGTGTAGTTATGGTATAACAACGGGGTTTAAGGAGTGTAGTTATAGTCTAACAACAGGGTTTAAGGAGTGTAGTTAGAGTATAACAACGGGTTTAAGGAGTGTAGTTAGAGTATAACAACGGGGTTTAAGGAGTGTAGTTAGAGTATAACAACGGGGTTTAAGGAGTGAAAAAATACTTTAACTAGAGGGTAACAAGATCTGTACTTATAGTCTAACTACGGGGTCGCGGGCTGTATTATGAAGCAGGGGACAAATGTTTGTACTTATAGGCTAATTACGGGGTACCACACTGTACTTACAGGGTAACTACGGGGTTTAAGGAGTGTAGTTAGAGTATAACAACGGGGTTTAAGGAGTGTGGTTAGAGTATAACAACGGGGTTTAAGGAGTGTAGTTAGAGTATAACAACGGGGTTTAAGGAGTCTAGTTAGAGTATAACAACGGGGTTTAAGGAGTGTAGTTAGAGTATAACAACGGGGTTTAAGGAGTGTAGTTAGAGTATAACAACGGGGTTTAAGGAGTCTAGTTAGAGTATAACAACGGGGTTTAAGGAGTCTAGTTAGAGTATAACAACGGGGTTTAAGGAGTCTAGTTAGAGTATAACAACGGGGTTTAAGGAGTCTAGTTAGAGTATAACAACGGGGTTTAAGGAGTGTAGTTAGAGTATAACAACGGGGTTTAAGGAGTCTAGTTAGAGTATAACAACGGGGTTTAAGGAGTCTAGTTAGAGTATAACAACAGGGTTTAAGGAGTCTAGTTAGAGTATAACAACGGGGTTTAAGGAGTCTAGTTAGAGTCTAACTAGACTCCTTAAACCCCGTTGTTATACTCTAACTACACTCCTTAAACCCCGTTGTTATACTCTAACTAGACTCCTTAAACCCCGTTGTTATACTCTAACTACATTCCTTAAACCCCGTAGTTAGCCTGTAAGTACAGTGTGGTACCCCGTAATTAGCCTATAAGTACAAACATTTGTCCCCTGCTTCATAATACAGCCCGCGACCCCGTAGTTAGACTATAAGTACAGATCTTGTTACCCTCTAGTTAACTCATTGAGTGCCAGCCACTTTTGGAGAACGGACGCTCCCAGTGCCAGAGTTTCAGAGCTTTTTTCAGTGATTTCTCGAGGCCCACAGAATATTGTGTGATATTACTATGTAAACAATGAACACGCAAAAAGAACGATGAGACTCTTTTCTATCATCAGCAAAAACAGGTTTATTGATATCATTTTCCGTTCTTTAGTTATCAGCCGGAGAAGATAGCTTGATTTAACAAAAAAGAGCAGTTTTTTTCTAGAAGCTGAGATAATGGCCCTTTTGTGAAATTAAACATTTCAAACACATCACTGACTCTGAAGCTAATTTTCTGATGTAGTCACACCTCAAAAATAATTTCCTTCAATAAAACAGTGAAGGCCAGGGAATTTTGTTTGGCAGAATAATATTTTTAGCTGCAACCAGCAGCGCTGGCCCCTGCGTGCGCTGCTGGTTGCAGCTTCTTTGCTTTCTTGATTTGCTGCTGGTGGGCATCGGATATTCTGGCTTGCGTTTGCCAACCCTGTCCTGCTGCCTGGGTCTGTCTGGGTCAGTGTTGTGTGCTGCTCTGCTCTCCGCCCCGCCTCGCCTCAACTGCACACTCCTCCTGTATGGGAGGTGGCTCTCTGCTGAATTTGCTCTGCACTGTGAAGGGTGCGCGACATCCAGCTTTTTTACAGCTTTCCGCGTGTGCTTGTCACCGGCTCCTATGCTTCCAGTTGAGAATAATAACTCCACGGCTGATCATGCGAATGGCCTGGGCTGTCGCAGCGGACATGGAGGAGCTCAATTGTGGGAGCAGATTGGCTGCTGCGGGCACATCTAACGTTAAAACGCTTCATGCATATCGATGCATACGGATGCGATGCGATTTCCGTTTCCCCAACGACTTATTCTCTGTTTCTCTCTGCCTTTCTGTTAACCTGGAGAGCACTGTCGCCACCTAAGGGTTCTGTAAAATAGGTTATAGACCTCCAATAGCTACAATAGTTGTACAGGAAATGCGGAAGGCTTTGATCGACGTCCCACCGTCAAAAAACGCATTGGACGTCGAAAGACGTCCGTGGCACTCTACGTCACTATTTAATTGGACGTCGAAAGACGTCCATGGCACTCAATGAGTTAAAGTATTTTTTCACTCCTTAAACCCCGTTGTTATACTCTAACTACACTCCTTAAACCCCGTTGTTATACTCTAACTACACTCCTTAAACCCGTTGTTATACTCTAACTACACTCCTTAAATCCGTTGTTATACTCTAACTACACTCCTTAAACCCCGTAGTTAGACTATAACTACAGCCCTAAACCCCGTTGTTATACTCTAACTACATGCTTATTTGCGGGCTGTATTCTAAAGCGTTACCCAACATTCAGTTCATTCAGTAGCATAACTATTCCCATATCTTTCCTGGAACCCACTTCCTGTGTACACACATAGACAACATTAAACCTCAGCACCAACACAACTTAACCCATTAATGCATCTAATCATTTTCCCAATTTGTCATATAGTTTCCTTGCCCCCTTGTCCCATGCTAAACCCACATCTCTGTTTTCAAACTCCGCCCCCTTGTCCCAATTTGCACCCAAATGAGTGCATGAGAGGATTTGCTTAGTTCCCACTATGCAAAAATGAAACCCACATCTTTGATATTGGAATTGTCCCGGTGTGAAGGTCTTCCTGTGATGTACCGCCTGTAACTGTAAACATCAGATTTCACAATGTGCCTGTATTTTAAACAAAATCATTTCTTGTATTTTTATTAGTACAACAAGTACGCATGTATGGCAGATAATGTTTGAGATACTCTGTGAGTACATATTCAATTGTTTACTTTATAATTTGTTTGCAATGAATCCTCATAAACAAGATGACTCCTGAGTGGGCATTCACAGCTTACAGAGTGACAATGTACTGACTTTGTGTACCTGTGACATGTCTATTAGTGAGGGCTTATATGGAGGCTGGCTAGACCTCCCAGTTTATATTGGGGTTGGCTAGGCCCCTAAATAAAACAGTGACAGCTAACATTGTTCACATACTTCAAACGCACACTCAAGACTGTCTGTCCTAGAGGGCATTGTCTTACTTATTAATACTTTTAAAAACATCTCCAGCGTACTTAAGTGTAAATTTAGCTATGTGTAGCTTTTCTCAAACGAAAAATGTTGGTGTATCTTACCTGAGTTTGGGCTAGTTCTTTTATAGAGACGACAGAGGGATTTTTCAAGTTAATCAACAAACCCTCCATTTATGCAAATTTGTCAACTAAACAAACTCATCATATAACTATTGTTCTTTTATGTGTCACTGCAAACTTTCTATTCAGTACGTATTACTATATAATGTGCAGTGTTCAGTGTTCCCCACTTCTGTACTTTCCCAGTCCAATCTATTTTATTTTTCATAACTTATTATATCTGAGTCAGTGTGTTTTTGCTGAGATTTAACCCTCCATCTGGGTCCATTCTATATTCTACGCATTCATTCACCATGCACCTCACAATGTATGGGGACCCCCCTTTGGTCTAAATTAATCAAACAACTATCAATAATCATCAGATCAATTGATACCTCATTCATTCTCCATAGAAACAATTCCCACTCATTCCCCACTCATTATATAACAAGACACACTCTTTTGTACTATAGTTCAAAATAACTCTCTACATTTGCACACCATATGTTCCCCAACTATCAACCTTGTATTCCCAACCATCCACATAACAAACCACAATCCACAAACTTCATCACACATACCAACCCACTCAAATCCTATCTGTCTCCTTTCACCACTAAATGCATTCACAACATCAAATTTCACTACCGGCATCTAACCATCACTCATGCAGTAACATAAAATCCTATCTATCTCAAATTATCACACTCAAATCAACTCAAACATACTGGAACTTATAGCCTACATAATCAGCCACTTACAGCAGCGCTGCCCTGATGTAATGCCTTGCTCAAGGAGCCTACTCAACCCGAGCAGCCCCCTTTTGATCTCCTCTGTCCGGATCTTGAAGTCCACTCCGATCGTGGCGATATAGCTACCTGAAAATGTGTTGTCTGGAAATCGCAGGAGGAGACTGCTCTTCTCCACTCCGCTGTCTCCGCTGATGAGCAGCTTGAAGAGGTAATCGTACCCCTGGCCATGCCGGTAGCTGCTGGCTCGCCGCCGCCTGATGCAAGCCGCGTCTGGTGCTCTGCTCGCTGTCAGGCCCTCCTTGGCCCGTAGATGTACCAGCCCTGAAAGAAAACCACCTCTGCCTGATGTACAGCTGCTTAGCCCCCCTGAGCCGGACCCGCCAGCGGCGTTTTTCTCGGAGTTTCGCAGCGTCAGCAATCCTCTCCCTCCGCTGGAAACAGCCGGAAACTCCGCTTCCTTCTCTAGCATGGCACGCACACAAACACACACACACACACACACTCATGCTCTCCCCTTTTGCGCATACACACAAACACACACATTCTCTGCCCAACGACATGCAAAGTTTGCACTGCGAGCGACCAATAGATAAAAAGACAAACAAACAAACAGACAGACAGACAGACTGACAGACATACAAAAACTAAATAAAGGTTGTCGATTTTTGTTTTGATTTAACAGTCAATCGTTTACTACATACAGACATTGTTCCATTAGGCTACTGTGGAACCGCACACCTCACAGGTTCAAACCCGAGCGCTTTACCAACTGAGCTATATTTATTTGAATGCGTAAAGAGCCGGTCATGCTTATATAATCTACCCCGTCTCCCGCACACATCATGTCTACTAGTTGGGAGGACAATTTATTTATGTGACGCCTATTATATCTATTTGTATAATCTATAGGCCATTAAATAACATTCCATATCTATACCTCTATCGGATCAACCACCCTCTTAAAATATCTATTTTATTGTCTCGCATTTTGGTCACAAAAGCTAATTTTACTTTGAAAATCAGTTCAGTTAAAAACGGAAACAGTTGCATTCTTAGTACTGGCTAACTTCACCCCGCAAACTAAAAACATGCTGCTGCATGCATCCTGCTGGACATCAATCGGAGCCAGGAACGGAATATGATTATCCAGCAACAATTTGAAACACATTCGGGACATATTTTACATCGGAAGACGTTAATCAGAGGAACCGCGACAGAAACAGCATATCATTTAACCGAGCGCTCTCACTCTATCCAACTCTTTTCCTCCGACTTGGGTTGATGGGTTCATATGGTAAAGCCTCCATTTCCGCGTCGCAGATTATCTCTTAACAAATCAACCATTACTATTATTACCACCATATCACAGTGATGATGTTCAGACTCGCTTTCATGTATAGCGTGACGTATCTCATGCAATAATAATCCCGGCTTCATGGTCGTTTTACTGTAAGTGTGAGCTGACTTCACAACAGCCTATTTACGCCCATGTCGCAGGACGGCCTAGCCGCAAATTTAGGGTGCAGGGCGTAGGCCAGACCGAGGGAAAAAATCCCACGTTTTGGCCAAAAAACATGTCATTCACGCAGCCTGATCAAACATCGATTCCTCAGAATTTGCTTGCCAAAGGCTCTTATTTTAAAATAACATTACCTCAGTGATCCCGCGCATGCAGCCAAATATAATCAATAATATAATAGGCTATAATAGGCTACAGTAACAGCGAGCCTATTCATAATGCTCAGTGAAATAGCCACACCATCGCTTAATACTCGAATCGTTCTCCAATAAATTGCATAATTTGGAGGTCACATTCCATGACCAAATTTACCATTTATCACAATATCTATTTACAATTCTCCGCCCGCCAGACGGGGCGGCGTTTTCCTCACAGACTTCTCCTGCTTGAACGCCAAAGCCCACTCAGACAGCAAAAGTGCCAGCACCATCACACCCGCGGCCATTTGGCTGCACCCGGACCCTTGGTTAGAAGCTGCGCGCATCAACTATGGTGTATTTTCTTCCACAAACAGTTTTTTCATAAGCGTCAAATTACTGTTGATTCTATTTATATACTATACTCTTACATATTACCGTTTCACTGTGCCAGGCGTCCCTGCACACTGAAACTTCTTTGTTTCATTTTCACTCACTTTACAAATCAAGGAGTGTGACTAATTATACAACCTATTTATCCCTTTCTATTATATAGAAAATGTTCCCCTATATCTAAGGATCATTTACATTCACTCTCTTCTTCTCAAACTTACAGCAAAGTTATGGATCATAAAGCAGTATAACACAATAATACAAAGGAATACTAATCCAAAGTGACCTAATCTTGCATTAGGTTCACCTTGTTGTTTAAATTTATAGCATAAACCTTTGTGTCTAATTTACATAGCAACATAAATTGGAAGAATCTAAAATTCAACTCAAAATATGGATATTGATATTACTATTAATATTACTATTATTCATATTAACTACAATTCTGTGTTATTTCTTCCCCAATAAAAATAATCTTTTATGATCTTTTCTATAGCTGATTTTTCACAATTCATAATATAGCAAAACCTTCAGAGCTATATTACAATAAAACACAAAAACCTGAGCATTAATGCCCTCTGTACAAAGCGGACTTCCCCAGAACACGCCGGTTCTGTATATATACATATTTTCGCTATGGTCTTGGAAAATTAGTATTATCATAATAATAATGTACTATTTTCTTCCATGCATTCGGTCTGACAATGGTCTTGAGATTAATCACTTCTCTCACACGTGCTCGGTCATGGGCAATGGTCTTGGGTTTAATTACGTCCCTCACACGCGCTCGGTCCCTTTGGCAGATGTTTTAAAGTACATCTCGCCTACAAATCTTTCCAAAATATCAAAACACGTGTCTGACCAGCTTTGTACCGGTTCCTAAATTTGATTGATAAATTACAGCATTTGTGGAATCCAGTTAGTGTAACAATAATTTAGAATAGCCAATGCAGATATTTTTATGAAAAAGGTAATCCGTAAACCCTTTATTGATATTTTCCCGGGATTTGTTACCCACTGTTCTCCGAAATGCTGATCAGAAAGCTTACTTTTTTCTCTGGATCGCGGAGGGGTCATCATTTTGACGGAAAGGATTTTTCTGTGCCTCGCTCAACCTAGTTAAAACTGCCCACTCCAATCAGAAGGTGTGACATATGTTAATACCTTTCCAGCGTGTCCAATTATTCCAGATATATGAAAAACCAATACAACAAGCAATTCTGATCTTTAGAACATTATTTTATATAGAGAATATTGCATAGTGGTACAAAGCAGGTCAAGTTATATATTACCCCATTCAGAGATCTCCGAGGTGAATTTTCAGTGGTCCTTCCCAACAGCAAAATATGTAGCAGGTCAAAAAAGACCCCTGAAAACCGACCAATTCTAATATTTTGCGTGGGCTTTTAAAGTGCATTTCCTTGGGGGCGTTTGTCTTCCGGTGAAGGCTGGTCTCTCCCCGAAGGTTCCTCCTCCATCTAGTGACACCCTTCACTGCTGGGCTGGTATTGGTGGTCATACGATCTCTCCTTCTGACACTCCTACTTGGCAGGCGTGTTTTCTCCTCCTCCTCTTGGTCCGCATCATGTGACCTGGCTCTTCCACTGGAGGTCACAGCACTAGCCCTCACTTGAAATAGTCATAAACTTCCCTGTCTACCAAAGCAACTGTCAATATATTTACTTTAAATTCCTATTTTCAACTCCTATAATTTGGTCAGCTAATTTAGCTATTTACCTATTAGAAATCCTATAGCACTTTATCTATGGTTTACTCTTAGACTAGACAATCTAATTCTACATCCTAAATAACATCAAATTCAGCTAATCAGTCTGAAGCTGGAAAAAACATCATACAGCTCAAACATACTATCTCTTAGTCTAAAACCACTCTATGAGTGTAAAAAGAGAAGAGGATAGTTCCTTAAGTTAAATTCAACAAATCAGAGAAAACCTCACCCTGTTTAATCAGGATGAGGAAACTCTTATCAATTACCAATTATCAACTAATTTGACGGCTACCTGCCAATTCGGTCGGCAGATTCAACTTTAATATGACCACTATTTTTGACTATACATTTATTTTCCATTCTATAGTTGCAGTAGTATCAATAGGCTAATATTTATCTAAATATTATATAGCACTCTCCTTGTGTATCAAGTGGGACAAATTGAAGTTGTTCACAACATCAGACTCTCCTCTCATTGGTGCTGTGTCCTTGTGCATATCTTCTCTTCTCTGGGGAAAAATCAGCGCATCTAATGTATGCTCTTAAACTTTATTTCATAAGATAACCAGTCATCTCTCTATTACCACTTCACATTACACTGAGCCTCTATCTTCCCAGAGACCAAAAAGCCTATTCGAACCCGGGCCCCTCTTCTCTTATGGGCTGTGTCCCATCCATTGTTTAGACACACCGGATAGCAGGCCCCATCTCCTTTGGGGGAAAGGTGAACGCATTGTAAAACATCATTTATTACTCCAAAATACACATTGCTGTTCTTCCTCTCCACTGGTCCCACAGAGGAATGGCCCCATGTCGGCAGATCTCCGTGACCTCTGCTCCAAAGTTAACCTACCATGGCCTACATGACCGTCTGGTAAAACCTTTTAGGGAAAAAAACCGTTAACTGCGACATCCTTGCACAGCTTATCCGTTTCCCAGACCTGCCATAAACAGAGCTTAAAATAACAGCTTGTCACACACAGAGCATTGTTTCTCTCCACTGAACCATCTGATGGTTAAAGGCCAGCATGTCTCCTGGCAGAAAGGGAGAAAGTTTATTTAAACACAAACTCACAGCAGCTCACTCAGGGTACTAGAACAGAACATGTATAACAGAATAAAAGATATATTTGAATTAATGATAAGATCATCTCTGAAATTGCATATTTTCACATCAGCTTGGCCTCCCTGCTGAGGTATCCGCCTCTCCTGCTGAATCCAATCTGGACTTAATGAAGAAATGTTTGGTTATTGATTAGGAGAAATGGAGATCTTTACTGAATACCAAGGATCTGAGGAGAGAAATCCTATCACTCCACACACAGGTGTCAGTACATACACACACGCACGCACGCACACACACACACACACGCACACGCACACACACACACACACACACACATACTAAAATGGCCACCACGGCTGTACTTCATCTCCCAGAGTGCCTCACTCACTCACTTGTGGATTGTGCCATGTGGGTGGGAAGATGGGTGGAGCTATGGGTATAAAAGAAGTGCAACTGTAATCCAGGTCACCAATGGTTACCATGTAAACATTAAAGTGGGCAGAAACATGTAGTAATGCAATGTGACTGACACCCCTATCAGCCAATCAGAGTGGGCTGTGTGGTAGAGCTCTGTTGATTAGCTGCAGCAGGTGCCCTGAATCACTGAGATGAGGGTGACTGTAGGAAGCAGAGCTGCAGGTTTGTGGAGCTGGTTTTAACATTTTACAATCAATTCAATCTATAATGTTTGAACTTGAAGTGATTGGTTGCGCCCTTACTGATCTGTAGATATCCACCGTGCCAATGGTGCCAATACTTGACAGAAACCTGTTGAATCTAAACTCTGAAGCTGAATTGGTGAGTTATTGTTTGTGTGTTTGCATCCCCCCCCCACACACATTCTTGAAGTAACTTGTCCAACACTGACACACACACACACACACACACACACACACACACACACACGCACGCACACACAAAACACACACACACACACACACACACACACACACACACACACACACACACACACACACACAGCCATAGCCCCTGGTGCAAGAGATGAGCCAGGGAATGGGATTACTCTCACAAAAAACTACACTTCCCAAGATGCAGCAGCAAAATGGCCACTCATTACCAGATTGAGAGCACCTGAAGAGGAATGAAGGCTCTCAGTCATACATTCAAACAAACAGGCAGCAACCAGAAGCACCAAGCTCTACTCAGAGTTTAATTCCAAAGACGCCAATGGTCGGTGAATATGTTTACATTCCTGTTGTTTTAAAATGCTGCTTAAATGTTTGATGCAATGCTGCTTAATTTATTTGTTAAATTGCTAAAGTTCAATTGGAAGGAACCATTGCATTGCAGCACTGATTTCATTTTTGTGTTTGCATCTTTGAATTCATATTGTGTTTTAGTTTAATAAGTTAAAAGCATAAGTTAAAAGCATAAATTACGAAAGAATAACACAAAGTTAAAAATGTTAAATTTATGTTTAAAACGCTACTAAAAATGTGGACATGAATGTACCATGTTAACACATTGACTGCCAGCCGTTTTTTTTTGCTGTAGGTAGCTTTTGCCAAGCCGTTTTTTTTGAGGATTCTGGCTCATTTTACAAGAGCCGAGGATTCTTTTCTGCTTGGAGTTTGTCAACACAAAGTTCACAAAAGTACTAATAGAATGTGTGCTTTCTCTGTCTAAAAGAGTTAGTTTGTAGAGTTAGTAGTTATGTAGATATTAGCCGTTGAGTACAGCATGGTTTTAGCGTGTGAGACAGGAAGCTGAGATAATCGCAGTTTTGTGAAATTCAATCAAACACGCAGAACAGTCACTTTAACCATTTATTTTTGGCATCAGTGAGAGATCAGACATCCAAACAATATAGTTCCGAACGCCCTCTCCTTCAACTCCTCCCTCCGTGGGCGTGTCTAGTGGCTTTCAGCCTGCGTTTGTCACAAGTGAGTGCTCTGCTGCTGGGAGCCTGGCAGGGAGTTTGAGCAGCCTGCCTCCCTGGCAGCGAGTGTGGATACTGTAGGTCTCACTCGTCTCTTGGGTTTGAGAGCCCCGATGAAGCCCCGTGCGACTCTAGGCTTTATGCTGCCCACCATGGACAGTAGCCACACAGTCCATTTCAGGAAACCCCCACCGCAGCAGCGCGAAACCGTCCCCGCCTACAGTATGAGAATGAGGCTCGTTCGTTTCTGACTGTAAAATCGCCAAGCCATTTCCTTGATTTCCTTCCTTGGAGGAAGCAGCCGCGGGAGGCGGCTGCTTTTGGTTGACTTTATATCTGTCGGGAGAGGACCGTCGCCACCTAGCTGGTCGGTAAAATAGATTATACACATTCAATACTTCCAATATCTCCATAGGAGACGTGGGGGGCATTGATCCACGTAGCACCGTCAAAAAAAAAATATATATATTTTTTGACGACTCAACTCGTCGGTGGCAGTGAACAGCTGGATTGTGTTTGACGACTCAACTCGTTGTTGGCAATTAACGTGTTAAAAAAGGTTTAAAAGACCTGGTGAAAAAGAGCCGATCTACAAGCTTGTAGATCAGCTATTTTTCCTTATTTTTCTTTATCCCATTTAAATGGCTTGAACGGTTAATTCATTTAATGTTTAACTCATTGAGTGCCAGCCACTTTTGGAGAACGGACGCTCCCAGTGCCAGAGTTTCAGGGCGTTTTCAGTGATTTCTCGAGGCCCACAGAATATTGTGTGATATTACTATGTAAACACCGAACACGCACAAAGAACGAGCTGACTCTATTGTATCATCAGCAAAAAAAAGTTTATTGATACCATTTTCCCTTCTTTAGTTATCAGCCGGAGAAGATAGGTCGTTTTGAGCAAATACAGGTGTTTCAAATTAGAAGCTGAGTTATTCCGCCTTTTGTGAAATTAAGCATTTCAAGCACATTCACTGAGTCTGAAGCTAATATTTTCTGATGTAGTGACGTGGTGTAGTTGTGTGGTGCCTGCGTGCCCCACCCCCCTCTCCCCCCCCTCAGCTGCAAACTCCTCCCCACACTAACACACAGACTAACACGCACCCAGTCTATTTTCGGAGCCTCCGTTTTTGTGCGCCGGCTCCCAGCGCGACACAGAAGAGCCAAACCGGACTGCTGAGAATGCTTTGGCCCTTCGGCGTCGGGTGCTGCTTTTCTGGCGGCTAATCGTGTGGAGAAACTATACAGACAGAGACAGAGAGGCTCAGTTGTGGGCGCGGATTGACTGCTGTTCGCAGCCAATGTCAGCTCCAGACAGAGCAATCTATATGGCTCTGGCTGCAGCATGAGCGGTTTCTTTTTCATCACGGGGCTTTTTCCTGCTGTTTTCCGGACCTTTCTCTAATCTGGAGAGCACTGTCGCCACCTAATGAGTCCGTAAAATAGGTTATACACCTTCAATAGCTACAATATTTGTACAGGAGATGCCTGAGGCTTTGATCCACGTCCCACCGTCAAAAACGCATTTGACGTCGATCGACGTCCTTGGCACTCTACGTCACTATTTACTTTGACGTCGATTGACGTCCTTGGCACTCAATGAGTTAATTAAAATGTTGGCATTAATTAATTTGACATGAATTTACATTAATAATTTAATTTAAATGGTGACAATTTATTTTTTGTCTAAAGGACATGTAATTGAAGATAGAACATTTATTGTTTGAAAATATTATTTGTAAAATGGCCATGTTGTTAACCTTATTTTCTCTGTGTCTTTGAAGGTTTTCAACCTGATTATCACCCAACCAATGAAGCCAACCAATCTTGAAACACAGTTGGAAAATAAAACTTGATTGAGTTGGAAATCTTGAGTTGTAACATGTGACCTTTGGAGTACAACTAGAGAGAGACTTGACATTATTGATTGTAAATACAGGTAATGAATCTGATTTGGAATGGTACCAGCGGTTCCACCCATGCACATTTGGAATATTTTACCTCTAAACCAGACCACTCCAAACAGGAGTCAGTTCTGGTGAGCATGGTGCATTAATAACACCCTCTTGATGGGAGGATATGACGACATCGTCTGTGTACTGTACCTCTGAACGGGGTCACCGGATCTCAACCACGCACGCACACACACACACACACACACACACACACACACACACACACACACACACACACACACACACACACACACACACAGACACACACACACACACAGACACACACACACACACACACACACACACACATATATACACATACACACACACACACACACACACACACATACACACATATACTCACACATATACACACACATATATACACACACACATATACACACTTATACACACACATATACACTAACACTACTATTACTACTGCTACTACTGCTTGAACCCCGTCAGGTCACCAGATCTCAACCAAACTTTGTGTACTTGTGCACATACCAACTCTGACTAAATGTGCAATTCAGTGTCTATATTATCTGACATACACCCCCCAAGTCACCGGAAGCTGGAACCCCGCATCGCCACTTGCGGCTATATTTATTATTATTATTATTATTATTATTATTATTATTATTATTAACTTGTTTAAAAACATATAGGCATGTAATTCAAGATAAGTCTGCCTTTTATTTCATATTTCATAGAGTTCAAATAAGACTTTCTGAGCATGACCAGTTTGACTTGTTTAAATTTAAAAACATATAGGCCTGTAATTCAAGTCTGCCTTATTTCAATTGGTTTTTAGCCCTAGTTGCACTTCTGTTGCACTTTTTTGTTCATTTGAGGTTTATAACAGTGCATGAAGGCATTGTGTATTAAAGCAGCTACGAGCAACTTTTTCGATTGTTATTAAACAGTATAAATTTAATATCAATGCATCACATCTTACCTCTAATAGTAGACGAGACCAACGCAGAGTTGTCTCGCTTGAAGCCCGAGTGAATCGGCCAGTGTTTGCAGCAGCCACTTCGGCCATAACCACAAAATAACTTCCAAAAAACCTGTTAGAATATAACGAGAGATGTTCGCGAGAGTATGCATGGCGTTCACATTGTTTATGCTATGTTGCTAGGCAGCGCGAATGGGTGAAGGCAGGCAGCTGCGTTTCACTTTCGGGTTTCACTTCCGCGTTTATCCGGTCCGGCGGTAAGGAGAGAGAGAGAGCCCCCTGTTGACGCGAGTTTAGACAGACACAGACTTAATAATCATCTAAGGGAGCAATCTCCGATTCACACGGCTTTGGTCTCAGCTACTATTATAGGTAAGATGTGATGCATCAATATTGTAATTATACTGTTTAATAACAATCGAAAAAGTTGCTCGTAGCTGCTTTAAATTAATGCGCTATTTTTTGTGCAATAAATTTGAGTGGTTTAAAAAAAAATCTGAAATTTGGGTCGCGACTTCATGACAAGGAAAATAGTGGGTCCTGAGGCTACACCAGTTGAGAACCACTGATCTAGAGCAGTGGTATGTGTATAATCTAGAGCAGTGGTACGCAGCCTTCCCCAGGAGACATTGACAAAAACAAAAGCTTTGAAAGAGCCACAATCCAAGTCCCTTTCCTCCCATTATTTTATTAGAGTTGTATTTATTTATTTTAAGTAGCCGCATGTGGCTCTAGAGCCTCGGGTTGAGTATCACTGATCTAGAGAATGAGTGATATTGTACCAGCCTTAAGCTATACTCTGTATTCCTCCGCTTGCAAGCTATATTCATCTGAGACCAACCTCTGACTCCAGAATCTTTATTCCAGTATTTTACATCATGCAGTGTCAACTTTTGACCATTAAAGCTGTTTGGCATATCATGTCTACTAAAATGTACTGACTGCATTTGTAGTCAATTCTAAATACTTGAGGGGAAAGGGTGGGCATTGGACCTTTGTAGACCATATTACAGTAGCTATCATTTAGCACAATTTTATAGCTGATATCCATCCATACCTTAATTGCCTGGAGAGTTTGGTCTTCACCTGCTTTATTTGTAAAGGGTCTTAAGTGTATGATTTGGTGCTGTATAAATGCAATTGCCTGACTTATATTTTTTAATTCAGCAAATCAATAATCTAGCTGTGTTCAAAATCAAATTTAGTATCTAAACAATTGACACATATTCAAATAGTATTTGTAATTTACTTTGAACAAACATATCTAATACATGTGGCAATGCATATTTTGAACAAGCATATGAAATACATGCGGCAATAATACATATTAGGAAATGTAAACCTTAAAAAAAAAAAAGACCAAACTGTCTTGTCTTATCCCAACTCTGCATCATCTATTCAAATTGCTCTTGCCAGAACTACCTTTTGTATAATAATCAATTGACCGATGACCAAAAGGGTGGACAGGGTGGAGTGACCTGACACGGCCTAGAGTGTGTTCTATTGAGTGTGATCAATAGAACACATGAGAACAGTCAGTCAGGTAGACAGGCAGACAGTGAGACAGACAGACAGACAGTCAGTCAGGTAGACAGACAGACAGTCAGGTAGACAGTGAGACAGACAGTCGTGCAGACAGAGTCAGAAAGTCAGTTAGTCACTGACTGAGGTAGGCTACTGACTGTCTGTCTCACTGTCTGTCTATCTGCTGACTGACAGTCAGGTAGACAGATTGACAGACAAAGAGACATGCAGACGGTCAGACAGACAAGCTAGCTAGTCGCTACGTTATACTGTACAACACCACAACATGAGCGGCAGGTTTGCCTCAAATATAACAGCTGAAAGCTAACGTTAGCTTGCAAGCTAACGTTAATGTAACATTACATAAACATCTGTTTTAGCTGATATAAGTTTGAAAGCATGGCCACATGGAGAGGACAACATAAAAACGACAAACAACATAAAAAACCAGAAAGCTGCAGAGCGGCACTGATCTCAGAGTATGTTTGTCCATTGTCAAACAGTTCATGGATCAAGTTATGATAAGGTTCAAGTGCGGCCATAACTGCAATAAGTTGTCAAAACGTAACAAGCAAACTTCAGACCATACAACTCCTCTCTTCCTGTTTTCTGAGACTGAAACTTCCGCGGAAATGTCGCGCATGCGCCTCCTCCTCTCCTCGTTTTCCCAGCATTCACGGGGGTTTTCCGTTTTGGTTTTAAAACGGAAAAAGAAAAAAACAAAACCGTTATTTGGTTTTTCCGATTTGGTTTTGAAACGGAAAAACGAAAGAACACAACATACACGGATTTCCCAAGCTAGTCCGAGTGTAATCAGACCTTTTATTGCGCAATTGTATAACATCTTGTAGAGATCAGATGTTATACAATTGTCCACCACTGCAGAGTCATAAAAAAAAAAAAAAAATGTAATGACAATTGATTTCTCAAATATAAAACTCATCTATAAATGAGCAGGCACCGCTCATTTGTGCCACTCTGAAAAACCTCCCTAGGATGAACAGCCCTCACTGTACAAGAGGGTTAAAATGTGGAACTCACTGCCCAGTGCCCACACACAGTAAACAGGATGGGAGCATTTTAAAACCAATGTGTCCGTGGGTGTTGGGGTGATGACCTATGTCTTCTTTGTGTATGATTGATTGTTGTTTTATGACTGACAATTGTTTGACTGACCGATTTTATGATTTTATAATTGTTTATGTTTATTGTGTATTTTACTGTATTTTACTGCAACCCTGCTTTTAACAGGTGCTTTTAATAGCATCTAGGGACGGGCATTGCAAATTAGCTCAGGCTATTATTAAATGTTGTGATACATGACATCAGATGTCTTTGATGTTATATTGTGTATCTGTCCCTAATCAAATAAATGATAAATGAAATGAAAATGAAATGAAAGAAGAAGAAGAAGAAGAAGAAGAAGAAGAAGAAGAAGAAGAAGAAGTAGGAGAAGGAGAAGAAGGAGGAGGAGGAGGAGGAGAAGAAGGAGTAGGAGGAGAAGATAAAGAAGTAGAAGAAGAAGGCTCCCTCTTCTTCTGATATTTTCCTTCATCTCCGTTCATCAGAAAGAGTTTGTCTCGGTCTGAGCGGTCGCAGGTTGAGTCTCCGCCAGCCTCCCACAGTGCCTCTGCTTTGAAACAAATTGAACATGCTGGCCAAACTCAATATTGCAAGTCACGTGATGCCCTGCAGCCCAGAAACAATTTTTCCTTTCCACTTACATGGGGAAAGAAGCAGTTATACAATTCTGGGAACATTTGTTCTGTGTGTCTCAAAGTCGAAAACGACTCTTTGAATTATCAAGTGAGTAAATTTTTCTCGAGAATCCACCAAGAGGCGTTTTCTGGAGCTCCCTCTCTTTCTATGGCTCTGGCCACTATAACTCTGGGTCTGGGCTCGCTCGTGAACACAAGCAGACATGCCACATGACTTTGGGCTACACATCACGGAAGGAAAACACTGCAAAACAGCCCTACTCAAAACAAGCAAAATAATCTTAAATCTAGACAAATTTTCTTATATCAAGCAAAACATTCTGCCAATGGGGTGAGCAAATTTTGCTTGACTAGAATTCTTAAAACTAGCAAAAAATTCTAGCCACTGAAAGACCATACTGGGCCTTAAAACTAGACAAAAATGCTTAAATTTAAGCAAGTTCTGCTTAATACAAGCAATGAAAACTGTGTTATTTAAGAAAGATTTCCTTAAATTGCGTTTTTGGTTTCTTGATGCTGACTTTGAGAATTTCTATCTTAAATCTAAGATGCATAATTAGCTAAAAAAAAGCTTACAATAAGACACAATTTCTTCAATCAGCATAATGAAAATAAGTGAATTTGTCTTAAATTAAGGCACCAGAAGCATTCTTATTTTCATCATTTTTATTTTAGCAGCTGAACAAGGAGGCCCAATTCCCTTATGGACCCAACAGCATATTTTCTTTTTTAATAAAATAACCTTTCAAAAAATGTAAAACCTAGACTGGTAGAACATAGAAACCGTAGTTTTTATTTAAAATGCGGAAAGATCTGTACCTGCTGTTTTGTCAATAATTTAAACATTTGGACGGGGGTCAGGATACAAAGTTAACCTTGACAAGTCAGTGGCAATGCCCCTAGGGAGCACTACTGAACCCCCTATTACTATAAACTTCCCCTTTCGATGGTCCACAACAGGACTTACCTATCTAGGGATAACGGTCATACCAACTTGAAGGACATGTTTAAGTTGAACTTTTCCCCTGTCTTAAAAAAAATTCAAAACGATATTATTAGATGGATGGATCTACCGATCTCATGGATTGGCAGAGTCAATTTGATTAAAATGAATGTTCTTCCCCGCTTACTACACCCAATGCAAATGCTTCCTTTATGGATCACGAAGCAGATGGTTAAGGGCCTACAGAGAGATCTCACAAAGTTTGGCATGGTAAAAGACCAAGGTTGAAGACACTGGAACTTCCTATAGAGAGGGGGGGTTAGGACTTCCTAATGTGTTGTTTTATAATTGGGCCTGTCATGCTCGTATTATAGCTGACTGGATTCAAAATTATTTTAAGGGGGATAAGGCCCATTATGGATGAATGGTGTTGTGCACCTTTAAACCTCCTTAGTCTATTAACCGGTGGTAGAAAGCAGATTACAACCAACATGAGATATAACCCAGTGATATACAACACAATCAAGGTCTGGAGAGAGATGGTGACCTATACAGGGAGGAAGGGGTTTTCATCTGCTCTGACTCCTATAATTGGTAATAAGACCTTCCCCCCAGGTATCGACAACAGCATATTTGACTTATGGCATAAGAAAGGTATTAGAGTTGTTGGTGATTTATTTTCAGAAGACACTTTAATGTCATTTACACAGATTAAAACTAGGTTTGGTATACCCGGCACACATTTTTTTGCATTTCTGCAGGTTCGCCACTTTGTACAAACAGACACCTCATTACCCCCTGATGGTCCATTGTTTAGTCCTCTGGACACATGCAGGGTTTACAGAAACCAAAGGTTTCATTTCCTATTTTTATCAAGCGTTGGATTCATGGAACAAACATAATATTGAGCATGTTCAGTCAGTATGGGAAAGAGATCTGGGGATTAAGTATGAAACAGGCTGAGTGCATTTCTGCTTGTCATAAAACATTTGTCTGTAATAAATTTAAGGAAACCCAATATAAAATCTTACATAGACAGCACAGAACACCGCAGATTTTTAACAAATTTCATCCTGATAGATCCCCTTTTTGTAACAAGTGCAAAACAGAGATTGGTACGTACCTGCATTGTATGTGGCAATGTCCCATCATTTGCAACTTCTGGTCATTAGTGACAAAATAATTAAATTTTGATCTTTGTAACCAGAATTGAAAAAACACCTGGTTTGTTCCTGCTTAATCTGCCTGATAAGAACATGCCACTTACGGCTTCTAATCTACTGCTCTTCCAAAAGCTTGTTTTCTTGGCCAAAAAGTGTATTCTTTTCAACTGGATTATGGACAAGCCTCCTACAGTCACCCAGTGGTACCAACAAATATTTAAGGTTTTACCAATGGAGAGACTTTGTGCTAGGGCCAAGGGTGACCTAAAGATCTTTAACAGGATATGGAATCCTTTGACCAATCACCTGCCAGATGATCTCCTTGCTCTTATGCAGGGAGACAGTTAATTTTGGGGTCTTCGGGGCGACCACATGGGACGCCCTGTTTCATTTCAGTTCAGTTGAAAAGAAAACCTCATGTTTGCGCATCTTTGATTTTTTTTTGTCTGGGTTTATCAGCGATTTATGACATCAAGTGTTGTAAAAAGGAATCTATTATGAACTAACAGGGACTTGGTTGTATACATTATATTATCTCTGCTGTATGAATGTGATTGTACCATACGAATCTAAGCAGTTAGAAATGATCTTAGGGCTGGGGGGACAGGAAGGACCTTTTTTTTTTTCTTTTCTTTTTTTTGTCTTGTTTTGTTTTTAGGATGAGTTGATTGCTGTTTTTGTTTTGTTCTGGTTGTCTTGTTTAAAAAAAATGAATATTAGGGGAGTACTGGGACTATAGATGTTTCTGTACCACTGTCTTGGAATGATACTGTCTGAACTGCTTCCCTGATTCTTTGTCTAAAAAAAAAAAAAAAAAAAACGTAGTGGGGGAAACTACAACACATGATTGTTACAACACAGAATTGAGAAGCTCAGACAACAATTGAAGAGGTTTGAAGACATTTTCTACAGTGATGGCAGACCATTTCCCCCCCAAAAAGAACACTCACAGTGTAATTTCCTGGTGAGTTGGCAGGCTTGATCTGTGTCGTCTCAATGTCTTACACACGGGCAGTGATCAGCAGCGTAGCACGGGCATGAATTGTCTCTCAACATCCACTGGATGAACATCAGATTAGCGTAGGCCTCCACAGCAACAGTCCAACGAATGATGCAGGCAGGAGAACTCTCACAGCAACAGTCCAATGAACCACAGGTGATGCAGGCAGAGACCTCTCAACAGCAGCCAGATAAGCAGAACGTCAGGCAAGGTACACATTGCCTACAGGCAGTCAGATGAACAGAAAAAGTAAGTCTTCATACTGGTGTGGATAATCTCATCACCATTTGCAGAAACATGCAGTAGCATCATGGGTCTGTAAACTTCATAAAAATTTGTTAACCACATTATCTATGGTAAATGTTCACAGTCATGAAAGCAACCTCTTATTTTACATGCCAGCAGGGTTCGTAGCTTTTTAGGAGTAAAATTCAAGCACTTTAGAGTGCTGAGAGAAGATGGTCACCATCATGACGTGGGGCTGAGCGGAATGGAAAAAGTTTGGTTTGGGGGGGGGGGGCGTGGTAGCATGTATCAAACACAAGAAATGTGATAGGAAACAGCTTTAGCTATGAGGCAGTCAAAATAGTGGTCGCACCGTCGTCAATCACTGTGGGTGATTTATTTTACAAGTGGCAACTAGTCATATCTGACTAGTTTTAAACGTATTTCTCCCCACAAAAGTTTGATAGCCTATGTTTCCTAAATAAACGTTTTGAATCCATTTATTTCTCTATAGTCCATTCTTTATAGCCTCTATAGTCGTAGTCGATCTTATTTATTCCAGTGTTGTCATTACGAGGCCGATTTCGCAGCAAGAATATTTAATTGGTCGGCACGTCGTTCTCGGTAAAGGACGCTTTCGTTATTGAAACAGACAACATGCATGCATGCTCCTACTGTAGCCTATATCTGCATTTGCAGAAAATCATGAACCCATATCTTCTGGACATTGCCTTGATGAAAAAACAACGTAGCGTTAGCTAAAAGTAATAAGTGCGACAACTTGAATCTCCCACAAACGTTAGGCTTTGTTTTTCTGACATGGTAGCAAGCAAGCAACGCAGCAGCGTCCCTCCTGATGCACTGGACCTGGCTGCCTGCAACTGCAGTCAAGCCAGCCCTCACCTCGGAAAGCACAGTCATTCTAGCCCCCACTTAACAATTCAAGCCGTTTTTGCAACACTTGAGGAAACCGTGAGTTTGCTCTTTGATATAAGCGATTGCCCGAACGATTCATTAATTAATAAACTAGCGAACGTGAAGTGAGTCACGAAGAGCCACACCCGCCCACTACGGACATATGCGGGTCATATCGTTCCACTGTTTAACATGACCAGCGCTTGCGTGGAAGCGGATCTTATACCGGCGGTCGAGGTAGATAAGATACGGAGTCGCGGGAGTGCGCGTAGGCCGGCTAATTGTTGTTTAACATGCAGGCCAACCGGCTAGGTGCAGGTTATAATACGGATTCCACTGCATGTTAAGAAGTGGCTTAAAATTATGACTATAAAAATATTTTTGGTTCACTGAGTGACTGTGTAGATTAAACATCAGATTATGTTGAATATCAAGCACTTTTCAAGAAGCATATTTAAAGTCAAGCATATTCCATGACTTTATATTTAAAGGAACACTCGAACATCAGTAGTAGTATATCAGAAAACTGTAAACGGTTTTGAAGTCTGTCATTTAATTTGACAGTTATTGAGTGTTAAAGTGTGGACCAGTGACATCACTGGTCCACACTAACTCAAATTAATAACTCATTAACTCAAATCAACTCTCAATAACTGTCAAACTATTCATCATTCATCTAGTTTGACAGTTATTGAGAGTTGATTTGAGTTAATGAGTTATTAATTTGAGTTAGTGTGGACACTTTAACACTCAATAACTGTCAAATTAAATGACAGACTTCAAAACAGTTTACAGTTTTCTGATATACTACTGATGTTCTAATGATACAAAGCTGGTTGAAAATGGGCAGAGTGTTCCTTTAAGCATTTTCAAAACTTTCAAGACTTTGTACGAACCACGATTAGTGGAGGGCTTGGCGGTAGTCACCCTGCCAGACTTGGTGGAGGGAGGTTTGTGGGGGTTCTTCGGGGGTCGCCCTCACTTTCTTTTGACCGGTGGCGGCTCGTCAGGTGCAGGTACCGGCACAGTGGAGGGGCCGTGGTCCAGCTCCATGCCCTCCTCAGCGCCTTTCTCCCCCCTCAACTAGTTCCTCCTTGTGCTCAACCATGTCAACTTCAGCCTGATCCTAGAGGGGAACATCGTCAGCACATAAAAGGCGAGTTTTTTAACCCATCTGTACTCCTCTGAGCATGCTATCCAAAAGTCATCCACGGATTGCGCACTTTGGAGCGCATCGCTGACCAGGGAGGCTGTTTGGAAATCAATCAGCTCCAGCTGAAATGCGGCCTTATCCAAAGAGGGGATGGTTTGTTTAGCTAGGGAGGAGAAATCCTCACTTTGGACAGTGAGTGGGTCACGGACAAAAGCGATGATGTCCCTCGGGATGGAGTAGTCCTCAAACCTGGACTTGAAGTTGTCCTGCTGTTTGATGAAATCCACCATCAGCCCTGTCACTCGTCCCCGTGTCTGTGATTTTAGTGTAGTGACGTGCAGGAGCCTGCCAGTTGATATGTCTGACTGGAACAACTCCAGTTTCCTGGTGAACGATTCCAGCTTTTCCACCAGGTCCACAATCGTTTTGCCTCTCCCCTGTAGCTGCAGGTCATCTGGTTCAGATGGCCAAAAATATCTGTTAAAAATGTTCCGTTGGACATGAACATTTCATCTTGTAGAAAGGCAAGGTGCTCGTCTGCAGCTCGCTTCTTGCTTAATCTCAGGAAGGCCTTCACCTCATTCAGTAGCGCACAGAAGCGCTCCAGTGCTTTACCTTTACTTAACCAGCGCACGTCGTTGTGGAGCAGCAAGTCATCATCAGTGGCCTCCTCTGACTCAGCCACAAGTTGTCGGAAAAGACGATGCTGAGTGCTTGATGTACCCCTGATAAAATTAATGACACGCATCACCTTATCCATAACCCCCTTTAGCTCACCACTGAGCCTGGCGCACAGGACACTCTGGTGAATGAGACAATGCAATCCGTGCATTTGAGGCGCGATCTCCTTCAATCTGCTCACCAGACCTCTGTGCTTTCCAACCATGGCAGGTGCCCCGTCTGTCACGATGAGGTTGATTTTCTCATATGACAATGAATGCAGCGTGAACAATTCCTCCAGTTTGGTAAATAGAATGTCTGCAGTGGTTTTCCCCTCTAATGGAATTAGAGACAGCAACTCCTCCCTGAACTCCTTCCCATCAAAATATCGCACATAGACACACATTTGGCTTACATCTGTGTTGTCGGTGCTCTCATCAATGGCCAGAGAAAAGTAATTGGCCTGACTCAGACCACTGATAATGACTCTATGCACAGCATCCGACAGCGCCAGACAGCGGACCGCGCAGAGAGAGGCACCTGTTTCATAGAGGCGATCACACGATCCATTGACTTATCAGTAGCCAGCTCCTCCAAAACTGCCACCATCACATCTTTAAAAACCTCTGCGTCAGTGAATGGTTTGTTGTGCCGGGCGAGCACCCATGCTGCTTTAAGGGACGCACTTGTGACTTTTTGCTGCGCTGTGAGGCCTCGTACCAGGATCTTGCTGCTGTGTGCATATCCTGCTGTCAGTGCTTCAAGTTTCTGCTTGCGTACCCCTGTCTGGAGTGGATATGCATCTTTGAAGTTGCCATGCTTCGTGTCGTGGTGCCGTCGGATATTGTATTCTTTACAAACTGCAACAGCCTCGTTGCAGATGAGACAGACTGGCTTGGCATTTATAAAATCAGGTAGGATGAACGCATACTTTTCCGTCCACTCTTCTTTGTAAGTCCTACACTTGCTGTCAACTTTCCTTTTCATTGCTTTGGACAGTGACATTTTGTCTCGCTAGCTAGCTAGTGTCTTGCTCTCTCTGCACACAACGTGATCTCCAGCGCAAACAAGTTAGGAAGTATCGTGAGAAACGTTACTAAAGGATAGCCCAATCCTGAGAGTGGGCTAAATGTCCATAAAATAATTAATATATTAGTTAGGCCCAAGTATTTATTTTTCAAAACGGAAATTATTTATGTATTAAAAGACAGTCTGTGTAAGTGGGTGATTTAAAAAAAAAGTCACGTTTGGTAGGGAAAAAAACAGGTTTCGCCTGATGATGTGATTTTGGCGCGCCATTCAGTTGCCCAAAAAAATTTGGCCCGAGGCCAAACTTAGTTGCCCCTTTTTGCTAGCCCCGCCGCATCCTCACGATGCATCCTCCACCACCCACATCCCCTTAGCCACTCCCCCTAGCCAACCCCTCGAACCCTGACTCTCTATACGACCTTCCAATCCCTACGTCTCACCCTGCCCTCTTCCCTCACCCCTTGCCTCCCAACACCACAACCCCCTAGCCACCTCTCAAATCCAGACTATATGACATTCCTATATGGCCGATTTTCCCTAGTCCCATCCCCTCCATTGAACCTAATCAGATCGGATTCGCACCAGACAAACAAAGAGACGGCCGCAAAAACATAACCTTGGCATACTATAGGTAATTTTCAGATTTCAGATTTGGAACCAAAAAACAAAATGTAATCAAATTGGGGTCGGCTGTGTGGACTAAATTAGGAGAAAAGGGTTGAGAATCACTGTTGTAAATTATTTCCAAGTCATCTTTTGCATTGCAATTTCTTGTTACTTATTGGCCAACAAGAGCTGATACATGAGAGCTACTCCGGCTGGCTCATGCTTGATTGTCTATATAAGAAAATAACCTAAATCAAATCAGTTCATTAAACCTAGAGGACCTGAACTGGCATGAGCTCTGCTGTCATTTTTCAAAGGATCATCTTAAACTGTGTTTTTCCAGTTTACCAGACCGTGGTTCTCTTAATTGTAAGTCATGTTTGATTGATTGATGAAATGTGAAGCAACATGTTCTTTATCCGTAAATATGCGATTGCAGTCAGATTGACAGCCACTCTGAATAAAAAAGACAACATGAATGGTGTAATTTCATCATTTCTTAACACATTCACTGCCAGCAGTTTTTTTTTACTGTAGGTAGCTTCTGCCAAGTTTTTTTTTTTGAGGATTCTGGCTCATCTTTCAAGAGCCGAGGATTATTTTCTGCTAAGATTTTGTGAACACAAAATATCTCAAAATAACTAATAGAATGTGTGCTTTCTCTGTCTAAAAGAGTTAGTTTGTAGAGTTAGTAGTTATGTAGGCATTAGCAGTTGAATACATCATGGTTTCAGCGTCTGAAAATTTAAGCTGAGATAAATGGCTTTTTGTGAAATTCGATAGAACAGTCACTTTAACCATTTATTTTTGGCGTAAGACGTCAGACATCTAAACAATAGTTTTGAACAGTAATTTCCTCCATAGCAGCAGGAAACCCCCCTCTCCTTCAAACTCCTCCCTCCGTGTGTGTTTTCCTCCTCCCTCCGTGGCTGCAGCGGTACAAGCGAGGCTCTGCCTGTCTGTGCTGCCTGGCTGCTGGCGGCCGCTCTTTGGGCGAGTCTGCATGGGGCTCGTTCGTTTCGGATGAGCTCAGCTGGAATGAAGCTGCGTGCGATTGTGGGCTTTCTGCCGGTGTTTCAAAGTGTGTTGCACCCATAATCTATTATGCAAATTTGCAATCCCCCACCGCCAGCTCCCAGCGCGAAAGCGAAAGCGTTTTCGCCAATCCATTTTACAGTATGAGAATGGTTTCCTCGCGCGTTCCCCTGCAGTTTTGGCTCGGCTTTTTGTAGTCTGGAGAGCACTGTCGCCACTTAGTGGGTTGGTGGAATGGGTTGTACACGTTCGGTGGCTCCCATATTTATATAGGAGATGTAAAAGGGTTAGATCAACGTCCCACCGTTTTTTTTGACGAGTTGACTCGCCATTGGCAGTCAACCGTTGGTTTCTGCTTGACGAGTTGACTCGCCAATGGCAGTGAACGTGTTAAGATTCTTAAATTGAGAAGTTGTGCCAAGTGGTCTTACTCTTAAAATAAGAAAAGTAATCTTGTTCCTCTGCTGGGATGTGATGCAAACCATTGTTGTAGCTTGTTACTGGTTAAGGCCATGTCCACGGAGACAGAAGCGATCTTTTTATAAACACGGAATCGTTTCAAGAAATGTCACAAAGTACACCAAAAACAGAGAATAAGACAATCTCGTCAATAATGGCATTCAACCACTAGGGGCGCACAGTCTATAATGTGTATCTCACTGTAGCGAGCAGCTTAAACCCTTGGCTTTGCGGGGAGGTTTGCCATGTTGATGAATAAAATGATTAAACCTATACAGGCAAATGCAGAGCTGTTCAGCAGGGCTGATGGTCTCCCTATAGCCTACAATATAGAACATTAACTATCGGTGATGTTCCTGATATCATCCACTTCCATGATCTTGACTTTAGACATATTGTAGCGACCCAGGGTTTTAGCTAGGAACTGATGTGTGGGGTTGTTCCTGGGGAACGGGGTGGAAGTGGAACTTCCGGTCTGAAGGGGATGCCAGTGGGTATGAACAAGAAGCGGGGAAGCTGGCAGCTAGCTAAGAGTGTGACAACCGCCTAGAGTTGTATATAATAACTGTGAATAAAAGCCTGTACCAACTATAAGCCTCCTGATTCCGGACGAATACCTGAATCGTCACATTGGTGTCAGAAGTGAAGTGGGGAGTTATTGCCTCCATTGTCGGCCAAGATGGTAAAGAAACTTCTCAGGAGGGAGCGGAAGAGAAAAAGACGAGAGGCGGAGAGGGAGAAAGCCCGGGAGATCAGCCAGGCGGCCGGGGAGAAGCACGGTCAGGCGGACAAAGTCGCTCCCGCGGCGGCCCAAACGGAGCGGGCCGTGGAAAGCCAGGTGATGGTGAGGGTGAAGCTCGAGCCAGACGCCGGACCCGCCGTAGCCACGGAAGCTATCACGCGGGCCGGTGACGGGGCTATGGCACGGGCCGCGGCAGCGGGGGACGGCACCCGCCGAAGCAAGAAGGACGTGAGCGCCCCGAAATACAACGGTAAAGGCGAGTGGGAGGCGTACTGCCATCAGTTTAACGTCGCTGCAGACATGAATGGCTGGTCGGGAGGGGAGAGAGCCAACCATCTCGTGATGTCCCTCGAGGGCGATGCTATAACGTGCGTGTCGGCGATGGCCAATAAAAAGGACTTTGATGTGGTGGTGGGGGCCCTGCGGAGACGCTTCGGCCGATGCGAAGAGCAAGGCATCGTGGTCGTGGAGCTGTGTAACAGACACAGACGGCGGGTGAGTCGCTGCGTGCACTGGCAACAGACATTGAGATTCTCAGCCGGCGCGCGTACAGCCAGCTGCCGCCGGAGGCGCTAGATGAGTTGGCCAGAAATTACTTTATCCAGGCAATCGAAGCGCGGAGTCTAAGCAACCAGATAATGCTGAGACGGCCGAAAAACACTAGAGGAAGCGCTGGAGTTGGCGCTGGAGAGAGAGACTGTGGAGGGCTGGGGCACGAGCAGCGGCACGATGGAGGCTGCCCCCGTGGCGAGAATGGCAGTGGAGAGCCTGCCACGGGAAGAGCCAGCGTGGAAGAGTGCGTTGGCGGAGCAAAGCAGCACGGTGCGGGAGCTATCTGAGTCGGTGCGCCAGTTAAAAGAACAACTGCTCCGAAGCGTGACCCTGCAGCCCCCCCCACGAAACAATACCCGGACCGGGGGGATCGAGGGCCCGGGAACATGCTCTGTTGGGGCTGTGGGCGCCCCGGACATCGGGAAGCAGAGTGCCGCCGAAGAGCGTGGAGAAGTGAGAGAGAAAGAACTCCAGGAGGAGGCGAGGATATGCCCCAACCACACTGGGAACGGACCGGTGTGCAGGGGGCTGCAGGTGGCTGAAGCGGCAGATTGGAGAGCCCATCAGGAGCACGACACAGAGTTGTGGCCAGTCCTGCAGTGGGTAGAGGACGGCCAGAAGCAGCCCTGGGGAGAGGTGGCAGGGTCCACCGCCACAATAAAAGGGCTGTGGTCAGAGTTTGAAACCCTGTGTCTGAGCGACGGGGTGCTGCTGAAGTCCTGGAAGGAGCCAGCGACGGGGGAAAGCAAGTGACGGAAGGTGGTGCCAAAGACGTTGAGAGAGGAGGTGTGCAGGAGCTGCCATGGAACCACGGGAGCTGGACACTTTGGAGTCAATAAAACCCTCCGCCGCCTTAGACAGGGTTTTTACTGGGGGCGGATGAGGAGAGACATCGAAGACTTTTGCCGCCGTTGCGACCTGTGCGCGGCATACAAGGGTCCGCTAGACCAGTCTCGCGCCCCGCTCCAACAACTAGCAGCGGGAGCTCCCATGGAGAGGGTGGCGGTGGACGTAATGGGGCCATTCCCACGCACGGAGAAGGGGAATCGATACGTCCTGGCAGCCATGGACTATTTTACAAAATGGCCGGAAGCATACGCGCTGCCAAACCAGGAGGCGGGAACGGTGGTCGACGCACTGGTGGGGGGCATGTTCAGCAGGTTCGGGGCGCCGGAGACCCTCCACAGTGACCAAGGGAGGAACTTTGAATCACGTGTGTTCGCCACCATGTGCGAACGACTGAACATCAAGAAGACACGGACCACGGCACTACACCCCCAGAGCGATGGCCTTGTAGAGAGATTCAATAGGACGCTGGGGAAACAGTTGGCCATCCTCACCGAGGAACACCAGAGGGACTGGGACACGCACCTCCCCCTCATCCTCATGGCCTACAGGTCTGCTGTCCAAGAGTCCACCTCCTGCACACCAGCTCTGCTCACAAAAAAGGAACTATGATGTGAGGGCGAAGGGGAACCATTTCCAGGCCGGGGATCTGGTCTGGGTGTACACACCCCGGAGGAAGAAAGGGCGATGCCCCAAACTGGACTGTCACTGGACGGGACCTTGCAGGGTCCTGGAGAGAATGGGGGAGGTGGTATACCGAGTGCAGATGCCACTTGGTGGCAGGAAGGTACTCCACCGGGACAGGTTGGCCCCGTAGAGGGGGGGGTGCATCCTCCCTCCGGGTCTCAACTGCCCAGCGGTCCCACCCAGACCCGCTGGATGGAGGACTCCTTTTCCGCGGAGAGGTACGTCCGGCTGTGACCGGACGGCCACCACCCAGAGACTTGCTGTCTCCGAGAGACTGCAGGCGGGGCCGGTCCCGCAGGCAGAATCACAGAGGGTAACACGGCCGCGCAGAGAGCAACGGTCTCCGGGTCGTTTCGAGGACTTTGTGATGTAAAAAAATTAAAAATAAAAGATAATGTAAAAATGATGGTGGTGGTGGAATGCAAAATTAAGTGGTGTGTTGTGAAAAAGAAAGGAGTACTTGGGGGAAATGTTGTTGGGGAATTGAAAGGGTCTGTGCGGGTTGTGGGGAATGGAATTTGATGTGGTGACGGGGAAAAAGATGTGTGGGGTGTTATTGTGTTTTGGTACAGGGGATGTGTGTTTCTGGGTGCCAGCGTGGGCGCTGGCTTTGTTGGGAGGAGATAATGTAGCGACCCAGGGTTTTAGCTAGGAACTGATGTGTGGGGTTGTTCCTGGGGAACGGGGTGGAAGTGGAACTTCCGGTCTGAAGGGGATGCCAGTGGGTATGAACAAGAAGCGGGGAAGCTGGCAGCTAGCTAAGAACGTGACAACCGCCTAGAGTTGTATATAATAACTGTGAATAAAAGCCTGTACCAACTATAAGCCTCCTGATTCCGGACGAATACCTGAATCGTCACAATATGTTGCAAACACATCCCAGCGTATTGGCCGCTCCTGCACATCACAGCACAGGCTAAATGAATAAATGAACATAAATATACATTATATAAACTCATGGCATAAATGTGTTTTTATTGAAAAAGTGGCGTCAGGTAAGCTAAATTCTTGTTGGAGTGGACACGACGGACAAAGCATGTGTTCGTCAAACCTCTCACTTACCTATTCACGTTGTATTTGCGAGGGCTATATATGGCAAACCGAGTATGTCGGTTACACTCAGGGTTTACATTTAATTTAATTTAATTTTGTCCAATAGTAAAATATTCCAGAATTGCATGTTGTATTAAAAATAAATATTATTTCTATCTAACACGTTAAGCCTGATTTTGTTTGTGTTATTGTAAAGACTTATGCCAGGATCAGACTACACGATATTTTTTGTCGTTCACGATGTCACCATGTCAGACGAGACCATCATACTGCCATAAATTCGTGGCATGTCTTGGTCGGGAGACTGGCCACACTACAAGTGTATTCTCGCTTAACACCGACAGAGCATCGTATGCCACCGTCATCACGTCGTCTGCTGTCGTCAGCGAGTTCACAGGTCGTCGGGGAGGCGGACCTGTGAACGAAATCTCCCAGCATGCATTGAGGCCAATACATTGACAAGAAATAGCAACCAAATCAGCCTAAATAGGCTAAAGTGGTAGATAGAAATAATGTTTATGTTAGCACAACATGCAATTGTAGAACATTTCAATATTGGACAAAATAAAACTTGTAGAACATTTCAATATTGGACAAAATAAAACATTGAAATCAAAACACAACCCTATGTGAAACATGTATGTAATCCAGGTGCTCTATATATCCCTAGCAGAATTAACGTTATTTGGATGAGTGACACTGATGCACTGTGATGTCCGCTCCAGCCTCCAATAAGACTATACTTCATGTGCACGCCCACTATTTTCTTGCCAGCTGCTGCAAGAGAGAAGGAAGAGAAACGAGCATGCAGCCGACTCTGCTGAGCTCATGTTATTTGTAGTGAGTAATGCCCATTGCCCATAGTTTAAACGCAAATTAAAACACCCTGGCCTTTTTATCTCTTTTATTCTTTTGAGCGGAGCGGAGCGGGTGAAATCTGTATCGAGCGGGGAGGCGTTATTTCGAATCGCACATAGGTTACGCAAAAACCACCTGTGCCCGCCTACGCAGCAGTCAAGCGCCGGGATTGGCCAGGAGCAAGTCTTTTCTCTTCTTTTGACAGCTAGAATCTCCCACACCACAAATCGATTTCATCAACCAACTGAATTGCGGACATTGAAATTAATTATTAGTGTATTAACGCCAATGAAAACGTAACACAAGCTTTTAACACACAATCGATTTTTAAACATTTATTTCAAAACATATTGTAAAATTCAGGCCTTGCCAAAGCTTCAATAACAGAGCTCAGCGAAGTGACATGTTGTTTAACCTGCAAATGAAAACTATAAGCGGGGAGCGGTCTCCCCAGGACCTGATACCTGTCTTCCGAGGTGTCACACTAGGCGAAACCATGTCAAAAAGACTGACATGCGTCTTTTCGTCATCCTAGACGTCCCAACGCTGGTCTTTGATTATGTCACACTACAAGAGGTGAAGACGGCCGATCGTCGCCCCCGACGGTCATATTCGGGCCCGACGCTGAAAATCTGTCGCGCACGACCAAATCGGTCTAATATCGGGCTGAATTCGTGTAGTCTGAACCAGGCATTAGCCACCGCTAAGCCTTCTGGGAAATATCCGATGAAGGGAGGGGAGGGGTGGATGGGAAGAGTCAGCTCAGCTGTGGAGCCCTGAGGATGTTGTACGCTGTTCTCCGTAGAGGAGCATTATATTTTGCTGCAAGATCCCTAACAGGCTCAGTAGCTGCTGTAGCAGGAACGCTAGTGCCATGATTGTTATTGTTGCTGGTGGAGAGTGGTGGGGCTATGGCGTCATCAGTTCAGGAAAGATGCGTATGGGTTGTAAACACGGAAATGCAAGGGTGGCGTCTTCAGATTTATTCACTCTGGGACCCGATTTAAAAAATTTGCGTATACTCCCAGAACGTATACTCCCAGAACCAGGGGCGGACTGCATAATTGGGCACGTCGGGCAAATGCCCGGTGGCCTGGCATGGCCTGGCCTGCAAAAAAAAAAAAAAAAAAAAAAAATTGTGCCCGCAGTCAGGCCACTCACTGAACAGCAGGCCAGGCGCCGCCTACTGGTTTACTAGTGGTTTTATTACTTTATTCAGGGTTAAAGTGGGTGCATCTCATTGTAAAATTGGACTTGGCCCAAATTGGGCTTCAAACGGCCCAAATCGGGCTTCAAACGGCCCAAATTGAGCTTCAAACGTCCCAAATTTTTCGCCGACGCCCTTCGGACGCCGGCACGCACGTCACCCCGTATCGGCCTGGCCTGCTTGGTATCTAATGCCCGGCCTGAATTATGATCCCAGTCTGCCCCTGCCCAGAACGTATACTCCCAGAACGCGGTTCCATCTGGACAAAACGTCTATATGACAAAAAACTTTAGCGGATACACCTAAACTCGTCTCCGTGTGGACATGGCCTAAATCTAGCTCAATATTAGCTTAAATTTCTTATTAAGAAAATGTAAGATATATTTTCTTAAAATAAGAAACATTTTCTAATACGAAACATGCTTGACAATAATTTTTTTTCTTTTTAGACCAAAAAGAAGACTAATGTGCTAGAAACAAGGATTTTTTTACTTTCTTGAAATTCCGTTTTTGCAGTGAACCAGGAAGGAAAACCCCTTCAAAATGCTTCATGTGCCAATGAGCAGCTTACGTTCAAATGAATGAGGGCATTTCTCTATTGGTGTGTGAATGGGTGAAAGTCGGCACATTGTAAAGCACTTTGGATAAAACCATTATATAAAGAGACAGTCCATCCGTCGTTTACCGCTCACCAAGCTATTCTGCTCCTCTGCACTTTTGTTGCCATCGCAACAAAACAGGTTTGCTCTCTCTCTCTCTCTCTCTCTTTTGATCTGCTTGTGTGTGTGTGTGTGTGTGTGTGTGTGTGTGTGTGTGTGTGTGTGTGTGTGCGTGTGCCTGCTCATTTCTCTCACTCTGTTTAGACACATTAGAGTCTAATGTGTCTAAACTTTTATAGTCTAATGATTAGACTATAAAAGTTTAGACACAGCTGACAAACATGTACAGTATAGGCTGGACAGTCAACACCATCATCAATCTGGTTGTTTTATTTAGAAAATGTTGTTTTATTTAGAAAATGGACCTGATGCTCTATGCTGTGTCTGACTTCCTGCCTGGCTTGACACATTCGTTTTCCACAGTGGAAAACAAAAAAGCAAATTAGTTTTTCTTTTTTCCCATGAGTGATTCTCAAATCCATTTTGCCGCCATTTTGAACCTTGCACCCCCTCCACCCCACCCCTCTGATGCCCCCTTCGCCCCTGCACCACCCACGACCACCTCCCTCCTCCTGAGCGGCAGCGATCGGCAAATCTGTCACTTTTCACCGCAGGTAGCGATACAATACAGCCTGTCATTAATTATAATTAGACACTTTATGTAAGAGAAACGCGTCAAATATTAGAAAGAAAAAAACAGCAGCGATGTAATTACTGTCCTAGAGCAACACAGAGAGAGAGAGAGAGAGAGAGAGAGACAGAGAGACAGAGACAGAGACAGAGAAAGAGAGAGAGACTCAGAGAGAGTTAGTAAATTGGTAGCACTGTGAATATGTAGTAATTTGAGGCGAGACAAGTGTTAAACTTGCCTAATTGCTGAAAGCAACCACATGGTGCAGCGGCATGGTGGCCATTTTGTTTCTCTGTCAGAGAAGAGCTGATCAGCTCTGATGCATCTCTTTGTTATTTTGTTTCTCTGTCAGAGAAGAGCTGATCAGCTCTGATGCGTCTCTTTGTTATTTTGTTTCTCTGTCAGAGAAGAGCTGATGTGTCTCTTTGCTATTTTGTTTCTCTGTCAGAGAAGAGCTGATCGGCTCTGATGCGTCTCTTTGCTATTTTGTTTCTCTGACAGAGAAGGGCTGATCGGCTCTGATGGGTCTCTTTGTTATTTTGTTTCTCTGTCAAAGAACATCTGATCAGCTCTGATGCGTCTCTTTGTTATTTTGTTTCTCTGACATAGAAGGATCGGCTCTTTGTTGTTGGTCTTTAGTTTTATGCTGTGTATGAAATGCAAGGAATCAACCTATAGACAAGTTTCCCAGCGCTGGCCTAGGGCGGGTGGCGCCATAGCAGCCTTATATGTCCCCGGCTTCCGGTTAAGTCCACATTGCGTCCACAGCAGCGAGCACATCAGAAGGCAGCAGCCGAAATATCCAAACTTTTTTACAACGATCGCTAACATCAGCTACACTAACGTTAGCAGACGTTATTAACAATGGGTTATTCTGGAACACATTGTGCAGTGCGTGGCTGTCACAATACACAGAACCACCTGAACGAGTGGTTGGATCGACAGTGTTTTGAGCATTAGCACACATGATGCATATCCAATACCATCTCAAGTTGCAGCAACTAGATTGTGTCACTGGGTTTCCATCCAAATGTATCGCAACTTTTAATCGAATTTTCAGAAAGTCGGCTAAATAAAATGCGAAACAATGCGCGTTTCCATCCACTACTATTTTGCGAATTATAGAGCTGTCAATCACCTCGTGTTTGAGGCTGTCTGAGCTGCTGATCAGCTGCTAGACCCGATATACAGCTCTGTTAAACACATCTAACGTTATTAATTTAAAGTTTCTTGATGATCTACAAGTAGACAAAGGTACCATAACGCCATTTCTGGATTACCAGGTGCGACTCGGCAAACTAACGTTATAATCCCAACCCGATCTCCAAAAAAATTGTAAAATAGCAACGTTTGTGGACCAACGTTGCTATGTTACAATTTCGGCTCCGAAATTGTAAAATGGTAATCCATGGAGCAGATAGTAAGTGAATACAATTTCATTCAAGTCTAGAAGTGAGTCGCCTTAAAGTTAATATCCCAGTCTTCTTCTGTTTACCACGGCGGATATTGTTTTGTCCCTACACACGGCATGTCATGTTTTGCAGTGATCAAGGGAAACTGTGTTGTTTTTGAATGGATTGATTGATTGATTGATTTATTAAGGTGTCATGCACATTGCTGTGCCCAGCCCACATGGGCTTGCAGGACACACAGAGAATACAGCAGTAAGAACAATGTATAAAACAATACAATAAAAACGTCACAGCACCAATACATTCAAAACAACATAAGACGCGGAGCAAGACATTGCTCAGACCCACAGAAACAGATCCGTACATCATTCTCCAAACAAAATGTTTTGTCTTTGCTCCCATGCCTGGCAGATAAAGTTTGGAGTGAGAAAGATACCTTTTTTAAAACATAACTCGAGTTTCTCGTAGTCGTCCAACTCAAAAAAGTCAGCATAAATTGAAGACATTTTACTCAAAACAACGACCCTTGCCTCATCATAAGCAGTACAGTAGAGCAAGAAATGAGTCTCGTTTTCAATTTCCTGTAGTTCACATACTAGACAAAGTCTATACGAGGAGAGACATCTAACGTTAGTCTGGCTGACTGTGACAGAGGAGAGGACTGTAACCTAACGTTAGTCTGACTGACTGTGACAGAGGAGAGGACAGTAACCTAACGTTAGCCTGGCTGACTGTGAGAGAGGAGAGGACTGTAACCTAACGTTAGTCTGACTGTGAGAGAGGAGAGTACTGTCACTGTACCTAGTCTGACTGACTGTGACAGAGGAGAGGACTGTAACCTAACGTTAGTCTGACTAACTGTGACAGAGGAGAGGACTGTAGCCTAACGTTAGTCTGACTGACTGTGACAGAGGAGAGGACTGTAACCTATAGTCTGGCTGATGCTTCGGAGCTTTTGAGATTGTTCATCGCGTTGCCGTCCACCACCATTGATTCCTCAAAATACGCTATAATCCTGCCTGTAGTTATGTTCGGCCATTTACACATATTATCTTCCCATGTGTCCACTGTCAACGGGTGTGGGATAGACACTCTTTCGTTAGACAGGAGACTCGGAGAATGAAAACTTGTCTATAGGAAACTTGTCTATAGGCCTAGGATTTCTACTATAGTAAGTTGTAATTTTTAAGGTTTAGGCTGTCTGAAACAGGTAGAATTGGATACATTATTTTGCAATAATTGGGATATCCTAGACCTAGAACATTGGTTCCCAGCTCCGCCTGGTGGTCCCCCAGAGTTTTTTAAAATATATATACAGTATATATTAAATCCTAACAATGTAGCTGGGCACACCTCTTTGACCTAATATGGCAAACAGTTTTTTATGATTGACACGGTCAAAGGCTTTAGAAGCATCAATCATCATCATCATCATCATCATCATCATCAGTATATAAATGGGAGCTGGGGCTCTGTTTGTTTGTTTCTCTGTCCCACTGTGATGTCATAAATCCCACTGTGACATCATCCATGATGTCATAAATCCCACTGTGACATTGGGGTGTGACATAGGGGGGTACGGTGGTGCAGTGGTAAGTGCTGTCGCCTCACAGCTCGAAGGTCCTGGGTTCGATTCCCACTTGGGACGATGTGAACGCTGAAGGAATGTGTGCCCGTCCGCATGTCCTCGAGTGCCCACCGCCCGGGTGGGCGAATCCATGGTAGCCTAGTTGGCACTGAAACGGTGACATTCCTGTGGAGGAGGATTGGAGAGAATTGTGGGCATACTCAGCCCACATGAGATGAGAGCTCCATGATGTGGGATCCTCGGCGGCCCGACAGCGCAGCATGCCCTCCAACTCCTGGTTCACTCGCTCCGTCTGTCCGTTTGATTGAGGATGGAACCCCGAGGAGAGGCTGGCGGTGGCTCCCAGAAGCGAGCAAAAGGCCTTCCAGAAGCGGGCGGTGAACTGCGGGCCTCGATCCGACACTATATCACGGGGAAGACCATAGAAACGGAAAACATTGTTCATGATTAAAACAGCCGTCTCCCGTGCAGAGGGAAGCTTTGCCAGCGCAATAAAGCGCGCCACCTTGGAAAATCTGTCCACTACTAAGATGGCCGTTTTCCCTCCTGATTTAGGCAAACCTGTGATGAAATCCAAGGAGATGTGTGACCAAGGCCGCCTCGGGACAGACAGCGGGCATAACAACCCTGCCGGAGAGCGGTGTGATGTTTTCTGTCGGGCACATACCTCACAGGCTGCCACAAAGTTGAACACCTCTCCTCTCATGCTGGGCCACCAAAACCTCCTGGCCACAAACTCCAGCGTCCGCCTCTCTCCCGGATGTCCCACCAGGCGAGAAGAATGGCCCCACTCCAATACCCGGGACCGTATCCCGGGAGGCACATAGAGACGACCCGCTGGGCAAGCTCCGGTCCCGAATCCACTCGCTGAGCAGCTTTTACCTCCGTCTCGATTCCCCACCGGACCGGGGCGATGATCCGAGATGGCGCCAGGATGGGCTCAGGCTCAGCCGTCTGATCTGCAGAATCAAACTGTCTAGACAAGGCATCTGCTTTTATGTTTTTGCTGCCTGGCCTGTAAGACAGAATAAAATCAAAACGGTTAAAAAACAAAGCCCACCTGGCCTGGCAAGAGTTCAACCGTTTGGCGCTGTGGATGTAGGCCAGGTTCTTGTGGTCTGTCCAGACCACAAATTGATGTTCTGCTCCCTCCAGCCACTGTCTCCACTGTTCCAGGGCCTCTTTCACCGCCAGTAACTCTCTGTTACCTACATCATAATTGCTCTCTGCTGCATCAAGCCGTCTTGAATAAAAGGCACAGGGATGGAGCTTATTATCTGCAGCAGAGCGTTGTGAGAGTATGGCTCCTACTCCCACCTCTGATGCATCGACCTCCACCGCCACCCGGAGATTCCAGCTGAACCGGACCGGCGTCTTTCTGGTGAGTGCATTTATGGGTGCGGCAATGGAACTGAACCCCTTGATGAACCTCCTGTAAAAGTTAACAAACCCCATGAAGCGTTGGATCTGCTTCACCGACACAGGCTGAGGCCAGTCCGCCACTGCTCGCACCTTTTCAGGATCCATAGCTGTCCCGGAGGGAGAGAGGATGTAGCCTAAAAAAGGCACTGTGGAGACATGAAAATCACACTTCTCTGGTTTTGCATACAGGTTATTCTTTAGTAGTCTTTTCAATACTCTGCGGACATGCTGAATGTGTTCTTCACGGGAATGGGAAAAAATCTAAATGTCATCAAGATATACGAACACAAACCTGTTCAGCATGTCCCGAAGCACATCATTTATGAGCGCTTGGAAGACTGCAGGGGCATTTGACAGGCCAAACAGCATCACCAGATACTCATGAAGCCCGTCTTCCATTCATCTCCTTCCCGAATCCGAATCAAATTGTATGCACTCCGCAGATCAATCTTAGAAAAGATGGTGGCTCCTTGTAGTTGTTCAAAGGCTGTGGCTGGTAAAGGCAGGGGATAGCGGTTTTTCACAGTAACATAATTTAACAGTCTGTAATCAATACACGGACGGAGGGAGCCATCTTTTTTCCCTACGAAAAAAAACCCAGCCGACACCGGAGAAGTGGATAGCCGGATAAAGCCCAACTCAAGTGCCTCTTTTATATAGCTTTCCATGGCTGTGGTCTCTGGAGCTGAGAGGGAATACAGATGCCCCTTGGGAGGACTAGCACCATCTACAAGCTTGATTTCACAATCATAGGGTCTGTGTGGAGGAAGGGCAGTAGCTCGCCCCTTACTAAACACCTCCTGGAGGTCCAGATATTCCATAGGAACGTTAGCGAGTGATACAGGTGGACTATCTTTTATTTTTTCCCCCCGAGCGGCCTCTTCGGGGGATTTAAGGCATGAAAATTGACATAGAGGGCCCCAGTCCTCTACTTTACCTATCGCCCAGTCTAACTGAGGGTTGTGTTTAGTTAACCAGGGATAGCCTAATACCAGCGGAAAAGCAGGTGAATCTGTTAAGTGAAACGTGATTTCCTCCCGATGCCTCCCCTCTAATGTTAATGTAACTGGGTCGGTACAGTAGTGAATCTTACCAGATCCTAACGGGCGCCCATCTAAGGCCGTGATGTCCATGGCCTCTTTAAGTTGGTGTGTGGGAACAGCCCACTGCTTTGCCCAGGCTCTATCCATGAAATTCCCTGCTGCCCCAGAGTCCACAAAAGCCCCCAGCACTCTGGTGTGAGACTCCCAGGAAACCATGGCTGGAATCAGAAATCGATTTTGTGCTGGTGGAGAGGTTGATATGGACACGTGACCCATCAGTAACCTCTCCTCTACCGGCGGGTCCCGTCTTTTCCCCCTCGCTTCGGGCAGTGGGCAATGAAGTGCCCGATCTCCCCGCAGTACAAACAGCAGCCATCCTTCATGCGCCGAGCGCGCTCCTCTTGGGACAGTCGTGCTGCTCCGATCTGCATGGCTTCCTCCATAGAGAGATTGGATGGGGATGGACTGTTTCTGTAGACCTGACTCCGGTGTCCTCCTCTGCTTCTCTTCTCCAATCTTCATTCTCGAATTCTGTTATCCACTCAAATCGCCACTTTGATTAGTTCTTCGAGATCATCTTGCTGCTCCCGAGCGGCCAGCTCGTCTTTTATTTCTTCAGAAAGTCCTTGCTGGAACGTGGTGAGGAGGGACTCCACGTTCCAGCCACTCTCAACAGCAAGAGTACGGAATTTTACAATGTACTCCGCCACCATCCCCTCTCCCTACCGCAGTGCATAGTCTCTTGGCGGCCTCCTGCCCAGTCACTGGGTGATCAAATACACGGCGTAATTCCACCATAAAAAGCTGAAAGTCTTGGCATGCTGGTGCTTGTTGCTCCCAGAGAGCCATGGCCCAGGCCAGGGGAGGACCAGTGAGCAGTTGCGTAACAAACGCAATCTTGGTTAACTCATGAGTGAATTTCACTGGTTGAGCACTTATAGCCAATTCGCACTGGACTATAAATTGTATAGTCTCTGGGTTACCTGTGTAATTTTCTGGTGAAGGCAGGTTGGGCTCGGGAGAGTGGACGGAGCCGGGCGGACCACTGGGAGTGAGAGCTGCAGAGGAGGATGGATGGGAAGCAGGCGGAGTAGTCTGTAGACTCGGTAGAGCGCTGGTGATGTCGTTGAGAGCAGCACTGATTATCTGCTGCTGAGCGCCAATCTGTTGTACTTGCTGGAGCGTTGGAATAATCCCCTCTAGCGTCTGGGAGAGGGTTTGGATCTTTGTTTCCAACGAGAGCATCTGAGCTTGTTGCTCACCCAAAGTCTGTGACTGCATCTGGAGCGTTGTGCGCCACTGCTGTGCCTCTACTGGGTCAATTTTTTAGGCTGATTATTCTGTAAGGCTGTGCGTGTGTGTGGACCCAAATGTAGAGACACGGAGACAAAAAGCAGGTTCAATGTCTTTACTTGACTTGACCAAAAGTAAAACAACAACAAAGGTTTGCCAGTAATTGCTGCAGACTTAACACTGACTTAAATGGGGCTGCGGAGCCAACTAACCTAACCTAACACGGAGAATTGTTCAATGAACAGATCAGGAAGTCCAACAGGAAAAGTCACAAGGAGTTGAATAATCCAACAGGCACAGGAGGATCTCAGAACAGGTCAGGACCACAGCAGCACACGATAATAATCAGCGACTGGGTCTGAAATGACACGTGTTTAAATAGACAGTTGACCAGGTGCAGAACATCACAGAATCAGTGGGGTTATTGAATTATTGTCTTTGCCCTCCTATTTGCTCTGGCGCTGCTCTGTCTCCCGCCATCGTTCCTGAGGCGGGAAGGCAGATCAGCACCTCGGACAGCGACGGGACACCCTCCGCGTGCCCGGGTCGCTAGTCCTCCAGTTATTTCAGCACCACGGCCAGCTCCGCTCCTGTGACCCCTTCCAGTGCCGCTAGGCCCTGCCTCTGCGTGCATGTCATGGGGTCATTAAAACGGCCTTTCTGTGTGGAGTTTGCATGTTCTCCCCGTGCCTCCCGGGGGTTTCCTTCATATAGGAACCCCCTTCACCAAAACATGCAATATCCTGGTTGCTAATGTGGTTCCTCCTCTGGTCGTTAAGGGTGCCTGTTCAGAGGGAGGGGAACTGGTTGGAATAGCGTGAACCTCCCACGTGCTATGTCCTACCGGTGAAGCTTCCTCTGTCAGGTGAAAAGAAGCAGCTGGCTAACTGCCCATGTCTCGGAGGAAGCATGGAGCCAGTTTCAGCTCTCCCCAGATCGGCAGAGGGTGGAGTAGCAACCAGGATAAATAAATTACGTTAGCACTAATGGGGGATAAAAATGGGATAAAAAGTTGGGGGGGGGAAACAAAAAAAATCCCACTGTGACATCATCAGTGATGTCATAAATCCCACTGATGACATCATCAGTGATGTCATAAATCTGACATCATCAGTGATGTTGGTCTCATTGACCACACAGCAGCCAAGTTGCGGGCAAGGCCGCACAGTGGGCGAGCTGCGAATGCGAGCTGCAGGATGGGCGAGGCCGCGAAGCGGGCGAGCCTAGGAATCGAGCACGCATAGCACGCGAGATCCCTAGTAAAACATAAAAGAACTGAGGAGTTTTGCCGTCTGTATTGCATTTTTTTCACCTTAATATAACAGCTTTTGGTAACGCTTTAGAATACAGCCCGCAAATAAGCATGTAGTTATAGTATAACTACGGGGTACAAGGAGTGTAGTTATAGTATATCTACGGGGTACAAGGAGTGAATTTAAACTTTAACTAGAGGGTAACAAGATCTGTAGTTATAGTATAACTATGGGGTACAAGGAGTGTAGTTATAGTACAACTACGGGGTACAAGGAGTGAATTTAGACTTTAACTAGAGGATAACAAGATCTGTAATTATAATATAACTACGGGGTACAAGGAGTGTAGTTATAGTATAACTACAGGGTACAACGGGGTACAGGGAGTGTAGTTATAGTATAACTACGGGGTACAAGGAGTGAATTTAGACTTTAGGGTAACAAGATCTGTACTTATAGTATAACTATGGGGTACCACACTGTACTTACAGGGTAACTACGGGGTCGCGGGCTGTATTCTGAAGCAGGGGACCAATTCTGTACTTATAGGCTAATTACGGGGTACCACACTGTACTTACAGGGTAACTACAGGGTCGTGAGCTGTATTCTAAAGCAGGGGACCAATTCTGTACTTATAGGCTAACTACGGGGTACCACACTGTAGTTATAGTATAACGTTAGGGTTGTACTACAACCCGGGTTTTATGAGTGAGAAGGAGAGCTCTCACTCTAGTGCCTTATTCGCTGCGTACGCAGCCCACTGGAAGACTGTCATTTTCCAGACCAAAACACGGTTTTGGTCAATATAGCTAATTTCACCTTTTCATAACAACTGTAGGGAGGTCATTTGTTATATAACTCCGTTTGGAATAAAATAGATGATAGAAAAGGGGGTGATTGACAAGTCGCCTGTCCGGTGATCGCACAGCTTGCTGATCACGGACCAATAGCAGGCGGAGTTGCGGCTCTGGGAAACCCCCATCTCACGTGAGCTGCACAAGGACCCGAAGATGCCGACAGACACACTTTGCTGCACAACGTGAGTCCAAAAAATAGTGGGTGGCTTTGTCCATATTATTTAGGTCAGTGGTGGGACCCCATGTACAACATCTCTAACAAGCACATAAGCACTCTATGCGGCTAGTAGTACCACGTTGTAATTGTCAATTGTTCTAAGTAAAATTGAAAATAAAATATTGGAAAAAACCATAACCAAGTTGTTAAAGTTGTTTGATTTGTGCTTAACATTAAGGCTGCAAAGTTTCATAACTGACGTTTTGTTTCAAATCTACGGTGATATTTTACGTCTCTCTGGTTTGCAGACATGTAAGATGCCAATGTTTTATTCTGGAGACTGGGGTGTGTGGGGTCAGCTGACCAACAGGAAGAGGCGATGTAAACAGCATCAGGAGGTTAATCCTCCTGTTGACGCCCACAGAGAAACACACAAAGACACACATGCACACACACACACGCGCGCACACACACACGTAAGTACGCACGCACACACGCACGCACGCACGCACACACACACACACACACACACACACGCATACAAAAGACCCATACCGCTCCGACCCGCGGCTGTCCTGAGAGAGCTAATCTCTGTATATGTGTGTGTGTGTGTGTGTGTCTGTGTGTGTGCGTGCGTGCGTGCGTGTGTGTGTGTGTGTGTGTGTGTGTGTGTGTGTGTGTGTGTCTGTGCGCGCGCGCGCGTGTGTGTGTGTGTGTGTGTGTGTGTGTGTGTGTGTGTGACCCCTCTCCAGACTGTCAGACAGTGCTTGAGTCCAGGCTGGAGTGGCTGACAGAAAGAGAGCTTTAAGAGGAGAGAGTGAAGAGGCTCTTAGAGCTTTACCCTTGATGTCTTCACACCTCCTTCATCCTCCACGTCCCATAGAAACCAATGCGATTATCACTTCATCTTATAATTCTCCACTGTCCAAGTGTTATTTTGTGTCTTGAGGTCCATTAAAATTTCTATAAAAATAGAGGAAAGAAGAAGAACCTATACCAGCTCATTCCATTATATTTTTAGACACAATTACCGTTCTCACTCCGAGCGCGTAGCATATTGACGCTTTGTCCCGACCCTTGTGCGTCGCTTGTTACTAACATGGTACCTTTGAGCGACCCATGAAACGACTTGGGCTTTCCGACTAAACTCAATGTAAACCCATGGAAGTCATATTTGACGCTTATGGCAACTGCTCCCCCATTAGCCTAACTGCTCCCCCATTAGTCAACTGCTCCCCCATTAGGGTCTGGAGGAGCTAACCTCTCCCAGACCCTAACCCTAAACCTAACCTCTCCCACCCCCATGCCTAAACCTAACCTCCCCCAGACCCTAACCTAACCCTAACCTCTCCCACCCCCCATGCCTAAACCTAACCTCCCCCAGACCCTAACCCTAACCTCTCCCACCCCCCATGCCTAAACCTAACCTCCCCCCAGACCCTAATGGGGGAGCAGTTGAGTAATGGGGGAGCAGTTAGGCTAATGGGGGAGCAGTTGCCATAAGTGTCAAAGATGACTTCCATGGGTTTGCATTGAGTTGCATTGAGTTGCATGGGTCGCTCAAGGGTACCATGTTAGTAACAAGTGACGCACAAGGGACGGGACAAAGCGTCAATATGCTACGTGCTCGGAGTGAGAACGTGTTGGATCTACTGGTTTCAATGTCTTGATTATATGAATTCTTTCAAGAAACCATTATAAATCTGGAAACAAGAAAACTTCTGTGAGAAAATATAATTTTTACCAAGAAGATGTCCTGAACATTCTCCTGGGGAACAGGGACAAATTTGTTGAAAATGGGGGAAATTACTATAGTGCAGTGAGATAATTTTACAAAAGACAAGATGAAATACTAAATAATAAGTCTGTCAGTTTTTGCAGTAGTGTCGGCCTAGCTACTTAGTCGTTTTCATGGAGCATAGTTGCTTTCTGCTTTGTGCCCACTGCCCAGTGGTAGCTCCTGTCAGTACAGTGATTGATGGCCATAATATTGAAATAGTGATCACTGTGAAACTCTCTTTGAACTATAAAAGCTCCTTCCTACTTTAAGCTAGACACTCCATTTAAACTTTAAACGAGTCACCACTTTTAGGACTCTATCACCACAATTAATCTTTAATTTATATTATTTTTATTATTAATTTATATTATTATATATTATATATTTTGTACTGTTTGAGAAATCACAGTTTATGTTTTATGCTTTTTTCAGGCTTTGGGACCATATGGCGCTGTGCAGGCATTTTGCGGAGGAATACGGTAGTCCTAGGGTTGGGAGAAAAGGTAGTGCCACATGAGAGGGCTGTTTGGCGGTAAAGTAAAGTGCTGAAAATTGACAAAATAGCGTACATGTATATTGATTTGTTTAGGTGGACATTCTTTTAGGTGGCTAAGTTACATTTTATTTCCTAGCCCCCAAACCTGCAGAGAAGGCTCTCTGGGTGCTGCATTGACTGTGGCGGATCTCCCAGTCCAAATGGCTTTGCATAGTACAGTTATGGGAGGAGCTCATAGGACCCCACTTCAAACAAACCGAACTTTCCCTTTAAAATATGCTTCTTTTTAACCCACTCAGTCTGCTCAAACTCCTGCGCTGTCAGTCTCGCACCCTCCACCTCCCCCTCTCCACGCAGTCTTCGCAGACCCATCAGAGTCATCTGATTCTTCAGTCTGAGGAGTCTAATCTGTCTCAGAAGGAGATGCATCACCATCACCACCACCAGTATCTAGACTCTATGGGGTGGGGTTTAATATTTTTCCCAAAAATGAGGCATACCGGGAAACGGGAAATTAAGCCGTCTTTCCCGGGAATCCCAGGAAATTGATCATTGTTGTTGTTGTTGTTGTTGTTGTTGTTGTTGTTGTTGTTGTTTTTTAATGCATCAAGGAGAAATATACCTATTAGTTCCCAACCTGACCGAATGTATTATTTGGTGGCATTCATATTTATTAATTAAGGCAAAACAATACAATTTAACGAACATATTAGCTAGGCTATAGTGCCATTAGGGTTTATATAATTCACCAATCGCATGGATTGGCGTATGAATAAATCCTGTAGTAGCCTTACCCCGTTCGCCGGGCGCTTCTGGCTCATACTGAGCGCATTAGCGCCCGGCAAATGCAACGTATTTCCCATTTTACACTTTGCCATTTTCACGTCTAGGTCTAAAATGCTGGCTCCTACCTGAGTCTGTCGCTCAAAAACCGAAAACCATGTATCTGGAGCACCGCTCCTTCTTCTCTGATCTGAAGCAATCCGGAACAACGACTCACTGTTTACTCACTAATGCCCCCCACACTTCTGCAATGGTATTGCACCTCCGTTTCTGCACAAATGCAGAAATGGGAGGTGCAATACCATTTCGGAACAGGCTGGGCTATCAGCTAAATTCTAACTTTGCTGAATGGATAGAACTGGCGAATTTAGCCCACCCTGACCCCGCCTCCAGCAAGGCTGAGCCAGCTAACCCAGCGTCTATTGTGGGCGTTCCTAGAGCCTGTAAGTCCTTGAATCTTGAACCTATAGTGTAGTAACTCAGACAGAGTACTCATTGTGAACAAAGGAGTTATTTATTCTCGTGAGAGAGAAATGTGGCAGCCTGGTTACAACGTAGTTTCAGGAAGTACAACTCGATATAGCTTCTTATTCTATATACCCGGAACCCCATTACAGAGCCCTCTAGTGGACTGGAGGTAGCACAACACAGTGAATCTCACATTATCACATCCCTCCCCCCTTAAGCTGTTTCTATGCAACCAACAGAAACCTTACATCCAACACGTATATTACATTTTTTTTTTTTTTTTTTTTTTCACGGGTGCCTAAAAAAACACTCCTAAACAGTACTCTCAGCGTAACTGAAAGTCTTCAAGGTAACTGGGCAACTTAATTTCCCTCTTTGACTGTCTCCTAACTGGAGAGGAAGTTGACACAGTCCCTTGGTTTGTCTCTGATTGTCCTGCAGCTTCGGTCACTGCCGGCTTCTCCACCGTCTCTCCACTGAGCACAACATCCTCAACGTCCAAGAATGTCTCTGCTGTTGTTATGGGTTGACTTTGCAGAGTTGTGTCAGTCTCTGGTCTCTCCGTGTATTTGTCTGGTTTCTGATACTGAGCCTGGATCTGGTCCACATGTCTCCTTACAACTCTCCCATCACCCAGCATCACTTTGTATGACACTGGCCCTGTCACAGACTCAATAATTCCCGGGATCCACTTCGGTCCTAGACTGAAGTTCCGGGTCTGCACTGAGTCTCCCATTTTGAACCAGCGTCCCTTTGCCTTTTTGTTGTGATCTTTGATCTGTCTTTCTTGTTTTTCATGCACCTTCCTGGTCAGATCCGGGTGGATTAAATCCAGTGTGCAACGTAGCTTCCTCCCTAGAAGTAGCTCTGCTGGCGATAGTCCTGTTGTAGTCTGAGGAGTCACTCTGTAGCTGAACAACACTCTGGCAACCTTGGCTGTCAGTGTGCCTTCTGGACATTTTTTCATCAGTCTTTTAAATGTCTGTACTCCTCTCTCTGCTAACCCATTGCTAGCAGCATGGTAGGGTGCAGAGGTCACATGGCGGATTCCATTTCTGCTTAGGAATTCTTTGAACTCTGTACTGACAAAACACGTGCCATTATCAGACACTAACAACTCTGGCAGTCCATGGTTGCTAAAGCTGGTCCGCAGGCAGTCGATTGTTGTAGCTGAAGTGGCAGCGTTCACTGGGTACACATCCATCCATTTGGAATGTGCATCCATGAGCACAAAGAACATCTTTCCCATGAACGGTCCCGCGTAATCAACATGAAGACGGCTCCAGGGCTTGTCAGGCCAGTCCCAGGGGTGCAGAGGAGCTGGCGCAGGAACATTACGATGCTCTTGACATGTTGTACAAGTCTTGACCATATCCTCCACCTCCTTATCCAGCTTTGGCCACCATACATAGCTCCTGGCTAGTGCCTTCATTCTTGACACTCCCGGGTGGCATTGATGTAGCTGTCTCAAGACATTTTCTTGGCCTGGCTTTGGCACAATCACTCTCGTCCCCCACAACACACACCCATCCTGGATGCTGAGTTCATTTTTCCTCACTGTATAGGGTGCAAATTCACTTCCTTTTAGGTCTGATGACCAGCCTTTGTGTACCATCTCCCGCACACGTGAGAGTACAGGATCCTTATCAGTCCATACTTTCACTTGGTCAGCGGTCACCAGTGTGATGTCAGAGCTCTCCAGCATGAGAACTCTCTCCTCTGGCCTACCCAGTTCAGGTTTCTCTGGGAGGGGTATACGGCTCAAGGCGTCTGCATTGCCGTGGTACTTTCCTTCTTTATACACTATGGTGTATTCATATGCTGTCAAGGTTACAGCCCACCTCTGGATCCTTGGTGATGCCATTTGTGGCACTGCACGCATCTCATTGAAAAGTGACAACAAGGGCTTGTGATCTGTCACTATTGTGAACTTACGTCCATAGATGTACTTGTGAAAGCGTTTGATCCCAAAAATTACAGCCAGACCTTCTTTGTCAAGTTGGGAGTAATTTTTCTCGGCTGCATTGAGTGTCCGTGATGTAAATCCGATTGGCCTTTCAGTTCCATTTGGCATGCGGTGAGACAGCACCGCACCGACTCCGTATGGTGAGGCGTCGCATGATAACACAATGTCCTTCTCGAGGTCATAATGTACTAGCACCTCAGCCGACTGCATCAATTCTTTTGACTTTTCTAATGCAGCCTCTTGTGCCTTTCCCCACTGCCACTTTGTGTCTTTCTGTAGCAGTTTGTGCATTGGAGCAAGGATTGTTGACAGACTTGGCAGGAATTTATTATAGTAATTTAACAGTCCCAGATACGCTTTCAGCTCCGTTACGTTTTCTGGTGTAGGTGCCTCTTGAATCGCTTGCACCTTTTCATAAACTGGGTGTAGTCCAGTTTCATCCACTTTGTGACCTAGATACATCACTTCCTCACTCATGAACGTGCACTTATTCCTCTTGAGTCTGAGACCGGCTTCCTTTAGCCGCTACAGCACTGCGGTGAGAGTTTGAAGATGCTCCTGATCGTTTCTGCCTGTCAGCAGGATGTCATCTAAGAATATTGTCACATGAGGGATGCCTTGCAGCAGTCCCTCCATGGTCCGCTGGAATATAGCTGGACTAGACGATACTCCAAAAGGTAGCACCTTGTATGTGAACAAGCCTTTATGTGTGTTGATGATCACATATTTCTTTGCTTCCTCATCCAGAGGGATTTGGTGGTATGCGTGACTCAGATCTAGTTTCATGAACTTCTGACCACCTGACAGACCGGCGAACAAGTCCTCAATTCTGGGAATTGGATATTGCTCCAGTTTTGACACTTGATTCACAGTCAGTTTGTAGTCTCCGCACAGCCTAACCGTGTCATCTGGCTTCAGGACTGGGACCACGGGCGCTGCCCACTCAGCATATTTCACAGGTTCAATTATCTCCTCTGCTAGGAGACGATTGAGCTCAGCCTCCACCCTGCCTTTCATCGCGTAGGGGACAGGTCTGGCTTTAAAGAACCTAGGGGTTGCTCCCTTTTCCACGTAGATCTTAGCTGGGGGCCCTTTAAATTTCCCTAGCTCCTCTTTGAAAACCTCCTCATATTCCCCAAGTACCTCTGTTAAGGTCTCTTCCCTAACATGGTGGATTTGGGGTTCTGGTCTCCACTTTAAGCCTAGCTTTCTAATCCAGCCCCTGCCGACCAGACTAGGCCCTGTCCCTGCTACGACTACCACCGGTAGGTCTGTGATAGACTTTTTCCTCTGCACTTTGACAATGGCTGCTCCTAAAACATCTACTGGGTGTCCTGTATATGTTCTGAGTCTCACTTTACAAGGCTGCAGTTCTGGCACCTCTTTTCCCCATAAGGTTTTGTATACAGTGTGATTAATTACTGTTACCCCACAGCCTGAGTCCATTTCAAACTGCATCTCAGTCTCATTAACTGTCAGTGTCTCTACAAATGGCTCCTCTGACGGTATGTCTATGACATCTAATTTGTAGATTGTATACATGACCTCATCTGTCTCCATGTCCTCTGCTACACTCTCCCCTTGTCTCACATAGTGTGCACCTTGTGTTCCCCCTCTTTTTCTTGCCTGCTGTGGCCCACCCTTAGCTTTTTCTGTGCTAGCTGAGCCCTTTGACCTGCACACCTTTTTAATATGGCCTGACTTGCCACACTGGTGACAGGTTTCATTTATAAACCTGCAGTCCCCAGCCCTGTGCTGCTCACTCCCACACCTGTAGCAAGCCTTGCCTTGCTGGGGCTTACTGGGGTTTGGCCTTGCCGACATTTTGTGCACTGCTTGGGGTACCCTCATGTGTGAGGGTGCAGACTCCTCCAGCGACTGTATGTCTCTTACGTCCTTGCTGGCTGTCTCAATAGCCTGGGCCAACTTCAGCGCCTTGTCGAAGGTCAATTCAGGCTCTGACAACAACCGCCTTTGTATGCGATCATCACCGATCCCACAAACCAGCCGGTCACGTAGCATTTCAGCTAACTTGTCTCCGTAGTTGCAATCTTGCGCTAATTTCCTCAGCACAGCGACGTATGCCATGACTGATTCTCCAGGCTTCCTGCCTCTGGAGCAGTGTTGGGCACTCATTACTAAAAAAGTAATATATTACATATTACTCGTTACTATTTTCAAAAGTAATATTATTACTTTACTTATTACTCCATGCCAAAAGTAATTCGTTAGATACTCGTTATATTACTTTTCCGTTACATTCCACACAAATGGCAATAGGCCTTTTTCACTGCAGCGATTTTGTGTCTAAAAGGCAGGAGGTAACACAGGTGCACCAAGATGTTAATTAGGGCTTCCAACTTCCAGTCCATTTAGGTGTTCCAGTGCTGGAGCCTTAATTAGTTAGTTGTGTATACTCTGTCTGTCTTCTAGACACAAATGGCCGTTGTGAAAAAGGCCCATAGCGTTTTTCTCATCAAAATGCAGACTTTGCGGTGCGAATGTGTGAACTAGGTCTATTATGTGCCGTTCCATTTAAACTAATCGCTTTGCCAGAGCACAGCTTCCTACAGAGATGCTTGATGAAGAGCACACCTGGCTCAAAGTGATGACTGACAAGATGCAATCTTTTGTCTTCTGTTTTATAGAATGCAGTATGCACTGCCAATGCAAACTCAATACGTATAGGCTACATGTTTGCTTAACAAGTTTGTGTCACAAATAACGTTAGCTCTGCAACATTAACATTAACCTGACAATAATAACAGCAATGTTTGATGTCCACCAGCTTGTGAGTTTTTACGTTATCTCTGTATTTGAACAGTTTTCCGGTTTCTGTTGTGCTGTCCTCTCGTCTCGTAACGTTATCGTTAGGAAGTTTGAGCTCGTGTTTTTCACAGTGGAAAGAGTGTTAGTAGCCTACCTGTCCTGGACACCGTTTACATTTGACTTTGATGTTCAATCGTGTCACCTTTCTTCCCGACAAAAACAAAGTCATGGGAATATATCCGCAGCCACGGATTTTCCTCCTCGGCTCAGCAGGACAGAGAGGGAGGTGTGCCTGCCTGTTGCCTGGTGCTCGAATGTGCTCTGCGGTGACGTCACCTTGTTTTGGGAGCGTTAAAAGCCATGCTGCTTGTGATCAGTGAATGCCGACTGCGTGTCGTTTTGCAGCGCAGCGGCATCACAGAATGGACTCAACAAAAGATGTAACGACTAACGTAACAAGTTCGTTTATCTTGAAGTAACTGTAATATTATTACTTATATTCTATAGTAATTCGTTACACTACTCGTTACTTGGAAAAAGTAATATTATTACAGTAACGAGTAACTAGTAACTCGTTACTTCCCAACACTGCTCTGGAGTTTAATTTGTAGCGCTGCACAATCTCGCTGGGTTTGGGGTTAAAATGGTCCTTCAACAGTCTCACAAGCTCATCAAATGACTTGTCTCCCGGTTTAGCAGGGCTGACTAGATTCCTCATAAGACTGTATGTTTGACTGCCCACTGAGCTGAGCAAAATAGCTCTCTGCAGAGCTGCATCATCTATCTTGTTTGCTACAAAAAAGTGTCCGAGAACTTCACAATATTCCTCCCACGTCTGGGTTTGGCTATCAAAAGGAGCCGTGCTTCCTACCATGGCAGCCGCCATCTTCTGTGTAAGGCTCGTTTACTTTACTCACGGACCGGAGCTCTCGTCTTTTTGCGCTATTTAATTAGCAGTCCACGTGCATTCGTGCACTTTCTACATGAGGCAATCCGCAGTCTGCTTTGGCTTTATCCTCGTCGCCACTTATGTAGTAACTCAGACAGAGTACTCATTGTAAACAAAGGAGTTATTTATTCTCGTGAGAGAGAAATGTGGCAGCCTGGTTACAACGTAGTTTCAGGAAGTACAACTCGATTTAGCTTCTTATTCTATATACCCAGAACCCCATTACAGAGCCCTCTAGTGGACTGGAGGTAGCACAACACAGTGAATCTCACATTATCACATATAGCTAGCCAGGAGCTAATCAGCTACACAACAGTAATAAAAAACAAGTGTGCAAATGTTCAATAAAACCTTTATTTGCACTAATACTTGAAAATAAATTATTTGATTCTGGTATTTTTATAACTTCAATTTTAATGTATGTGTATTTTCCTTTCTTCTCATCTTCATGCTATCTTCTGTTGTCATTATTTTTTATTGTTTTGCTCACCCTGCATGCTGTTAGTCTGTTATTTGACAGTTTTCAGTCATGTCTTAAATTACATATTGCCATCCATTACAACACTATACACTAGATGGTGTGATGTGTAAGTTTAATAGTCTCATTTGTTATTGTCATGTTATTTTACACCCAGCGGAATCAACTCTTAAGTGCAGCCGCAAGACGAGAAGAAAACCATCAGAGAGTCAGTCTGTCAGGCAGGACAGTGATGATGGGGTGTGTGTATGTGTATGTGCGTGTGCGTGTGCGTGTGCGTGTGCGTGTGCGTGCGTGCGTGCGTGCGTGTGTGTGCGTGCGTGTGTGTGTGTGTGTGTGTGAGAGAGAGAGAGAGAGATATCCGCTGATGGGTCACCACAATCAGAACCAAGTTCAGGAATGGAAGGAGGGAAGTAATCTGCAGATAGATAGACAGAGAGTGAGAGAGAGAGAGAGAAGACAGAGAGTGAGAGAGAGAGAGAGAGAGAGAGAGAGAGAGAGAGAGAGAGAGGCAATCAGGAGCGTGAGATAGACACAAAAAGATCAAGAGATGGAAAAATTCAGAAAGAGCAAATGAGAGAATGACAAAGAGAGAGAGCATTGTTGAAGTTTCTTGCCCTATAGACACATTTTTGTCAAGAGTGTATTTCCTTTAAAGTTGAGCTGGAAAAAAAATACTTTTTAACTTTTCTAACTTTTAGATCACGGCCCCGGTCATAGAGTGCACCTATTTAACGATGTATGCATTTTTTTTTTTTTAATAAAAATCCAATTCACTTTCACATCAAAAATCAACCATGTTGTCTTCATTCATAAGACAAGCTACAGTGTGCTTACGTCACCCAATTCAACCCAAATTCAACCCAATTTCAACCATTAATATCATGACATGACAGCTGTCAATCAATCAATGCCTCGGAGCAGAGGGAGAAAGCAGCCGGCTAAATGATGTATTTTACCAGACAAATCTGAAACCTACCAGTCACGTATGAATAACAGTCTGTGTACACAGCATCATGTGAATTGCAGCCCTGTGCACTGCGTGCTCGCTGGCTGGCTCACAGCACCAGAACAGAGGCCCGGGCGGCTGGCTCCCTCTGGGCGGACAGCCATTTCTAAGCCAAGTGAGTGCCGGGTGCCGGTCTTGAAGCGTGCCACGAGCCGCAGTAAATAGCAATATTCCTTAAAAATATGAATCATATAAACATTCAATCATTCAATAAGTGTACAGGAGCATTTCTCATGAACATGAGCCTTGCTTTTTGAAAATACACTTTAAATGCTAGGTAATGTACACTATTAACACATATCTACCATTTCGTAAAGAGACATACAGCAGTGTTACGATGGTATAGGATATTCAATATAATGCTTGTCTGCATAATAACTGTATTTAGGATGGTTGAATGTGTGTATGATTGGTAGCCTATTTTTCATATATTAACGTGTTCAAATGTCCAACAACTTCAGTAGCCTTGTGACAAAGTGGGTGAGAACACACCAAACATTTTATCTTTTTATTTCATTCTTACTTACATCACCTACAGTAGTTCAGTCAATCACTCACATCAGCTGGTGTCAATCAGTCTCAGTAGTGATGTCACTGTTAAGACCAAGTGTGTGTGGGGGGGAGGTAAATAACTCTCAGTGGGATATCTGTTTGTGATCTGTTTATGTAAGTTTGCAAACCTAGGTGTAATGGTATGCTGTGCCTTAAGTATTTCTGTGGAATTTTGTGACTGTGTCTAACTGTAATACTTACCTGTTTCAGGAGGAGATGCAGGGACTTGACTTCACCTGCAGCAGTACATTGTTTTAGCCAAGATTGGCCCTGATTGAAGGGTTGCACTATTTAAGCAGTTGCTTTTGAGCTGTGAGCCAGCAGCTGTACATGCTGTGTGCATGTGCTGGTGATTTAAGTTCTGTTACTATGAGTTGAGTTTTGTTTAGTTAAGTGAAGTTAATTGTTTAGTTGCTTTTTCTAATTTTTTTTATACATTTTCTTGAGATCACCTGTGGCTTGCTGCACATTGTAAATAAAACACCTTTCTGCTACACCTGGACAAAGCCTCTGAGTCTGCCTCCTATTTCATGCCACTCTGGTCAGGCTCCCTAACAAGCCTATATACTTACATTGTTAAACTTTAATTGAATGGTAAGCTAACTAGCCAACTAAAACCACAATATCAAAAGTCACAGCCATTTTTTGCATCACTTTAGACTGCAACCAGCTGTTTATTGTGGTAAAACACTGTGTGCTATCAGGTCTTCTGTTTCATGCCAAGCTAACCCAACAAGCTAAGATGAAGGTCCTCCATAGACTGAAGTTTACAAAGGTTTTCCCCCTGAGTTCGGTTACATTCCCCAGGGTTGATCTGGCTGGTAAATCAGCTAGCTGGCTAGCTAGCAATTTGTCCGTTAGTCAACAAGCAAGCTTTAAGCTATACCTATAGCAACTAAAACGGTCAAATGGTGGTCAAGGTAACGTTATCTAATATGGAGGACCAGGAGGGTCTTACGCTAATGAATAGAGTGTCCCCTTAATAATTATCCAATCGTACAATTAAAAAGAGTAATTTCAAAAAGAATTCACAAATGACGTATTAATGCATCATTAAAAAGTCGAATTTGGAAAAGGAACTTCAAAAACATCCATTAAACAGTGTATTTCAAAATGGAATTACGAATACATCATTTAAAACATCATTTAATACATCGTTTCCTTATTCCTATTCGAAATAACCATTTGGAATTGTATTTGAAGTCACTATATTAAATCCCCGATTCGAAATAACGATTGGAAATGCCATTTACCCATTGCATGACACTTTTGGCCTTAGCCTAGAAAAACTGTGTAAAACAATGCAAATTAGACATGTACTTTAATTTTAAATTTGACATACCTTGTAGGCCCTGGAGAGTCTTAAGCTAATGAATAGAGTGTTCCTTTAATAATTATCTAATCGTACAATTAAAAAGACTAATTTCAAAAAGAATTCACAAATGACGTATTAATACATCATTAAAAAGTCGTATTTGGAAAAGGAACTTCAAAAACATCCATTAAACAGTGTATTTCAAAATGGAATTACGAATAAATCATTTAAAACATCCATTAAACAGTGTATTTCAAAATGGAATTACGAATACATCATTTAAAACATCATTTAATACATCATTTCCTTATTCCTATTCGAAATAACCATTTGGAATTGTATTTGAAGTCACTATTTCAAAACCAATTCAAAAAACCGATTGGAAAACCATTTTGTTTTAACATGACACTTTTTTGCTCTTTGTCCCCAGCCAAACAGTGTCAATCGTGAATCCATGATCCTAATGCAAATGAGCCATGTAACAGGCTCTCTGATTGGCTAGAGAGGCAGTCCACTGAGCCAGGCTCTTTCGCGCCTCAAAGCTCTCTAGCCAATCAGAGAGCCTGTTACATGGCTCATTTGCATTAGGGGGCTCAATTCACGATTGACACTGTTTGGCTGGGGACAAAGAGCAAAAAAGTGTCATGTTAAAACAAAACGGTTTTCCAAACGGTTTTTTGAATTAGTTTTGAAATAGTGACTTCAAATACAATTACAAATGGTTATTTCGAATAGGAATAAGGAAATGATGTATTAAATGATGTTTTAAATGATGTATTCGTAATTCCATTTTGAAATACACTGTTTAAATGATGTTTTAAATGATGTATTCGTAATTCCATTTTGAAATACACTGTTTAATGGATGTTTTTGAAGTTCCTTTTCCAAATACGACTTTTTAAGGATGTATTAATACGTCATTTGTGAATTCTTTTTGAAATTACTCTTTTTAATTGTACGATTAGATAATTATTAAAGGAACACTCTATTCATTAGCTTAAGACTCTCCAGGGCCTACAAGGTATGTCAAATTTAAAATTAAAGTACATGTCTAATTTGCATTGTTTTACACAGTTTTTCTAGGCTAAGGCCAAAAGTGTCATGCAATGGGTAAATGGCATTTCCAATTGTTATTTCGAATCAGGGATTTAATATAGTGACTTCAAATACAATTCCAAATGGTTATTTCGAATAGGAATAAGGAAACAATGTATTAAATGATGTTTTAAATGATGTATTCGTAATTCCATTTTTCAATACACTGTTTAACACGTTAACTGCCAACGACGTACTGATACGTCAAGCAGAATCCAACCGTTGACTGCCAGCGACGTATTGATACGTCAAAAAAAATCATTTTTTTTTTTTTGACGGTGGGGCGTTGATCAATCCCTTTTACGTCTCCTATACAATTATTGGAGGTATTGAATGTGTATAATCTATTTTACCGACCCACTAAGTGTTGACAGTGCTCCCCCAGACGAGCGAAATCAAAGAAAAAACTGCCGCTGGAGCAAGCCATTCAAGGAAATGGCGAGGCGATTTTACAGTAATCCACACTTGTCTTGCCCGAGAGCGACCGCGCAGGCAGCAGCACACAGAGAGCGGAGAGCGATTTGCAAAATAGATTATAGGTGAAACACACTTTGAAACACCTCAGAAAGGCCAGAATCAACATCTGCCCATCGCCCACGCATTCCCCGGCCCATCTTGACTCGCACAAGGAGCGTCCGCACGCAGGCAAGCAGGCAGGCAGGCACGCAGGCAGGCAGGCAGGCAGCAGCAACGCGCTTCTGACACGCCTGCTGTAAAGCCAGGAGGAAGGAGGAGAAGACACACGGAGGGAGGATGTCCATGCCGACTTCCTCAAACAGCGGCCGTGCAGACAGGCACAGGACAGCAGCAAAGCACTGAGACTGTGACGGCCGCTGCAGCCAAGAAGAGGGAGGAGTTGCTTCAACTCGCTCTCTCCCTCTCTCTCTCTCTCTCTCTCGCTCTCTCTCTCTCCCTCCCTCCCTCTCTCTCTCTCTCTCTCTCTCTCCCTCTCCCCCTCTCACTAGGATTAAACCTAGTGCGTCTCCCTCCCGAGAGGGAGGGAGAGAGAGAGAGAGGGAGGGAGAGCGAGAGGGAGGGAGAGAGAGAGAGAGAGAGAGAGAGGGAGGGAGAGCGAGGGGAAGGGAGAGAGAGAGAGAGAGAGAGAGAGCGAGAGGGGGAGGGAGAGAGAGAGAGAGAGAGAGCCAAAAATGAATGGTTGAAGTGACAGTTCTATCGAATTTCACAAAAAGCCATTTATCTCTGAATATTTTTTCTGACGCTAAAACCATGCTGTATTCAACTGCTAATGCTTACATAACTACTAACTCTACAAACTAACTCTTTTAGACAGAGAAAGTACACATTCTATTAGTACTTTTGAGATATTGTATGTTCACAAACTCCAAGCAGAAAATAATCCTCGGCTCTTGTAAAATGAGCCACAATCCTCAAAAAACGGCTTGGCAGAAGCTACCTACAGCAAGAAAAAAACGGCTGGCAGTCAATGTGTTAATGGAAGTTTTTTGAAGTTCCTTTTCCAAATACGACTTTTTAATGATGTATTAATACGTCATTTGTGAATCCTTTTTGAAATTACTCTTTTTAATTGTACGATTGGATAATTATTAAGGGGACACTCTATTCATTAGCGTAAGACTCTCCTGGTCCTCCATAATCTAATAGGTATTATCAATCTTATAATGAATCTTAACATTATCAATATTAGATCATCAGGTTGCTTGCTAATGCGGACAAATATCTAGCTAATGTCACTGTTAATGTTACTGCTAATGTTAGGCCACTGCTTGCCTTGCTCAGATGTGCAGCCAATCTTTATGTGTGAAGTCGTCATCTGTAGTCGCAAGACCCCGAACAGATCTGTCAGGCTGAACACATCCGGTACCCACATCGGCAGCATTATGTCATGCAACCGTTTGATTCTAAGTCAAAAATCTGGAAAAAGGCAAAAGGTAAATAAAACTTTGCCATTTCCACCACAATGTTGTCTTTCCTTCTTTCTGAATCAAACGTTTAATGGTCATGATTAATCTCCTAGCTGATTGGTTTAGTTCCAGGCGTAAACCTCTTTATATAAGGCTTTTCTGAAATGTCAATGGAGAAATGAATGGAAGATTTACATCCTGGAACCAGAGCTGCGCAAAAGTGTGTTGTCACAGTTAATCTCTATAGAGAATTTGTCTAATATGGTTCTCTTTAGTACCAGTAAAGGTTCTGTGTAGAACTATCTCGCGCTCTCTCTCTCTCTCTCTCTCTCTCTCTCTTTATCCATTTGTCTCCATCCTGTCTCAGACTCCTGTGATTGGATCAGGCGGATCGGGTGTCGCAGTCAAGGAACCAATTAGCCGTGGACACAGACCCCCCCCCCCACACACACACACAATCCCTTCCAATGGACCCCCCCCAGGCCCAACCCCCCTTTCTTTCCCTGAAACTGAAACAATCGGCATCTTCGCCACGGCAACAGCTGTCGGCGTATTAGCCTTGCCGCCGCCACTAACCGCTAACCCTGCTAACCCTGCTAACCCCCTCCATTAAAAATGAATGCGAAGGGGCTTTTAAAGTGGGTGTGGGAGGGGCAAGATGGTGCTCACGGAGGGGAAGAGGCTGCTGTTTTCCAGGGAAAATATTGTTATTGATCTCATCCCGTCGTTTTAGACGTAAACTGATACGGCCGGTTCGCTTCTCCTCACATTTTTTCAAAGTGTCTCGTTGTAACGTCCATCATCGCAGAATCCGATATCCTCGTTAACGTTTCTGTACTTAATGCAACGGGATGGAGTGGGGGAGGTGTGGGGGGGTGGTGAAGTGAGGCGGTGGGGGGGGGAGGGGCACACGTCTCCCCGGGGTGCGTCCGGATCATCGGCCTGTTGTCGCAGCGTCGAGGGTGAGGGGAGTCGAGTTATGAAAATGAAGTGGGTGTAATTGATTGGCTTGGTAAAGTTTTTATTCCTGCTTATTGATTCAGAGGCGGCGAACAATATTGATACCAGCAGAGGAACAACTCAATATGAAATGAAACATAAACACAGGACAGTGCTGAGGGGAGGGAGAGAGAGTGAGTGAGAGTGAGAGAGGAAGAAAATATAGAGTATGACTTACTGTAAAAGAGAAAGGGAGAAAGTTAAAACAAGAGAGAAAGACAATCAGACAACAAGACAGAAAAGAAAGTGCCCCATATCATGTGCCATGACAATATTGATGAATTACCAGCTAGCGTCATATGAATTTATAACATAATATTCTATTAAAGTATTACAATTTCTATTTGGTCTCGCATCTGTGTACATGGAGATCATTGTGGTGTGTGCCTTGTAAGCCTATGGGCTCTGAGTATCTATTGATGCAAGATACTACAACTACATTGATAAAGACCCCCCTCCCCCCATCTGAGTAAAATTGTTGAACATAATTTATTCCATCTAAATCTCAATATGTTTGAAGACTATTTAGTTGTAGATATTTTCCTGTATAACTTTATGATGGTACATTTGAGAATGTATCAACAGTCAGGTAAAACTCATGACAATCTGCGGGGAAGTGTAATGGCAGTTGCAGCCTGCCAGCAGTAAGGAGCAAAAATCTAAGCCTTTGTTCACACCTGGCACTTAACATAAGCAGAACTGAAGCTTGAGGCAGGCTCAAGCTGAGCTGACGCTCAACCGGTCACACAAGAAGCCTTCGCTTTTCCTCAGCACCTCGCTTGGCATGCCTTGACACACTTCAATGTGTTGAGCATGGCGCACTGGCTGGTGTGAACGGATTCGCCTGTTAACAAGGACGCCGAAATGAAACTTGTGGGTTCAGCGTAGGTTGAGCTTAGGTTGAGTGTTGCTTCGGCGTATGGTGTGAAGTGTTATAGAGTGTTAAGTGTTAAGTTATAGAGTGTTTGTTAAGTGTTATTTTCGTAAATGGCGGGTCACATAAAAATAAAAATCATCTGTTTGAAGTTACTATTAATATAGGCCTGAGCTGGCCCGTATCTAGACTGCCACACTAGGGTGGGCTGGTAGGGGGCAACTTTGGCGGTAGGTTGCCAGAGGTTGTGGGTTCGGGGATGGGGATTAAATTGCATTATATTCAGTGGCGCTGGAAGTACTTTTAGGTAGGAATGGACTCTCGGTGCTGCCTGGGGCAGCGCCGAAGAAAATTTTACGTTTTTTGGACTTTCATCCAAGAATATTTAATTTTAAATTAACATTAGGATTATACTGTTGTGATGTCATGATTCAGTATCTTCTCCTTTTCTCACTCACTTTCATGTAACCACCTGCTCTCCCTGTAGTCGTTTTACACTACAACAGACAGCAACACAGGCATAAACACTGAACCAAATTGTTCCAGTAGGAGTCACCATTCTGTCTTGGGTCACCATCTGTAAGTAGGAACTTTCACTCAGGTGACAGGCCAATGTTTACATTATTATTGTCAAAACTATTAGCAAACTGTACA